>NC_054478.1:149278227-149605727 GCF_017639515.1 Carcharodon carcharias | reverse complement strand
ATCGAGAGACACCGCAACCCTAAACAACTAACAGTGTCTCATAGGGTCACCTCAACCCTAAACAAATAACAATGTCTCATAGGGTCACCTCAACCCTAAACAACTAACAATATCTCACAGATTCACCTCAACCCTAAACAACTAAAAATGTTTCATAGGGTCACCTCAACCCTAAACAACTAACAATGTCTCACAGATTCAACTCAACCCTAAATAACTAACAATGTCTCATAGGGTCACCTCAGCCCTAAACAACTAATAGTGTCTCATAGAGTCACCTCAACTCTAAACAACTAACAATGTCTCATAGAGTCACCTCAACCCTAAATAACTAACAATGTCTCACAGATTCACCTCAACCCTAAACAACTAAAAATGTTTCATAGGGTCACCTCAACCCTAAACAACTAACAATGTCTCACAGATTCACCTCAACCCTAAATAACTAACAATGTCTCATAGAGTCACCTCAGCCCTAAACAACTAATAGTGTCTCATAGAGTCACGTCAACTCTAAACAACTAACAATGTCTCATAGAGTCACCTCAACCCTAAATAACTAACAATGTCTCATAGAGTCACCTCAACCCTAAACAACTAACAATGTCTCATAGAGTCACCTCAACCCTAAATAACTAACAATGTCTCATAGGGTCACCTCAACCCTAAACAACTAACAATGTCTCACAGATTCACCTCAACCCTAAACAACTAAAAATGTCTCATAGGGTCACCTCAACCCTAAACAACTAACAATGTCTCACAGATTCACCTCAACCCTAAATAGCTAACAATGTCTCATAGGGTCACCTCAACCCTAAACAACTAACAATGTCTCACAGATTCACCTCAACCCTAAATAACTAACAATGTCTCATAGAGTCACCTCAGCCCTAAACAACTAATAGTGTCTCATAGAGTCACCTCAACTCTAAACAACTAACAATGTCTCATAGAGTCACCTCAACTCTAAACAACTAACAATGTCTTATAGGGTCATCTCAACCCTAAACAACTAACAATGTCTCATAGAGTCACCTCATCTCTAAATAACTAACAATGTCTCATAGAGTCACCTCAACTCTAAACAACTAACAATGTCTCATAGGGTCACCTCAACCCTAAATAACTAACAATGTCTCAAAGACTCACCTCAGCCCTAAACAACTAACAATGTCTCATAGGGTCACCTCAACTCTAAACAACCAACAATGTCTCACAGAGTCACCTCAACCCTAAACAACTAACAATGTCTCATAGGGTCACCTCAACCCTAAACAACTAACAATGTCTCATAGGGTCACCTCAACCCTAAACAACTAACAATGTCTCATAGGGTCACCTCAACCCTAAACAACTAACAATGTCTCACAGATTCACCTCAACCCTAAACAACTAACAATGTCTCATAGGGTCACCTCAACCCTAAACAACTAATAGTGTCTCATAGAGTCACCTCAACCCTAAACAACTAACAATGTCTCATAGAGTCACCTTAACCCTAAATAACTAACAATGTCTCATAGAGTCACCTCAACCCTAAACAACTAACAATGTCTCATAGAGTCACCTCAACCCTAAATAACTAACAATGTCTCATAGAGTCACCTCAACTCTAAACAACTAACGATGTCTCATAGGGTCACCTCAACCCTAAATAACTAACAATGTCTCAAAGAGTCACCTCAGCCCTAAACAACTAACAATGTCTCATAGGGTCACCTCAACTCTAAACAACCAACAATGTCTCACAGAGTCACCTCAACCCTAAACAACTAACAATGTCTCACAGAGTCACCTCAACCCTAAACAACTAACAATGTCTCATAGGGTCACCTCAACCCTAAACAACTAACAATGTCTCACAGATTCACCTCAACCCTAAATAACTAACAATGTCTCATAGAGTCACCTCAGCCCTTAACAACTAACAGTGTCTCATAGAGTCACCTCAACCCTAAACAACTAACAATGTCTCATAGAGTCACCTCAACACTAAATAACTAACAATGTCTCATAGAGTCACCTCAACTCTAAATAGCTAACAATGTCTCATAGGGTCACCTCAACCCTAAACAACTAACAATGTCTCACAGATTCACCTCAACCCTAAATAACTAACAATGTCTCATAGAGTCACCTCAGCCCTAAACAACTAATAGTGTCTCATAGAGTCACCTCAACTCTAAACAACTAACAATGTCTCATAGAGTCACCTCAACTCTAAACAACTAACAATGTCTTATAGGGTCATCTCAACCCTAAACAACTAACAATGTCTCATAGAGTCACCTCATCTCTAAATAACTAACAATGTCTCATAGAGTCACCTCAACTCTAAACAACTAACAATGTCTCATAGGGTCACCTCAACCCTAAATAACTAACAATGTCTCAAAGACTCACCTCAGCCCTAAACAACTAACAATGTCTCATAGGGTCACCTCAACTCTAAACAACCAACAATGTCTCATAGGGTCACCTCAACCCTAAACAACTAACAATGTCTCACAGATTCACCTCAACCCTAAACAACTAACAATGTCTCATAGGGTCACCTCAACCCTAAACAACTAATAGTGTCTCATAGAGTCACCTCAACCCTAAACAACTAACAATGTCTCATAGAGTCACCTCAACCCTAAATAACTAACAATGTCTCATAGAGTCACCTCAACCCTAAACAACTAACAATGTCTCATAGAGTCACCTCAACCCTAAATAACTAACAATGTCTCATAGAGTCACCTCAACTCTAAACAACTAACGATGTCTCATAGGGTCACCTCAACCCTAAATAACTAACAATGTCTCAAAGAGTCACCTCAGCCCTAAACAACTAACAATGTCTCATAGGGTCACCTCAACTCTAAACAACCAACAATGTCTCACAGAGTCACCTCAACCCTAAACAACTAACAATGTCTCACAGAGTCAGCTCAACCCTAAACAACTAACAATGTCTCATAGGGTCACCTCAACCCTAAACAACTAACAATGTCTCACAGATTCACCTCAACCCTAAATAACTAACAATGTCTCATAGAGTCACCTCAGCCCTAAACAACTAACAGTGTCTCATAGAGTCACCTCAACCCTAAACAACTAACAATGTCTCATAGAGTCACCTCAACACTAAATAACTAACAATGTCTCATAGGGTCACCTCAACTCTAAACAACCAACAATGTCTGACAGAGTCACCTCAACCCTAAACAACTAACAATGTCTCACAGAGTCAGCTCAACCCTAAACAACTAACAATGTCTCATAGGGTCACCTCAACCCTAAACAACTAACAATGTCTCACAGATTCACCTCAACCCTAAATAACTAACAATGTCTCATAGAGTCACCTCAGCCCTAAATAACTAACAGTGTCTCATAGAGTCACCTCTTTCCTAAACAACTAACAATGTCTCATAGAGTCACCTCAACACTAAATAACTAACAATGTCTCATAGGGTCACCTCAACTCTAAACAACCAACAATGTCTCACAGAGTCACCTCAACCCTAAACAACTAACAATGTCTCACAGAGTCACCTCAACCCTAAACAACTAACCACATCTCAAAGAATTACTTTGACACTAAACAAATATCTACATCGCAGAGTCACCTAAACAATGAGCCACACCTCAAAGAGTGCCCTAAAACCTAAACAACTAGCTAGACCTCAAAGAGTCACCTCAGCTCTAAAATCTAACTACGTCCTAAAGAATCACCTCAACACCAAACAACTAACTATAGGGGTAATTTTCCCAGATTTGTATTGAGCACGGTTGCAGGTGGGTAAAACACCATCTTACCCGTTGACCGCGATGGTGGGTTTTCACGCAGTATCGTCCCAAACCGCCTCATTATTCATGCGCTCCCAGGAACACGCTATTTCCAAGGTGAGCGGGCTCTCATCCACCTACCCACCATTACCCCGCTGTTGCATCACACCGGGAGCCATGTTTAAAGTCCAGCCTACAAGCATAGAGCTCACTTCTTCCAGCTCACCACCACTGCCCGGGAGATATAGCCAGCAAAGGATAAGGGACTGCACCCACCCCGAGTCCAGCAACAGCTGGACACCGTGGAGGCCCCACCAGAATGTCCCACTCTGGCCATAGGATGGGCAGCAAGGTCACCAATCCAGCTTGAGAGGCGGTAGAGGTGGTGGTCAGTGCCAACGCCCTGTAAAAGAGGACAGCCACCCAGTGCAGGAAGAGGATGAATGATCTCCTCCATTCCGCCAGGGTAAGTCACTCAACTCACACACTCACAAACCAATCACACACACCCACAGGGCCCTCACTCACTGGCAGTTCAAGGGACATCACCATTCACTCTCTCACATTCACCTTCATTGTCCTCATCCTGTCCATGGCACCACTCACCACCCACACAGACCAGGCACACTTATCATCTGGCCTGTCAGGCATCCTCCTTACACTTTCTCCATCTCTGTCCATGCAGGACAAGCTGGCACACAACAAGAGACAGAGGTTGCAGACCAGTGGAGGAATCCCTGAAATCAAGGCCCTCACGGACTTTGAAAACAGAGCCATCCAGCTGACCACGATCTGGACTGTACCTCTGCTGTTGGTGAGGTCAGTGCTTCTCCAGCAATGAGGGTCCAGCAGTGCAACATCCATCAGACATTCATGCTGTGAGTGATGTGTCCTGTTTCACAGGCCACTGCCGTGCACTAATTATCTCCCCTTGCTTTCACAGGCACATCTGCTAAACAGCCAACAGAGTCCATGACTCAGGGACTCTAATCAAACCCTGAAGAAACCTCTGAAGAGGAATCTGGAGGCACCCTCCCTGAAGTCCCATCACAGCCTCACCCACACCCTCCACCAGCGCAGAGACACACACCTCGGTGGGACCCAGCTTTAGAGTAGCCTCAGGATCACAATCTGGTGAGTACATCGCACAGTCTGATCCACAGCAGGTGGAGGCAGGGACTTCCCAGGTCCCCGGCACTCGGAGGAGCTGCTGGAGGTCAGAACGTTGCTGAGTCCGAGTCAGATGAGGAGCCTCTGGACTCGGTCATGTCACAGTTGCTGGAGCTGCAAAGACAAGCTCGGGAACATCAGGAAGGGATGTCTGCTGTACTCCTCAGATTGCAAGACACGATGGAGGAGTCTGTCCACCTTCAGACTGAGGTGATAGCACTGACATTGCCAACACACCGAGGTCAACACTGGCAGGGTGGCGGCTGCCATGGAGACCTTGGTCCAGGATGTCACTCCTGCCCTGCTGCACGGGCTCAACTCCATCACTGACACCATAGTTGGCCTCCAACAGTGTGTACACGAGAGGGGTTCTGGGCAGCTTGGTCTCACTCCAGCTCCCCCTTCCCCTCATGGAGTCAGCCAGGGGCCCTCGGACACCCATAGGGAGGAGGGTCAGCAGGTACACACTCCATGCCCATCCACTCAGGTGACCCTGGGAGTGTCCGGCCCATCTGAATCCCCTCTTCCTGTGACCCCAGCAGCTCCAGCTCCACAGGCCGAGGAGGGTGTCACTGCCACACAGCAGGACCCCAAAAGCAGGCTGGGGACCTCCAGGTATCAGCCCTCCAGGGGACGCCCACCAAGGTCATCACAGACAGGGTGTCACAGACAGGGGGTCACAGACAGCAGCTGCCCCCACCTCCACTGTGGATGTCCGGGGAGCACCAAGACGTAGCGGCAGGGTTAGGAAGGTTAAGAAGGTGTAACTCTTTCGAGTACAAACCCGTTTCCATCTGTTTCAGATGAAGTTACGTTGTTTCATAGTTTGCCATTGTGAGATTTGAACTCTTGATCTTGGGGTTACAAACCCAGTACCATAACCACTTGGCTATTTAGGCCAAGCGTTAAGAAGATGTATTTGCACAGCCTGGGCAGGGGTGTTAATCACTTGTACACACTGTTCACTATTGTCAATAAACTCCCAAGAATGTCTCCCTGCCTGTGGCTCCTTGTTCTGATGAGCAGTGTCGTGTCCCTCAGATGTGAAACCTTTCTGTACAAGAAAAAGGCAGGTGTCTCAGTCCAGGGTCTCTTCCCTGTGTCTGTGCAGCGTTCAGACCACAGTGATGGTCCAGCCTCACACTCCCTGGACACATTACTGATGCCTGCACCTCGATGGTGCTGGTCATTGCTGCCAGAATGTAGTGGGCAGGCGTCACAGAGTTCCCTCATTCTCTCTGTGTGATCTCAGCATCTTTAAGGTGGGGTTGGCCCCCTTCACACCAGCATCTGTGACCAGTGATGCTGTGCACCAGCTCCTGAAGGGGTCAGATGCTGAAGGCAGACAGAGGATCAGATGCTTTTAAGGTTTCCTGGCTGTGTCTCTATGATATGGCCCTGATCACAGAGCGCAAGTGAGCTGCCCTCGGCCAGACAGGAGTCAGACGTTCTCAGGGGCTGTGTGAAGATCTATGGAGTGTCCTCACTGCTTGTTATCATCATTCTCCTGTGATCGAGCGACTATTAGGGCCTCCACTGCGTCTCCATGACAGGAGCATTCTCACAGAGGGTATTCACACTGCCATAAGCCAGACTGGAGTCAAACATTCACAGATGCAACGTGAGGATCGATGGGGCACCTCTCTGCATGTTGTCATCATCCTCCACAAAACCAGCAGCTATGAGGGACTCCCAAGTGCACCTGCCTCGTCTGGTGAGTGTGAGAGCCTCATCCCAGCCGTCATCACCACCGAGGACCTCCTCACCCTCATCTCCGTCAATGTCCTCCTCATTGGAGGAGACCTCCAGCTCCTCCACCTCCTCCTCAGCCAGCTCCTCTCCCTGTTGCAGCGCCAGACTGTAAAGGGTACAGCAGACGATGACGATGTGTGACACCCTCTATGGTCTGTATTGCAGGGCTCCACCAGACCGGTCCAGGCACCGGAACCTCATCTTCAGCATCCCGAAGGTCTGCTCCACCAAGTTGTGAGCTGCAGCCTGAGTCTCATTGTAGCGTCGATCTGCTGCAGTCTGAGGCCCCACATGGGTGTCATCAGACACGGCCTCTGTGGGTGGCTCTTGTCCCCGAGGAGCCAACCCTGCAGCCTCTGTGGACCCTGGAAGATGTCAGGGGTCTGTGACTGACTGAGGATGTAGCAGCCATGCACACTCCCAGGGTACCATGCACAGACCTGCAGGATGTGTTACTGGTGGTCAATCCCCAGCTGTACATTCAGTGAGTGGAAGCCCTTGTGGTTGATGAAGTTCACCGAGTGTAGTCACGGAGACCTGAGCACCACATGAGTGCCGTCAATCACACCCTGTACCTGTGGGAATCCCGAGATCAGGGTGAATCCAATGGCCTTTCCATCCTGACTGTCCCGGTCCCGGGCAAAATGCACAAAGTTGTTGCCATGGAGAAGATGCATCCGTGACCACATGGATGTATTTGTGGGTGGTGGATTGTGAAATCCCACAGAGGTCACCTGTGGAGCCCTGAAAGGAACCACTGGCATAGAAATTGAGGCCGTGATCACTTTCACAGCCACTGGCAGTGGATGCCCTCCATGACCCCTTGGTGCCAAGTCCTGCAGTAAGTGGCAGGTGTGAGCCCCCAGGTCCCTAGACATGTGCAGTCGTCAGTGACACTGGTTCTCAGTCACCTGCAAGAATAACAGGCGGCGTCTATAGACCCTGGGTGTCACTAGGCTCCGACCAGCCACAGCTCACTGTCACTCCTGGGCAGTGTGTGTGGGAGTCCCTGTTGCCCCTTCTTCATGAGGTTGCTGCTCCTGCCTTTGTACAGCCAGGAGCCTCAGTCACTCTCTCCTCAGTCTCCCACAGTCTCTGTAGGCCTCAGGCACACAGCTAGGTCACCAGGATCCATGATCCTGACCTGGTCCTCCTGCAGCATGAAAGAGAGAGAGACGTGGTTATCATGTCTGTACCTAGCACCTTTCCTGACCCTGTGTGACCCCACTTAACCCTTCCCGGAGAGAGCTGGTCACCCCTCGGATGGCCAGAGATGAGTGCGCTGCATGGCTGCCCTGTCAACCTGAGACATGGGGGAGACGGGTCCAAACCGGGATGCTGAGATTGGAAGGGGCTGTGAGCACCTCCAGCAGTGACTGCTCTATGGCCAGTGTTAGTGAGGAGATTGTACAACGTGTGCAGTCCAACTGCTCCACTCTCCAGTAAAGTGGTGGCGGTCTCGAAGTCTGTGTCAGGGGTGAGGGGGAGTGTTGGTTGGAGGGGTGCAAGGGGGCGGGGTGGGGAGGGTGTAAGGTATGGAGCGTTTGGTGGCCCTATGGTGACTCCACAATGCTTGCACGTGTGAACAGGCTAGGAGCCCGACCCCAATCATTTCACTGTGGCTGCGCCGGATCTGTCTCAGCTGCAGAGGGATGGTCAGTTTATACAGGGCATCCCTACTGCCTGGCCACTCCCCTCGCTTACCCTGCCCCCCACCTCGATTGCCTGTGTGTGGGATCCAACGCCAGAGCAGCACTTGAGCCCCACCCCCTACCTCAGCAGTCGAGTCTGAGGCTGGCCCACGTTTGTCCCAGCACAATCCCCTGACCCTCAGCAGTTGCCCCTGGCCCCCCGGTGCCCCTGAGGCCTGTACACAATGGCCGAGCTGTAGAGAACACTGCTGCTCACTCACCTCAGTTCCCCCACAGTGAAGGCCGCCAAGTGCACCTTGCCTGTGTGCTGTTGTGAAACAGGTCGGTGTGCTTTCCCGCCAATGTGGACGGACGATACAGCGGGGGTCCAAGAGCCTGGCGGGCTGGCCTTTTAATTATCTATTAATGTATTACAATTAGCTCCCCGCTGACCGATGGTGGGTAACACGGCCGAATCGGCGGGCTGAGCGGACAATCGCGACCTGCCTTCCCATCGTCGTGAAGTGGGTCCCACCGTACTTTCCCCACACCCCACCTATCACACCCACCACCAGCGAGCTCAGAAAACCCCTCCGTGTATCTCCCTCATAACATAAAAACCTTCATGTTGGCACTACGTATTGTCTGTAACCCTTAGGAAAAATAAACACGTTCCTTAGTCTTGCTTATCTGGCTAGTTGTACACAGGCTAAGATCCCCTTTGAAATCCAAATCTCCCTCCATCTGTCTAATTCCCTTCACACCTTACCTGCTAATCCAGCATCCATATTTACTCATCAGCATGTCAAGCACCTAGCTTCTTTTGATGAGTTAGAGCTTACAGTCTACTTGACTCCAAATGTAATTAAATCAGACACAGACAGACGCAACTATACTTAACCCACACAAACCCAGTTTACAATAAACCAGAAAAACAGTATGAAAATGATTAGACTCTCGTGACACTCTCCAGAATAATTATGTCCTTCAAGCAGTATGGTGACCAGAACTGTACACAGACTCCCTGCTCTAGGAACATGAACTCTGGAGGAATAAATGGAGATTTATACTCTGAAAGGTTTGCCCCCTCCTGCTTCTCCACTCCCAAAACTACAATCAGCTCGAAATTATGTAGTTAAGTAATGAAACAAATCGCGTTGTTTTTTTTTGAATATTTATTGCAAAATGCAATAAAAGCATTTGTTTATTTTTTAAAAGTGAAAACACGATCAGTCCAAAAAGGCCACGATTTTGAAATGTTTGTTTTCATCCCACTCAATACAGTGATGACCTCACACATAAAGTGCACCATAACACGAACACTTGTCACATCAAGTTCTCTGGTACAAAAAAGAACCATTTAAAAACTGACTTTCACAAAGAGGTCGTCAAGGATATCTGCGGGTTCCAACTTTGCTTGAAATCGCTTTACAAACCAGGTGAAACATTAAAAACAAAACCCCACAAAATATATCGTGCTTCAAAGTGTATCTACAAATATATATTGAGAGTAAGGTCACATCAGCTGTGAGTTACTAAGTCACTAGGTGTTTCACGAGTTCGTTCAGTAATAAATATTGTGGTAATCAGTGTTAGGGGGAAGAAAGTAAGTAAGAATTTATGGTAATGGAGAATTTATTGAAAAGGAATGAATTATTTAAAATCTCCAGGCAACCAGTGCTTCCAAGCACATTGGCAGCTAAAGGTTACCAGATGAACCTTGCACAGCCTTAGGGCCTGAAAACAACAGAAAGGCCTTGGGAGCCAGACTGCAGTCAGAGCATTGGCAGTAACAGCTAAGATTAAGTGTGTTCTTCAACAGATAAGGGAAGAACAGATGATCCTGCTTTAGGTAGGAGTGAAGGTCTCTGCCTGGGTGAAAAATAGGGACATATGATGCATGTACCTGTTACCAGAGATGTCTGTTTAATGTAAACCTATATGTTGACGAGATCGGAATCTGGAAACTGTTCTTGTACGTGACTAATAGTGCATAAATATGTTGAACACTTGTAATTTAGCAGAGTGCTATCTCAAGCTGCATTGAGATGGTTCTCCCCTTGCAATTGCTCGAATAAACGATCGTGACCTGTACCTGAGCCTCCTGTGGTCCATTTGTCAAAGTGACCACAACAGCAGAACGGAGGAAGAACCGTGTTCAAAAATATATTAACCTTTCTACAAGTTCAGTGCGTTTGGTTCATTCACACTTCAATCAGGGCTGTGCTGGAATTGTAGCTCTGGTATTTATACTGCTCAAGCCACATCCGAGATCATGTGTCCCCTCTGGCCCCCTCCCTCCCTCCTTGGATACGGCACTTTCTGATTCCGCAGGGCATCCAGCCTTCCAAAGTAAACACCGTCGGCAGCGTTGGAAGAGTTGTTCACGGTGTCGGTGACTGCAAGGCAGCCGGGGCTCTCCCTTGTTCACCAGACGAGCTGCTTTCAGTCGGCCTTCCAGAGAGCGGTGCCCTGGGATATAAGACGGCGGGGGGGGCACATTGGCCTCGGTAGGGTGGGCTGACCGGGAGAAAGTAGTCCCGAATGTTGGGTGGCGACCCATTGGAAGGACTTGAGGTGTGCGATGCATGGGGGTCAGGTGCAGCTCCTGAAGTGAAGAATCAGTGGCTTTGATGCTCTACTGTAATTGGGTGGTGAATATTAAATAGGGAGGTGATGGAGTGGCACTCCAGTGCAGTGCAGCAGCGCCAGACCCTTGGTGATTTGCGTATCTCTACCACCAGATCCCTTTTCTCCTCTTCTCCTCATTTAGACCCAAGCAGTATGTGACCTCCTTACTCTTCCTACCAAACGGCACCACCTCACATTTATCTGTATTAAAATACACATACACACACACACATATATATATATATATGTGCCAGAGCCACATGACTCCTATTTTGGTGGGGAAAGGTGGGTGCTGGAGAATCCCGGCCACTGTACCTCCGCGTGCACAAGAGCTGTGGGATCGCTCTGAACGGAGAGGCTGTGCCGTTCCTTTTCGTTGTCGAAAGCCTCAGCAAAATACTGCGGACGCTGGAAACGCAGAATAAAAGCAGAAACTGCCGGGGAACAAAAACTCAGCAGGTCAGCGGCATGTGCGGAGAGAGAAACGGGAGTTAGCAGCTGGGATTTTCTGCCTCCGCCTCCCGATGATTCCTGCCCCGGGCAGGAAGAGAAAATTTGACGGAGCGGCCAAAGGCCCATTGACTTTGGGGCGGGAATTTCTCCAGACCCCACCCGAAAATCCCGGCCAACATTTTGAGTCCCTTTGGCTTCTCCTTCCAAGCTGAAGAAGATTACCGGCAGTTTACCTTGATTGCAAAGCAAGGGCTGATGTTCCCGGAACAACGGTTGGAACGCGAGGTACAAGAAAGGCCTAAAAAGAAGGATGGACCTGCATTTCTATAGCACCTTTCATGACTTCAGGGTGTTCGCTGAAAAAGACATCTTTAACTCATAAAGTCTCTCACAATTATAGTCCCACAGCCACTTAACACCCGGATGAATTTACTTTTACCTCTGCTTGCATATCCTGCTTATTACAGGCTACCCAAAACTGCACACAACATTCCCACTTGAGCCTAAGGCCTTGTATGGGTTCAATATCCCAACTAAGTAAATGGTCCGAGTGTGCAACCTTCTTGTCAACCGTCTACACGTTTATTGTCGGCCTTGTTCCTCCATCTCTTGCCAGGCATGTCGATATTTCCAGCAAGGCTTGTATTAAAACTGCAACTTATAATTGGAGTTTACACAGAAAATCAATCAAACACATGACCAAGGCTTGACACGGAGGATGAATTACAGGTTGGGTGCCATGTCTATCTCTGCACGTGACTCTTCAATTTACAATACCTCAGGATTACACTCGTGTTGCAGGACAACGCAGCATATACTCAGGGATAGTCATAAATAGGGATAGTCAGCATGGATTTGTCAGAGGGAGGTCATGCCGAACAAATTTGATTGAATTTTTTGAGGAGATGACCAGGTGTGTAGATGAGGGTAGTGCAGTTGATGTCGTTTATATGGATTTCAGCAAAGCCTTTGACAAGGTCCCACATGATAGACTTATAAAGAAGGCAAATGTACATGGGATACTGGGTAATTTGATAAGGTGGATTCAAAATGGGCTTAGTTGTAGGAGACAGAGGGTGATGACAGAAGGACGCTTTAGTGACTGGAAGCCAGTGTCCAGTGGCGTACCACAGGGATCTGTGCTCACCCTATTATTTGTTATTTATATAAATGACATAGATGACTATGTGGGGGGTAGGATTAGTAAGTTTGCGGATAACACAAAGATTGGCTGGGTGGTTAACAGTGAGGTTGAGTGTCTTGGGCTACAGGAAGATATAGACGGGATGGTCAAATGGGCAGATAAGTGGCAGATGGAATTTCACCCTGAAAAGTGTGAGTTGATACACTTTGGAAGGAGTAATTTGACAAGGAAGTGTTCAATGAATGGCATGACACTAGGAAGTCCTGAGGAACAAAGGGACCTTGGCGTGTGTGTCCATAGATCGCTGAAGGCAGTGGGGCATGTTAGTGGGGTGGTGGAAAAGGCATATGGGACACTTGCCTTTATCAATCGAGGCATAGATTACAAAAGTAGGAGGTGATGTTGGAGTTGTGTAGAACCTTGGTGAGGCCACAGCTGGAGTACTGTGTGCAGTCCTGGTCACCACATTACAGGAAGGATGTGATTGCACTGGAGGGGGTGCAGAGGAGATTCACCAGGATGTTGCCTGAGATGAAACATTTAAGTTATGAAGAGAGGTTGGATAGACTTGGGTTGTTTTCGCTGGAGCAGAGAAGACTGAGGGGTGACCTGATCGAGGTGTACAAGATTATGAGGGGCATGGACAGGGTGGATAGGGAGCAGCTGTTCCCCTTAGTTGAAGGGTCGGTCACAAGGGGACACAAGTTCAAAGTGAGGGGCAGGAGGTTTAGGGGGGATGTGAGGAAAACCTTTTTACCCAGAGGGTGGTGACGGTCTGGAATGCACTGCCTGGGAGGGTGGTGGAGGTGGGTTGCCTCACATTCTTTAAAAAGTACCTGGATGAGCACTTGGCACATCATAACATTCAAGGCTATGGGCCAAGTGCTGGTAAATGGGATTAGGTAGGTAGGTCAGGTGTTTCTCATGTGTCGATGCAGACTCAAGGGGCCGAAGGGCCTCTTCTGCACTGTGATTCTGTGATTCTGTGATATGATAGAAGAGAAGAGAACTAAACTGGAGGAGGTGTCAGAAATTATAGTCCCCTGACTCGTTTTGAGGGTGGGGAGGGGGGGGGGGGGCCTCTTATACATCCTCCCCTGTCAGAGTTGCTCTACTCAGAACTCTGTCATGGCAGGAGACTCCCAGGAGGAAGTGCTTCAGGGACGTCCTCAAAGCATCCCCAAAATGGTCAAGCATCCCTACTTGACTCATGGGTGTGTCTGGCTAGTGACCGAGTGAAACGGAGAAGGCTTTTTCGGGAAGGCACGGAACACATCAAGAGGTTTCGTCAGGGGCGCGCAGAGGCAAGGTCAGGGTGTCAGAGGGAGTGCACAGCCCCCTCTACCCAACCCTTCAAAGCACCACCTGCCCCACATGTGGCAGACTCCACACATTGCGCATTGGATTAATCAGCCATCAGAACCCATCCAACTGGAGCGGAAGCAAGTCACCCTTGATCCTGAGGGGCTGTCCAAGAGGATGAAGAAGAGTATTGAAAGAGGGGAGCAAAAACTGGAGCTTTTGCCTTAGTGCTTTTGCCCTCCTCAACAATCAATTACATATGGATGTAAACACAGCTCAAAAAGCGCCATGTATGTCGGCCTTGAGTGTCTGCATGCCAGCATTGTTAGTACCCAAGAGCCTCCTAGCACCTTACGGCCCTGACACCAATGTTTGCAAGCGAGGACACAGCTACAGGTATTGGGTAGTGGAATTAGTGAGTTTGAGGAGGTGGCAGCAGAGTCACAGTCCACAAGTTAAGAGCAAGTACTGGTGGTGGAAGAGGAGCAGATAACTGCTGCAATGCCACAACTGAAGGGTTATAACTATCAGCAAGGACTGAAGAGTCTGGGACTTTCTCCTCTAGAACAGAGAAGGGATGACCGAGCCGGGGTCTTCAAGATTATGAAGAGGATCTGTAGGGTAGACGTAGAGATGTTTCCACTTTCAGGAGAGCCCAAAAATAGGGGCTGTAAGTTCTTCCTATCATGTCCACAAACAGTCTATACATGGCCCAGCCAGAACTGGACTCATTTTTGCGCCTTGTTGTTGAATTTGGCAAGATCTGTAACAGTGCAGGGTTCCTCTAGCGATAGGCATTGCGGGAGATGTTGCATAGTCTGTGGCTCAGTTCCACATTCACAAGTTGTTGGGCTGGTTGTATATCCCCATTTGCTTAGTGACACCTTTGATCAACCTACACCAGTCCTAAGTCTATTAAGGCACTTCCAGGTTGCCCAGTTGCAATTAGCTCCTGGGGGAAGGCTTTCATCTGGTTGAATTTCTATCACTGGGGGTTGTTCGAGACTGGCGAGCCGATCTTTCCACAAAGCGATGGGGGCTTCAGATGGGGTTGATTGTAATGGAACAACACTGTTCATGAAGCTCTTCCTTGACTTTAGGTGGCTGGGTGTAGGTGTATGACCATGTAGGGGGCTCCTCTCATCTGATGTTTGACGGAGTCACTCTTTCTTGCTGGCTACCGCTCTTCTTATATCGGGGGAGCGATACCCATCAGGATATATAGGCTGTAAGTATAAGGCAGTCACAAATAAATGCAATAGGGAATTTGGAAGAAAATTCTTTCCCCAGAGAGTGGGGAGAATGTCGAACTCACTATCACAGGGATTGGTTGGCGTGAAGAGTATCAATGCAGTTAAGGTAAAGCTAGATGAACACGAGAGAGAAAGGATTAGGGGTGTTGCTGGATGAGATAGGGTAAGGTGACAGGAGGCCCATGAGGAGCATGAACAACAGCGTGAAGCAGTTGGGTCAAATGGCCTGTTCCTGGGCATAAAGGGAAAACTTTCCCTAAGAGGAGCCAATGGACAAATGAGAATAAGGGTAAGCATCAAAAAGGCTGATTTCAGAGATTCTTCTCATGAGACCATAAGATGTAGGAGCAGAAGTAGGCCATTCGGCCCACCGAGTCTGCTCTGCCATTCAATGAGATCATGGCTGATCTGATAATCCTCAACTCCACTTTCCTGCCTTTTCCCCATAACCCTTGATTCCCTTACTGATTAAAAACCTGTCTATCACAGCCTTGAATACACTTAATGACCCAGCCTCTCCAGCCCTCTGAGGTAAAGAATTCCACAGATTCACTACCGTCTGAGAGAAGAAATTCCTCCTCATCTCTGCCTTAAATGGGCAACCCTTACTCAGATTATGCCCTCTGGTTCTAGACTCTCCCACAAGGGGAAACAACCTCTCAGCATCTACCCTGTCAAGCCCCCTAAGAATCTTATATATTTCAACAAGGTCACCTCTCATTCTTCTAAACTCCAATGAGTAGAGGCCCAATCTACTCAACCTCTTCTCATAAGAAAATCCCTCCATACCCGGGACTGCCTCCAATGCCAGTATATCTTTCCATAGATAAGGGGACCAAGACTGTTTACAGAATTCTAGGTTTGGTCTAACTAGCGCCTTGTATAGTTTTAGCAAGACTTCCCTAGTTTTATACTCCATTCCCTTTGAAATAAAGGCCAACATTCCATTTGCCTCCCCTATGACCTGCTGAAATTGTATGTTAGCTTTTGGGGATTCATGCACAAGGATTCCCAAATCCCTCTGTGCTGTAGCTTTCTGCAGTCTTTCTCCATTTAAATAATATTCAGCTCCTCTATTCTTCCTGCCCAAGTGTATAACCTCACATTTTCCCACAATATATTCCCTCTGCCAAGTTTTTACCCACTCGCTTAACCTGTCTCTATCCCTCCGTAGACTCCTTGTGTCACCCTCACCACTTCCTTCCCACCTATTTTTGTGTCATCCGCAAACTTGGCGATAGTACATTCACTTCCCTCATCCAAGTCATTAATATATATTGTAAATAATTGTGGCCTCAGCACCGATCCCTGTGGCACTCCACTACTTACAGGTTGTCATCCTGAAAGCGCCTCCCCCTTATCCCAACTTCTATTAGTTAGAATAAATAGGTGTATAAATAAGCAGATAAATAAATAAACAAACAAACAAACTTCTCACGCTGATCACTCCCTCGAAAAGGACAAAAAGACAGTGGCCTCAGTGTGAGAGCTAAATGTACAGGAATTTATGCTAAAATCTATCATCGTAGCATTATAACATATATGTTGGCCCCAAATGTCTGGGATGATCGGCAGGGACCCTGAAAAACCTGACATCGATTCGATGTTTATAAATGTTCGAAACAATCGCGGCTGATCCGACTTCAAACGGTGTAATTTGGAATGAGTATTGAAGTGCTCAAAAACATAATCCTGCCTGACAGGATTCATTAAAAACACTCAAAGTCACTCAAAAGACATTGCAGCTTTTCAAGGTTGTGTAAGTGACCTTCTGTGTTCGGAGGCGACCATTAGAAATTGGAAACGCTTGGGAATTGAAGGGAATATAGGCTGTCACCAACTCTGGGGAGAAACAAGGGAGTTTTTGCCAGGGGTGGTGGAGAGAGGGGGCAGTAACATGGTAAAGAAATAGTCAACAATGGAAGGGACAAGGTAAATGTGGCCTCATTGAGAAGTGACAGTGCAGTGGAATTACATTTAAAATTATATAACAGAGTTAAAAAGCTAGCAACTCACCAAGGCTCCATGACAGCACTTTCCAAACACACCACCTCCACCACCTCGAAGGGCAAGGGCCACAGGTTCATGGAAACACCGCCACCTCCAAGCCACAGGCCAGCCTAACCCGTCATTCCTTCACCGTTGCTGAGTCAAAACCCCGGAACTCCCTTCCGGACAGCCCCTGTCCACTTGGCCGCTGTTCTTGAGTACCTGATCGCCGAGATCCAGGAACCGGTGGGCAATGCAGCCCGGGACAACGAGACGACCCGCACCAGCCTCCAGCCACCTGCAGCTCACCGTCAGCAATGACGAGGAGCTCAGCAAGGAGCCGGGAGGAGTCACCATAGCCCAGGGTGGGGTCCACACCAACATCCAGGCTGTGCCTGCTCAAGAAAACCAGACATCCCAGCGAGGTTTGTTCCCCAAAGTGAAAGATCAGAAAAAGGTAAAAACATAATGAGTATAAACATTTTTTAAAGAAACTAATATGCTGCCTAACACGTGGCTAAAAGCTACAATCTTGAGGTGCACCCCAGGCCCAGTTCCCCCTGGATCCCTCTAACTCTGCTGTAAGCCAGCAACACCCAGCACCCAACTCTGACGGCCTGGACCATTCCTGACCCCCTCAGGCCTGCTGCACATGTACCTACAAGGGGCTGAGTCAGCCCCCTTCCCCGGTCTTGGGCTCTGCTACCATCACCTTCTCAAGCCTCGGGCCTACAAGCCCCACACTCAAGCCTCAGCCCCCTTCTCTCACCCCACCTCTCAAGCCTCCTCCCCTACCAGTCTCTCCCCTCTAGCTGTGCTCTCCCCCCCTTCCCCCTGCCCCCTTCCCCCCTCCCCCTCTCCCCCTTCACCCTCTCCCCTGCCCCCTCCCGCTTCCCCTGCCCTGTCTGTCCCACTCCCTCCCTCCATCTGTCTCTCTCTCTCCCTCTGTCCATCTTTCCACTTCTCTAACTCCTTCCCTTTGTCTATTCCTCCCCATCCCTCCCTCCCGCTTCTCTCTGTCCCACCCGCTTCCTACCCCCTCCATCCCTCCCCTTCCCTCCCTCTCTCCACCCCTCCCCCTCTCTTCCTTCCCCTTTCTCCCACCCTTCCCTGTCTCCAACCCACTCCCTGCTCTCTCTCTCCTTCCCCCTTCCCTCCATCTCTGCCCACTATCTTCCCCCTCTCTTCCCCTTCTGTCCATCTCTCCCCCTCTCCGTCTCCATCTTTCCCTCCCTCTCCTTCCCTCCCCGCTTCCTCCCTCCTGCTCACCCCACTCACCTGCTCGCCCCTCTCTCCCTCCCTCTCCCTTCACTTCACCTCCCTCACCCTCTCTATTCCCCCCTCCCCTCCCCCTCTCCCCCTCTCTTCCTCCCTACTGATCGCCTTCCCCATCCCATTCTCTCCTTCTCCCCCTCATCCCCCTTTCCCCATCTCCATTACTTCTCCTCCCCCAGGGAGAGGAGGAGGAGGAGGAGAGATTCTCCTCCTCCTCTCCCTCCTCTTCCTCCACCCCCCTCCCGCTCCCTCACTCCCCCCACTCACTCACTCCATTCCCATCTGCCTGTGTGTCTCCCTATCTCTTTTATCTCTCTCTTTCTCTCTCTCCCTCCCTCCCTCTCTCTCCCTCCCTTTCTCCCCCTCTCTCCTTCTCTCCCCCTCACTCCCTCTTTCTACCCCCTCCCTCTTTCTCCCCCTCCCTCCCTCCCTCTCTTTCTCTCTCTGTCTCTTCGCCTGTCTCTCTCTCTGTTCCACATTCCCTCTCCCCTCTCCCACTCTCCCCCCTCCATCTCTCCTCCACTCTGTCTTTCTGCCTCTCTTTGTCTACCCCTCCCTCTCTCTCTGTTTCCCCATCTCTCTCTACCCCTCTCCCTTTCTCTTGTCTCTGTCTCTCTTCCCCCTCCTCCCCTCCCTCTCCGTGTGTCTCTTTTTGTCTCTCTCTGTCTATTTCTCACTCTCTCTAACCCTGCCCTCCCTCTATCTCTCTTTCTGCCCTCCTCCACTCTCTTTTTCTCCCTCCCCCTCTCTCTCCCCTCCCCCCTCTCTCCCCCTCCCCCCCTCCCCCCTCCCCCCTCTCCCCCTCCCCCTCTCTCTCTATCTTTGTTGTTGGGTGGCCGAGTTGTGCTATTAATGATAGGGTTGACCTGCAGACACGTCTTGGGTGGAAACATTAAGTTTATTTACAATATACTCAGCAGCAACTACAAGTGTGCTTTCAACTCCAACTCTATCTCTACACTGACTGCTGAGGTAGCCTGCACTACTCTCCCATTGGTTACTACAGGACATGTGATCTTCCTTAACAAGTATTATTCTTAAAGGTACATTACACACTAAATAAAACCATAATTACTACATTCCTCCCCCTATATCTTGGTGATACATATTGTTTTTACAAGTACATATTTTTCAAGACAACATAATATTTACACTGGGTGAGGAATTTACAGGTTCAGTCTTTCAGGTGGTTTCCTGGTACGTGTGGAACGTCACAGCTCCACAACTTCAGATTCTTTGTCAGGAATCCCCTTTCCCGGAATTGCCTGAACATCAGGTGCTTCAGTGGGCACTTCCAGTTCTGATTCCTCAACTCTTACAGGAACATCAGACAGGTCAGTCCTGGGTTGAGTATCTTCAACAGGGAACGCAGACCCAGTCAGGGTCACTGGTGGAGGCAAATCTTGGTGATTTGTCTCTCTCTTCCCTAAATGGTCCACATGTTTATGGATGATCCAACCTTCCACCTCCAAGTGATAAGATAGAGGTCCAGTCACTGCACTTATTTCACCCTGTAACCAACTTTGGTCCTTCCTCAAAGTTTTTCACATATGCCAGCTCTCCCACGGTAAATTTCCTCTCACGACTATGTCAGTCATGTCTAGTTTTCTTGCTTCTCTGATTCCTTCCCACCTAAATTTGGCATTATTAAACTTAATCTCATTCTGAGACGGTGTTTCAACAATAACTCTGCAGGTGTGACACCTGTTGTTGTATGAGGGGTGGTCCTGTAATGAAAGAGGAAGCGTGTTAGCTTGGTTGCTAAGGAATCACCTGTTAGACTTTTCATGCCTGTCTTGAATATTTGAACCGCTCTTTTGGCCAGTCTGTTTGAGGAAGGTTGGGTATGGTGCAGTTTGCACATGAGTGATACCGTTGAGCCTGATAAACCGTTGAATCTCAGCACTCATAAATGCCGTGCTGTTATCAGAAACGATTACTTCTGGTAGTCCGTGAATGGCAAAACTCTGATGTAGCTTCTCAATTGTAGCAGCCAATGTTGGTGACTTCACCTCATATACATCCAACCATTTTGAATGGCCATCGACAATGAGCAGAAACATTGTTCCCAGGAAAGGTCCAACATAGTCAATGTGTAACCACACCCAAGGTCTACCTGGCCGCTCCCATGGGTGTAACGGAGCTGTCACTGGCAACTTTTGCAGTTGCTGACATTGTACACAGTGCTTTACTAAACTCTCTATTTCACCATCCATCCCAGGCCACCATAGACAGCTGTGTGCTATGGTCTTCATTCAGGAAATTCCTGGATGTACACTGTGTACTTCAATTAACAGTGGCTCCCTTCCCTTTGGAGAAATTATCACTTGTGCTCCCCACAATAAGATGCCATCCTGACTGGTTATTTCATGTCTTCTGTTGAAGTACAGTTTCATTTAATCAGATACGGGCTCCTATAACCAACCATGTAGCACTTGTTCTTGTACCTGAGATAGGACTGAGTCCAGTCTCTGATCTGTCGAGCACAGACCGGGGAGGGATCCAAGAAATTTAACAGTAAAACAAGTTCCTGTGGAACTGGGACACGCTCATCATTTCCTTGTAGAGACGAATGACTAAGGGCATCAGTGTTTGCGATTTGATTGCCAGACCTGTGTATGAAAGTGTATTCGTAAGTTGCCAGAATTAAAGTTCTATCAGTATTTCTGTATTTTCTTTCAATGTGCCTTTTTCTCTCTAGCTCACGCTTTAATCTCGGCCTTCTCTTTGACTTCACTATTGGCCAGACTTCTCCCAGATGCCAGCTCTACTCGTCTGAGTTCAGTGGCTGAGCCTCCCAAAATTTCATTATCTGTCTGCTTCTTGGAAAATTCTGCGACTTTTGCTTCCAAAGCCTCTTTGGCTTCGTTTAGCTGATTCTTCAGCTCTTCCAATTCTTTTTTGTATTTGTGTTTGCTGCCTCCTGGAAAATTGAACATTGTTGTGTCTTCTCTGCCAACTCATTCTTCAGTTTGTTCAGAGAAGTACCGAATTCTTTCTGTTTCTCTTCATATTCTTCCAGAGGTACAAACTCTGACATGAAGGAATCTTGTTGTGTGTGAGGGTCTTTCAGCTGGTTTTCTCTTTCTCTTTGAAGGTTGCTCACCTCGTCTCGAACTCTGTCAGCAAAGGAGGACCAAGGGATTGATTAAGAAGGGGAAAATAGAGTGTGAGAGTAAGCTTGCAGGGAACATAAAAACTGATTGTGAAAGTTTCTATAGGTATGTGAACAGAAAAAGATTGGTGAAGACAAAGGTAGGTCCCTTACAGTCAGAAACAGGGGAAATTATAATGGGGAACAAAGAAATGGCTGATCAACTAAATACATACTTTGGTTCTGTCTTCACAAAGGAGAACACACATATAACATACCAGAAATGTTGGGGAACACAGGGCTTAGTGAGAGGGAGGGACTGAAAGAAATCAGTATTAGTAGGGAGATGGTGTGTTGGGGAAATTGATGGGATTGAAGGCCAATAAATCCCCAGAGCCTGATAATCTACATCCCAGAGTACTTAAGGAAGTGGCCCTAGAAATAGTGGATGCATTGGTGGTCATCTTCCGAGATTCTACAGAGCCTGGAACAGTTCCTACAGATTGGAGAGCAGCTAATATAACCCCACTATTTAAAATGGCCTCACTATTAAAAGTTCCAGTTTTCCTAACGAACCATAATCTTTTGACAGGGTAAGTTCCATATTTCCTCCAAGGCTTTTGTGACTTAAAGTGCTTTCTGATTTTGCACCTAAATTACTAACGCTTAAATAAGATTATGTGCCCTTCCTTTTTATGTCATCTTTACCCATTTCCAATGAAAATCAGCAGGCTTAAACCCCTTTTAGGGTAACTGTTGATCGAGCGCTTCATAACTTAGGCACCTCAATCCCTAAAATGATTTATTCCTTCCACAGTGTGTGAAGGCAAGGAGTGAGGCCTACAGAAACAGGCCTTCACTAACCTAGCTCGTTAGAAACAACTATTAAGGAACATTGGGGCTAATTTTGTACATGCACTTCATTTTCTTACCATAGTACATAATCCCACGATTAAATTAATCAGAAGGCAAAATATACTGGGGGGGGGGGTTGGGGGGAGGGTCTTGGGTGCCCTTAAATTCTCAAAATGTGCTTTAATGCGCAAAGTTCCCTGCCAAGCAATGCAAAGTTGTAAAAACGCTCCTCGTTGCTTTGTATTGTAGATGATGTCCTGTATTACTTCGGTAAGTTCACCGAGAGTTAATTTTGTGTTCCATGACAGCATTAATTTGAGAACGGTTTAAAGTAGAAAGCTTCAGAAGCCTCTCAAAGAGAGAGAGAGAGAGAGAAAACTAAAACGGCGACCAGTCATCTCAGTACACTTATTGCCGAGTCCCTTAAGAGCATTTTGTACTGGTGTTGGCATGCCCTATTAGCTAAACCCACAAATAACCTTAGGAAAGAGGAAATGCAGCATTGCAAAGAGCAATGCATAGGGGAGCATTGCTGCTGAGCATTTGGGTGATGTGTAATTTGACATTGTAATTGTTTCCCAATTGCACAATAAAGTCATGTTATAATACCCTGGCAGCTTTAACTTGCCAGCCAAATATCTCATTTGTAAGATTGGATTAGTCCCCAGCTGGCAGGGAAATCACAGCACCCAGCAGCGCCAATGCTTGTTACTGCATTTCCCCTCAGTCCAATTGTCCTCCTCCCCCCATCCCTGCTATTGCTGCTGTGTTTCATCCCAGGAAAGTGGATTAAGGAGATTTCTCCTCAGTTTTCCAACTCATTAATTAGCTCCTGTGTTACCCGTGAATGGAGCTACTGCTCCTGAGCTTTGTCAAGTCTGGCAGTGGATCGTTTAAAAAAAAAGGAGAGAGGATGAAGCTTCAAGGCGGAGGCTGGAACTGGATCAGCCCCACAGGCCGTTTGCATTGTCATATCTCACCACAGACAAAAAGGGTGGAGGTTAATCGAGGGGATGTTTGGGATGGGAGAGATGTGCTTTAAACTGACATTCCCCACCAGCCATGCCATACAGAATCATAGGATTGTTACAGTGCAGCAGGAGACCATTCAGCCCATCGTTTCTACACAAGCTCGCCCAATAAGTAACTCACTTAGTACCACTCCCCTGCCTTCCTGCCTTAACTCTGCACATTCTTCCTCTTCAGTTAAAAATCAAATTCCCTTTTGCATGCCCCCACCACACTTTCAGGCAGTGCATCCCAGACCTTAACCACTCGCTGCTTGGAAAGGATTTTCCTCATGTCACCTTTACTTCTTTTGCCAATTACTTCAAATCTGTCCCCTCTCATTCTTGATCCTTTCAGGAGTGGGAACAGCTTCTCCTTATCTGCCCTTTCCAGATTGCTCATGATTTTGAGCATCTCTAAAAAATCTCCTCCCAGCCTTCCCTTCTCCCATGAGAACAGCCCCAGCTTCTCCGACCTATCTTCATAACTGACATTCCTTGACCCCAGGACCATTCTCGTGAATCTTTCCTGCACCGTCTCCAATGCCTTCACTTCCATCAGCAACGTGCACGAAAAAACCCCCCTCAGTGCCAAACTCAAAACTGCGGTCCCATTATTTTAATGTCCTTGTCGGACTGGCATTAAAGTTACCAGATACAAAAAAACCATTGAGATGCCCCCAAAAAATAAGCCAGAATATTATTTAGTTCAAATGTTTTACTTTGAAACCGCAGTTTAGTTAGAATAATAAAAAAAAATACAGCCTCTAAATAGGCCAAAAATGGATCCGGGTCCTTTAAGGTCAGCCTCCGTGGAGAATGCCAGCCTCCATTTCCTCAATGATGAAATTCAGTTTGAAATTATTTCAACCCTGACAGGTTTGGCTTCCTCAGCAGAGTCATTGATAATTAGTCAACTTTTTCTAGAAACCATCATTAGGTCAAATAGCTTTGTCAAAGTTTCAGTGGGAAAGTTATGGTGCTGCTCACATGCATAATGGTTTGTACGTCACACAATAGTTTCCTTTTCACGTTAATTTCCTCCTTTTCCCTGTCAGGAAGGTATATTAATTCTCGTAATGTATTGGAATTTATTGTAGAATAGAATAATAGCGGGATGTGTCTATGTGTCTGTGTGTGTGTGTGTTTATGTATAAGACTTGATTGAATTAGAGTCAGCTAGCCTGGATGCTTTGATGTAAGAAGAGAAGTTAGGTTTGAAATGTTAGTTAGGCAAACATGAGGGAGTTTAGAAACATAGGTGTCAAGGGAGCATTTGCATTTTTACATAAACCAGGCTAGATTGTTTTCAAAGGAGGGGTGAAATATATCACCTAGCCAGGTGAAGTTTAAAAACAGTGTGCTTATTTTTCCTGAAGATTGCTGGTAAAACTTAATGCTATGAGAGGGTTTTATTCTCAGGAAGATAAAGTCCAAAGACATAGTGAAACAATGGGCATTTACATTCAAAGAGGAAAATGTGTATAAAGGAGAGAAGACTGTTTGTAAGGGTACGCATTTTAAGATCTTGCAAGTGAGAAAAAGCCTTCAGAATCTATGCCTCAAGCTGCTGTCTTCAAAGGACTGAAGTGAAGAAAACTTATTTTGAACTCGACTGGTTCAGGGTATTGTGTGTGTGTCACCTTGCCTGGGTCTTTTCAAATCTATGTGTCTTATTGTTGCTTTAACAAAAGTGTAACTGGGAATTAGATTAACTAGGGGATTTAGAAGTTATCATAGTGGTAATTTGTAGATCTATGTATGTATTTAAAAATTGTTTATCTTATTAATAAATGTTTAATTTAGTTGTATAAAAACCTATAAGACTTGGTGGTCTTATTATTATTGAATTCAAGGCACGCATCTCAGAGTTTATAAAAACTGAAAAACAAGCTGTGGCAGCTGTTTCAAGTTTCCCTTTGGGATTTGAACAATTCAGCATTTACCATCGTATGTTCCATAAGAAGGATCAGGGGCTCTTTGCAGGATATATTTGAAATTCGTTGATTTTTTGGAGTTGGCGAATCTTAAGGTTATGCGCACGAGAAGCACTTTGAATTCAGGAGTTGGTGTGAGGTTCTTTTTTTGAAGTGGCGAGACGGCAAAATGGCTTTGGCAGTTGCTCGGACTTGCCTGGGAATTGAAGTTATAACTTTGGCTGGTTTATAAAAAGTAAAGGAAGTTAAGTTATTGGAATTGGCAGGTAAGTTACACTTTGGATTACCTGCAGGGGCTAAGAAAGCAGAGGTAAATGGAGGTATAGCACGGCATTTAAAATTGGAAGAAATAACTGAGAGATCGAGTTCTCCTAGAGATGGTTCTTTGGAATGGGCTCAAATTCAGTTGCAATTGAAAAGAGTGGAACTAGAGGCAGCAGAACAGGAAAAAGGAAGAGCCTTTCAAAGCAAAGAGGCAGAAAGGCAGGAGCGAGAGAAAGAAAACAAGAAAGGGAATTAGAAATGGCAAGGTTAGAAAAAGAGAAAAGAGATAAAAAGAGAGAGCGAGAGTTCCAACTTAAAAATGCAAGTAGTTAAAAAAGATATGCCCATAGGTGAGGAAGGACTTATTTCCAGATCAGAACTCAATGGGGAGATATTTAAATTTTGTACAAGCTCCTCCAAAATTTGAGGAAAGATAGATCAACACATCCTTTATTTTATTTGAGATGATAGCTGAACAGATAAAATGGCCAGGAAAACTGGACATTGTTGTTACAATCCAGGTTGGTGGGTAGAGCACCTGAGGTTTATGCTTCACTGTCAGAAAAAATGTCGGTGAACTATGAACTTTGAGTGCATATGAGTTGGTACCTGAAGAATATAGGCAGAAACTTAGGAATATGAGAAAACAGCCTGGGCAAGCTTATATTGAGTTTAAGAGAGTAAAACAAACTAATGTTGACCGGTGGATATGGGCATTAAAGGTAGAGACAACATATGCAGCTCTTAGAGAAGTAATTCTTTTGGAAGACTTTAAAGATTCAATTCCTTGGGTAACGAGAGCTCATGTGGGAGAACAGAGGGTTCAGATGGTAAGACAAGCAGCAGAGATAGCTGATGATTATGAGTTAGTTCATGAAGCTAAACCTTTTCTTTGTCGCCCTTTCATATCAGAAAAGGATGGAAAGTGTGAAGGTGAAAGGAAGGTGGGTAGTCAGGGAAGAGAAGGAGTAGCTGGAAATTCACAGGAAGTTTTTTCTCAGAATGAACGGGAAGGTGCTGAGGGTAGAGGTGACATTTGGAAATTAAGGTGCTTTCATTGTAATAAACTTGGATGCAAAGAGTCAATGTGTTGGAAATTGCAGGGAAAATCTGTTGGGATTCTTGGGGTGTAGTAAAGCTCTGCAAGTAAGAGTACCATGGGTTCTGAGGTTCAGGCACAGGAAAAGCCAATGGTCCATGCACAGGTAAAACAGGTAGAATCAGTGATAGGTAAAGAAGTGGGAATGTGTTCACAATTTACCCAAGGAAGTTCTGAGGAGCAGGTTGCAGAAATGTTTAGAGATTTTGTGTGTGAAGGGAAAGTCTTTCCATGTGTACAGGGTAGAGTAGGTAAAGATGTTAAATTTTTAAGCGACACGGGGGCTAGTCAAACCTTAATATTGTGGGGTAGTGATATTTGTTATTCAGAGGGAGTATTGCAGGAACAGGTGATAATAAGTGGGGTTCATGGGGATGCTAAACCTATTCCCTTGTGGAAGGTAAATTTAAAGAGTGAGTGGCTGTTGGAGTAGTGGAAAAATTGCCCAGTGCAGGAGTTCAATATCTTACTTGATATTTATCCTTAATATCTTATTTACTTATTTGAACAATTCAGCGTTTACCATCAGCTGTGCCATAACATCCCATAAATTGGTCCCTCTTTCTCCTAGCCATGGACGGGGAGGCTTCTCCTGCAGACCTGCACCTTAGTCTTCATGTGTGCAGTCCTAGTCATCTAGGGGGAATTTTAACACCCAAACGGTTAGTTGACAGAAAAACATGTACCTGCAACAAGAGCGTTAACATTCAAGCTTCATTCAGCCCTACATCACAGAAACATACTTTATGTGGATTGATGATCAAGGCTTCTGTCTGAGTCAAGTGTCAGCTCAACTATCCAAGAAAACAGCCAAAGGAGGCTAAATAAGAGCAAAGTGTAAATGAGAGTGAAGTGTAAATGAGCATGAAGTGTAAATGAGTGTGAAGTGTAAATGAGTGTGAAGTGCAACTAAGAGTTTGGTGTAACTGATTGTGAAGTGTAAATGAGAGTGAGGTGTAACTGTGAGTTTGGTGTAACTGATTGTGAAGTGTAAATGATTGTGAAGTGTAAATGAGAGTGAAGTGTAAATGAGAGTGAAGTGTAACTGAGCATGAAGTGTGACTGAGCGTGAAGTGTAAACGAGTGTGAAGTGTAACTGAGTGTGAAGTGTAACTGAGTGTGAAGTGTAAATGAGAGTGAAGTGTAACTGAGTGTGAAGTGTAAATGAGTGTGAAGTGCAACTGAGAGTTTGGTGTAACTGATTGTGAAGTGTAAATGAGTGTGAAGTGTAACTGAGTGTGAAGTGTAACTGAGTGTGAAGTGTAAATGAGCGTGAACTATAAATGAGTGTGAAGTGTACATGAGAGTGAAGTGTAAATGAGAGTGAAATGTAACTGAGTGTGAAGTGTAAATGAGTTCAAAGTGTAACTGAGTGTGAAGTGTAAATGAGCGTGAAGTGTAATTGAATGTGAAGTGCAAAGCATAAATGAGCGTGAAGTGTAAATGAGTGTGAAGTGTAACTGAGCGTGAAGTGTAAATGAGAGTGAAATGTAACTGAGTGTGAAGTGAAACTGAGTGTGAAGTGTAACTGAGCGTGAAGTGTAAATGAGAGTGAAATGTAACTGAGTGTGAAGTGAAACTGAGTGTGAAGTGTAACTGAGCGTGAAGTGTAAATGAGAGTGAAATGTAACTGAGTGTGAAGTATGCCCCCACCTGGATTTTAACTCCCATTCTGCCTGATTTCCACTGGGCGGAGGAGTTAAAATTCTCCCTGTGACCATGAGCCTGACACAGAGGTCAATTCATGTTCATTTTTTCATCTTTCTGGATACAGACTAAGGGCGCGAATCTCTGCTGAAAAAAATTAGCATGAAGATTTTGAAATTGAGGGTTAGCTAAGGTGCAAATAGAGGTAGGGATGCAGATAGGTTTGGGGAGGGAATTTCTGAGTGTGGTGCCCAGACAACCGAAGGCACAGCCATTAATAGTGGAGTGAGTTAAATCGGGAGTGCTGAACAGGCCAGGAACAGAGGAACACAGCTATCTCAGATGGTTGTGGGGCTGGAGGAAACAGGGGCAAGGTCATGGAGGGATTTGAGATCAAGGATAAGAATCTTAACATCCAGGAGCCAAGCGAGCACAGGGGTGATGGTGAACAGGTCTTGGTGAGAGTTAGGACATGGACAGCAGGTTTTTGTATGGCACTAACTTTACAGAGGGTAGCATGTGCTCATGAATACATTGAAAAATTCACAGCATATGGAGGTGATAAAGACACAAGTGTGAAGGTATCAGCAGCAGATGAGGCAGAGGTAGAGTCAGGTGATGTTATGCGGGTGGAAATAGGTGGTCTTAGCAATGGTGTGAAAATGAGGTCAAATGATCATCTCAGAATCAAATACGACATCAAGGTTGTGAACAGTCTGGTTCAACCTCAGACAGAGGGATGGAGTCGATACAGGGAATATTTGTGTTGCTGTGAAGTAACATTTGCATGTGTTTCAGCACCATCATGAGTAAACTGAAAATTTAATTTCAAAAATTTACCTTGTCCCCAAAGATCATCATTTCCTAAGAATTAGCAGCTGTTCATTGTTGAAGCACAGATTTTTGGATTGGGGACACATCTGTCTTGCCGAAACTATTGCAAGATGTTGAAGGCTGTAGTCAGAGGAGCTTGGCAGAAAGTGGCAAACTCAGTGAGTACTATTACAAACTCAACGAGCACTATTACAAACTCAACGGGTACTATTACAAACTCAGTGAGTACCATTACAAACTCAGTGGGTACTATTACAAACTCAATGAGCACTATTACAAGCTCAATGAGTACTATTACAAACTCAATGAGCACTATTACAAACTCAATGAGTACCATTACAAACTCAGTGAGTACTATTAAAAACTCAATGAGTGCTATTATGAACTCAATGAGTACCATTACAAACTCAATGAGCACTATTACAAACTCAATGAGCATTATTACAAACTCAATGAGCACTATTACAAACTCAGTGGGTACTATTACAAACCCAATAAGCACTATTACAAACTCAATGAGCACTATTACAAACTCAATGAGTACCATTACAAACTCAGTGAGCACTATTACAAATTCAGTGAATACCATTACAAACTCAGTGGGTACTATTACAAACTCAATGAGCACTATTACAAGCTCAATGAGTACTATTACAAACTCAATGAGCACTATTACAAACTCAATGAGTACCATTACAAACTCAGTGAGTACTATTAAAAACTCAATGAGTGCTATTATGAACTCAATGAGTACCATTACAAACTCAATGAGCACTATTACAAACTCAATGAGCATTATTACAAACTCAATGAGCACTATTACAAACTCAGTGGGTACTATTACAAACCCAATGAGCACTATTACAATCTCAATGAGCACTATTACAAACTCAATGAGTACCATTACAAACTCAGTGAGCACTATTACAAATTCAATGAGTACCATTACAAACTCAATGAGTACTATTACAAACTCAACGAGCACTATTACAAACTCAATGAGTATCATTACAAACTCAGTGAGAACTGTTACAAACTCAATCAGTACCATTACAAACTCAATGAGTACTATTATGTGATGCCATTTTCCCCTCTCTAACCTAGGGGATGCCAATTGCAGCATCCCAACTGCTGGTCTGGCTGCAATCTCCAGTTCAGTGCAAATAGCAACTCTCTGGTCTATATAGAGCAATGTTACAATATGAGGGGCAGTTGCCTACACAGGAATCCTAGGGAGATCCCCACCTGAAATATCTGACTCCTGACAGTGGCTTTGATCAGTCAGGCAACCATAACAAACTCTAATTGTAAGTGACCTTTCCAGTCCCCACAGCTCTATATCCTTGGTGGAGAGAATTGAAGTCTTCACACTAATCGTTGCAGAAATGTCAGTTATAGTTTGAACACAAGAGAAACTTCACAGACTTTGACAACAGCCAGTCTGTGTTTGGTTAAATAACTCTCTGATAGAATCTCTGGAAAAAATAAATGTAATGAAAATAAATCCAAGGGCTCAGAGCTCTGATGCTGCCTTTACAGTCAAGGGCTGACTGCAAAATGGAAAGCTGCCTGATTAGATCTAGAGACCACAGGGTGAAATGAAGACTGTTTTTATTGCACCTGTAAGTTAGAAAAGTCCATATGTGTTATGTTTATTTTTTCCTTCCAATATCCTGTCTGGCTTCTCTCTTTGCACCATCCTTACTAAAGGTAACAGTTCATTTGTGGCTAAGAGATTTTCTGTGTAACTCACCCAAATGGCTGTTGCTTCAATCCTGCCTTTACTTAAATGTCTATAGACACTGTTACAGCCACCTGAGGAGGAGATGGGATGACTCCCCTATTCTCCCACTCCAGGTCTGACCATAACAAGGTTTTTTTTTGTGAATTTAGTGGATGTGCTTTGCCAGTACTGCAGGAGCCCCAATATTTACCCTTTCAGATTGTAAACAATAATTCAGACAGGTTTCCTTAGGTTAAACCAAGAACAAGATATGTTTATTGAAAGTATTTCCCGAATTAAAAAGAACTAGATAAATCACAACCACAATTCATACATCACACACAATCACCTGGGCCCCACACACGCGCTCACACAAACACTCACACACACACACAAACACTCACACACACACTCACACACACACACACACACTCACATATACACACTCACACTCACACATTGACACACACACACACACACACATTCACACACAGACTCACACATTCACACAAACACTCATACACAGACACACTCACCACACACACACGCACACACACACACACACATATGCACACACACACGCACATACACGCACACACACATACATGCACACACACACACATACACGCACACACGCACACACACATACTCATACACACACATGCACACACACACATACACGCACACACATACATGCACACACACACATACACGCACACGCACACACACATACTCATACACACACACACATACACACATACACACACACATACACACAAACACACATACACACACACACACACACATGCACACACACACACATACGCGCACACACATACATGCACACACACACATACACGCACACACACACATACTCATACACACACACATTCACACATACACACACACATACACACAAACACACATACACACATACACACACACATACACACACACACAAGTATGGACAGCAGAATGAAAGGATAGACGTAAGGATTTTTTACATTTTGTGAAGAATACGAAACAAAGGAGTATACGATTAACTGCCCTTTGTCAGGTCACAATGCGGTAATTGTGGCCGTTTTGTTCCATAGTTTCCCTGGGTGTAGTTGTAAGCAACAGATTTCTATGTTTTAATCCAAAAAGGTCTCAGTTTGCAGTATATTTCTCTCCTCAGGATGGTTACTTTGCAAATCCTGGAAAAATATTATTGCGAGAGAGAGAAAGAGAGAGTCAGAGAGAGAGAGAGACAGGGAGGGCAAACAGCTTCAGTCTGTTTCAGTGTGGCATTGTCTTGGTCTCTCTCTTGCTTGGTAAACAGTCCTTTAAAGTACCCTGCCGGCTGTATATTCCAGAGGAATTCTATGGCCAGAATTTTTCACTCAGCGTACGGGCACGTGCTCGACACAATCGAGGGTAAAACAATTCGCAGTGACGTTGGGCGAGCGTCCCGATGTCACCGCGCACTCGCGTGATATTTCGGTCGGTGGACGTGCACAGGAGTCAGCAGTGCGCCCACCCGACAATTAACAGGCCTATTAAGACCATTAAAGTCATAAATGAGTGCAACTTGAATTGCCCGTCCAGCGTTATGGTTGGCGGGCAGGCAAATCGGTCAGGTGGCTGTTGGAATTTTAATGAAACCTCATCCACGGGTGGGATGAGAGGCTTCGTACAGGGATTAAAAATAAAATGAAAATGTTTAAATCTCATTCATATCACGTTCCCGCGCAGGTGACAGAGTCACATGAGGGGACATGTTTACCTTATATCTTACATCTTTATTTGTACTGTGGCTCTGTGCCTTCAGGGAGCATGTACCCACACACGTGCTCACACCTCTGCTCTTACCCTCCTCCCATCCCCCCCCCCCGACCCCAGCAGCGCTGAGCCATTAATTGGCCAGCCGGCATGAAATCGCGGCTAGGGTCCGATCGCGGGCGGTGGTCAGTTTTGTGGCCGTTCCCAGGCCTGTCTGCTGTGCCCGCCCGGTGAGGTGAAAAACCCTGCCCTGCCAGCCCGTGCCTGCTGCAGTTATTGTTTCAGAACCAGGTGACTGCATTTCGATGTCTCACCTCAGAAACCTCTGCAAAGTTTCAGGATAGTGTAAAGCCAACAGGGGAAGGGGAAGGGGTCTTTCATGTTCCCCAAGGGGTTAGTGCCATTTTTTTCCCCCCATCTCAATCGGTGGAATGGGAGCTGTATATTGTGGCCAGCCTGGACAGCCTCTGCTGTCTTTAGGGGGTTTCAGTTTATTTATAAAATCGAGCCAGGAAAAGAATAGTAGGAATTATGGGGCGGAACGGTCCCAGGTTTGCACTAAGTGTGGTAGCGGATGGGAGAAAATGACATTTTACCCGTCAGCCGCAATGGGGGCTTCTCACGCTGTATCGTCCCAAACCCGTCGCGTTAGTTATCCATTCCCGGGAAACACGTCGTTTCCATGGTGAGCGGGCTCTCATTCACCCTCCACACCGTCACCTCACAGCTTCCTCACGCCGGGCGCCATGTTTAAAGTGCAGGTACACGCACACCTCTCAGCGCTTCCAGACCAGGGCTGCTACATGGGAGACATGGCCCCGAAGGCAAAAAGCTCCCAGGTTCAATGATATGTCCCTCGAGCACCTTTTGGACACAGTGGAGTCTCGCCGTGATGTCCTCTACTCCCCCGCTCTGGCCGCAGGATGGGCAGCGGCATCACCAACCCAGCCTGGGAGGCGGTGGTCAGTGCCAATGTCCTGCAAAAGAGGACAGACACCCAGTGCCGCTACAGGATGAATGGTCTCCTCTGTTCCCCAGGGTAACTCACTCTTCTCATCACTCTCAACTCATACACTCACAAACCCATCACACACACCCACGGGGACCTCACACCTCAAGGGACAACACCACTAACTCTCACACACACCCTCACATCTCCATCAGGCTCATACCCTCTGGAGCTCGTGTCCTCATCCTGTCCATGTCTCCGCTCACCACACAAACATTCCACACAGTGTCATGTGTCCCACTCACACTCTCTCCATCTGTTTCCATGCAGGAGAAGCTGGCTCACATCAGCAGGGAGAGGTCCCAGACCAGGGGCTGGAGTGACCCACATTAAGCCCCTCACTCACTTTGAGGAGTGAGTCCTCGCGCTGACTGGTAAGGGTGTGGACCCTGCCTGTGGTGACAGTGAGGTCGGTGGTGAACACCCTCATGAGGATCCTACACCACATCATCCCTCTCTCAGCACAACTGTGAGTGTCTCTCTCTCCTGCTTTTGACTCTGCTGCCATGCACTCATTATCTCTACTTTGGTTCACAGGGAGCTCTGCCAAGTGACCAACACCCTCAATCATGGAGACCCTGGTCCAGCAGAACGTGGAGATGTGTGCAGACCCGCACTCCATCGCGGGAGCCATGGGTGAGTTCCTGTAGTGGCCGCGCGAGAGGGAAACGGGGCACCTCGATGTCCCTCCAGGTGCTCCCTCCCCTCAAGGAATCAGGCCGGGGCCCTCGGGTACCCAAAGGGAGGAGGAGCAGCAGCTGGACACCCCTGGGTCATCCACTCAGGAATCTCAGAGGCTGTCCTCTCCCTCCGAGTCCCCTTTGTCTGTGACCCCCTCAACCTCACCCTCTGTCACCACAGAGGGAGCAGCTGGTCCACAGGAGGACAGCCAAAGCAAACCGGGGCCCTCAAGGCCTCGGCTCTCCAGAGGACCCACGCTGAAGGCATCGGGCAACAGGGCCGACCATTACACAGGCTGTCTCCACCCCTGCTGCGGATGTCAGGGCAGCACCTAGAAATGTTAGGCCTAGAAAAGTTAAGAAATTCTGATCACAGTTGGTTGCAGGTGAACACAATCTGCAAATATATTCACTTTCACTGAATAACCTGTAATAGTGTCTTTCAGCTTCATTGACAGGCTTTGTGAGTTCTCCCCCTGCATCCAACTCCCACCGCACCCCCCCCACACACCCACTCACCACCAGCAGTTCAGCTGCACACCACCGGACGGCGAGTGGTTCTGGAGGGAGAAGTGTGTGTGTGTCAGGGCCTTTCGGAGCCTCGTGTAAGCCCCTCCCACACACACGGATCCTTCACGTTTCACACTCACCTCACTGCCCTGAGCATTTTCAATGCTGCCGGCTGGGGGTCACTTTCAGTGTCCATCTGAGCTGTATCTCCACCCACCCACTGACCACACTCCCATCAGCACCTGATCTCACCCAACACCACTCTCGTTTCATTTTCGATTTAGCCAGCGTGGTGGTGATACTGATTTTCTTTCACTCCCCCGTCTTTTTCCTTCCCCAAGTCACCCATTTCCTTTACCCCATCGAATCCCACCAGCATCAGCTTCCACCCCCCCCTGTGACCCACCAGCCACAACCCTTTTCCCTCGGGAGCGTCCAGGTGAACGTGCACATTCCCTTCCTTCCCAAAAATCCCACCCCCATCAACATTCACCTCGCCGACCTCCTCCACCCCACCCCCAGGGTCCGTGTCAGCCTCCAAGTCCCCACCAACCACCCTCACCGCCCCTTCTACTGATCCCATCAAACCCTCACCCTCCCACCCTACCACCTTCCTCTGCCCTCGGTCATTCTTACCCTCCCCTTGTATCACACCCACCTTCAGTTCACTCCCCAGGGGGAGTGATGGACCCATCAGGCCCCTCCCTTGCATGTTCATCTGGACATCCCCCCACTCCAGACTCCTTCCCCCCTGGGAACCCCTTCCTCTCTTGGAATCCCTTCTTCCCTTGGAAATCCTTCAACCCAAACCTGGATTCCACCCCCCAACTTAGTCCTTCCCCCTTCCTGACCCCTCCCTCTACTCTCACCCCCTCCCCTCTCCACACTCGTTCCTCCTCCCAGACTCCTTCCACATCCTCAACTCCCTCTTCTCTCTGCACTCCTTCCCCCACTCTGAACCTCTTTCCTTACGCCTCCCTCTCCCCTTACACCCACCCCCCCTAGTTGCCATCTTCTCCCCCATTACCCCCTTCCCCTTCTTTCCCACCTCCCTACCTCGCCACACCCCCCACCCCACCAACATGTTCCTTCCCTCCCTCCAAAACTCACCCCCCGGCACTTCTTCCTCTCCCAGTCAACCCTTGACCTTCCTCTCCCACCCCTGGATACACCTTCCTCTCCCAAACACAGCTGAACCTTCCTCTCTCACCCCCTCGACCATCGTCCATTGTGAGCGCCGGTGGTGACTTTCCAGCTTCCGTGAGCTGCTTCGAGGTGGAGCCGTGTCCGTGAGAATCCACCCAGGAACCTTGGACGTTCCTCCAGGGTCCTGTATCTGTGGGGCTCCAGCATCTTCTGCTCCTCGGGTGTCCGCGATGTCAGCAAGGCCCTGACGGCTAGGCCCGACCTCTGTATGTCACGCTTGTCAAGACGTGTTCTACACCGGCGTGTTTTCCCGTTGACTTGGGTGGACGATCCACTGGTGGGGGGGAATGATTCTGGTGCGCTGGCCTTATAACGATATGCAAGTGTATCAAGATGAGGTTCCTGACATCCGATGATGGGAACCGTGGCCCATCATCAATGGGCTGAGCGGGCGATCGCAAACTGGTTTCACGATGTCAAGAAACCGATTTTTGGCCTTCCCACCATATTGTTCACTCATGCCCGCCGAGCACACCTGATGCCAATGGGCACAGAAACTTCCGCCCTTTATTCTTTAACCAAAGCACGTCCTCGTAACAACACTGAAGAGAGCCATCACGCAGCAACCCTGGATGAACTTTCCTCTCTCCAATCCACAGATATTGTGACTAAATGTCATGGCCTTGACTATCCAATATAACTCAGAGGTACCATTCATTTACTCAGTAACCACTGGGGAGGGGGTCATCTGTAGTCCTTAATAATCACCAATGAGGGTCGAGAATCATAGACGGACATAGCACAGAAGGCCATTTGGCCCATCAAGCCTATGAAATAGCTAATCCAATTTCCCTGCCCTTTCTCCATAGCCCTGCAAATTTTCTTCAAGGACTTATCCAATTTCCTTTTGAGAGCACATAGTGAGAAAGGTGAGCATCACCACGTCATGTCTAATTCTCGAGGTTCAGACGTCAGAGGTTTGATGCCAATATCTATTCACCTGTAATAAAGCAGAAAATGCCAGAAACGCTCAGCAGATCAGACAGGAACTGTGGAGAGAGAAGCAGGGTTAACATTTCAGATCAAGGACCATCCATCAGCTCCAATGACCTGAAACATTGGCCAGAATTTTCCAGCCTCATTGGCGTCGGGTGTCATAGCGGCTGAGGGTGTGGGAGGGGTGGGGCCGGGGGGGGGGAGGTGGGTGGGGGGTGGGTGCGGTGAGGGGCGGGGGTGGGGGTTACAATATGGCAAGAAGGCCTCCGTGAAGCCAGGTTGCGATTGTCCGCGCCCCCCATCAATAGCGGGCCGCATTTCCTGTCACCGCACATCGGGAACATAATTTCAATACCTTGGCGTCTCATTATAAGCTCTGCTCGCCGGAATCATCCTCTCACGCTGGATCAACCGGGCATGTCGGTGTGATTGCACGCCAACGTGTTTCACACCTGTACATAAACAATGTGTACCTGGTGAGCTGCACTTCACACGGGACTTCGAGGTCTGTTTGCCCACCTTGCTTTGGTCAGCACTCGCAGCCATCAGTGCCAGGCTTCACAGACATGCACCACGTCGCTTTTAGGGGGGCTCATGGGCAGGTCTCTACCTACCAGACCAGCCGTATGTGGGAGGCTTTTCAATAGCCGCAGGGCTAGGCCTTGCTTGGGGAAGGGGGGAGAAGTGGCCTCAGGCAAGGGAAGAGGCTGCAGGGCGAGGGCTGTACTGGGGAAGGGGGGTATCCCAGGGTGTGTGTGTGTGTGGGGGGCACATGTTGATCTGTGTAAGTGGATTCAAGAGGGTGAGGGCTGAGGAGGCAGTCTCCAGAGGAGATGAGGCCAGATGGAGCTGTGAGGGTGTGTGAGAGAGAGTGAGTGGTGATGTCCCTTGAGCTGGCAGTGAGTGAGATGCCAGTGAGTGTGTGATGGGCTTGTGAGTGGGTGAGTTTAGAGTGATGAGATGGTTGCCTTACCCTGGCTGCAAGGATGAGATCATTCATCTTCTTTCTGCACTGGATGGCCAACCTCTTATGTGCAACATTGGCACTGACCACCTCTGCCCTCGCCTACCAAGCCAGAGTGCTGAGACAGATGAGCCTCCTACGGCCAGAGCGAGGGTAGAGGACATTGGGGTGGCGCCCAGAAGACATCCCAGGGATGCATCACTGAATCAGGGGGCTGCACTCTTCTTGGCTTTGGGGGCCATGTCTTCACCATTGCCCACCTGGGCTGTGAGCATTGAGAAGTGAGCACCCAGCTGCAGTTAAAATATGGTGCCCTGCATGAGGAAACGGCGAGGTAACGGTGTGACGGGCAGGCCAGAGGCTGCCTGTCAGTGACCTTGCCTGTTTCCAGAGGCTGCCTGTCAGTGACCTTGCCTGTTTCCAGAGGCTGCCTGTCAGCAAACCGGCCTGTTTCCAGAGGCTGCCTGTCAGTGGCCTTGCCTGTTTCCAGAGGCTGCCTGTCAGCGAGATGGCCTGTTTCCTGTAGCTGCTTGTCAATGAGGAGCCTGTTTTTGTGGCTGCCTGTCAGCAAGCCGGCCTGTTTCCTGTGGCTACCTGTCAGTGAGCGGCCTGTTTCCAGAGGCTGCCTGTCGGCGAACAGGCCTGCTTCCAGAGTCTGACTGTCAGTGAGCTGGCCTGTTTTCACAGGCTGCTTGTCAGCGAGCCGGCCTGTTTCCAGAGGCTGCCTGACAGCGAGCTGGCCTGCTTCCAGGGGCTGCCTGTCCGCGAGCTGGCCTGTCTCCAGAGGCTGCCTGTCGGCGAATAGGCCTGTTTCCAGAGGCTGCCTGACAGCGAGCTGGCCTGTTTCCAGAGTCTGCCTGTCCGTGAGCCGGCCTGTTTCCAGAGGCTGCCTGTCAGTGAGCCGGCCTGTTTCCAGAGGCTGCCTGTCAGTGAACCAGCCTGTTTCCAGAGGCTGCCTGTCAGCGAAGTGGCCTGTTTCCTGGGGCTGCTGTCAGTGAGCTGGCCAGTTTCCTGTGGCTGCCTGGCAGTGAGCTGGCCTGTTTCCTGTGGCTGCCTGTCGGTGAAGTGGCCTGTTTCCTGTGGCTGCCTGTCGGTGAAGTGGCCTGTTTCTTGTGGCTGCCTGTTGGTGAAGTGGCCTGTTTCCTGTGGCTGCCTGTCGGTGAAGTGGCCTGTTTCCTGTGGCTTCCTGTCGGTGAAGTGGCCTGTTTCCTGTGGCTGCCTGTCGGTGGAGTGGCCTGTTTCCTGTGGCTGCCTGGCAGTGAGCTGGCCTGTTTCCAGAGGCTGCCTATTAGCAAGCCGGCATATATCCAGATGCTGCCTGTCGGCGAGTCTGCCTGTTTCCTGTGGCTGCTTGACAGTGAGCCGGCCTGTTTTTGTGGCTGCCTGTCAGTGAGCCGGCCTGTTTCCTGTGGCTGCCTGTTAGCGAGCTGGCCTGTTTCCTGTGGCTGTCTGTCAGCAAGCTGGCCTGACTCCTGTGGCTGCCTGTCAGTGAGCCGGCCTGTTTCCTGTGGTTGCCTGTCAGTAAGCTGGCCTGTTTCCAGAGGCTGCCTGTCAGCGAGCCGGCCTGTTTCCTGTGGTTGCCTGTCAGTGAGCCGGCCTGTTTCCTGTGGTTGCCTGTCAGTGAGCCGGCCTGTTTCCTATGGTTGCCTGTCAATGAGCCGGCCTGTTTCCAGAGGCTGCCTGTCAGCGAGCCGGCCTGTTTCCTGTGGTTGCCTGTCAGTGAGCCGGCCTGTTTCCTGTGGTTGCCTGTCAGTAAGCTGGCCTGTTTCCAGAGGCTGCCTGTCAGCGAGCCGGCTTGTTTCCTGTGGTTGCCTGTCAGTGAGCCAGCCTGTTTCCTGTGGTTGCCTGTCAGTGAGCCGGCCTGTTTCCTGTGGTTGCCTGTCAATGAGCCGGCCTGTTTCCAGAGGCTGCCTGTCAGCGAGCCGGCCTGTTTCCTGTGGTTGCCTGTCAGTAAGCTGGCCTGTTTCCTGGGGCTGCTGTCAGAGAGCTGGCCTGTTTCCTGTGGCTGCACAACGAATGAGGCGGGAATGGAGCGACATGGTGCGAGAAGCCGCCATTGCGGCCGGCGGGTAAAACAACTCTTTACCCATCCGCTACCTCACCAGTGCAAATCTGGGACGATTCCCCCCATTAACTCTGTTTCCCTCTCCACAGATGTTGCCAGCCCTGCCATTTCCAGCAGTTTCTGCTTTCTGTAGTGTTCTGCTTTTCAATCTATCTCCCTGCGGTTGGCAGTATAAACCAGGTAACATTTAGAGCCCAATTGGCCTGATGTTTATTAAGCAAGCTCTCAGTCCAAAACTGCTCTGTGAATGGTTTTCTGATTCGCAGTCGGCCGATGATGTTATTGGTTTGCTCTCCCTGTAACGTGACTGTCTTTGTTTGAATGGCTCATTACAGCCTTACAGACAGGGGGAGGGGTTGGGGGGTGCAGGTGCCTGTTATGGCTCGGCTCCTGCCTCTTAGTCAGAAGGTCATGGGCATAATGTTCGATTGTTTGATTATGTACGCCTGTTGACTCTGTTCTGTGTGCTGTTAGTCAAGCCTGGGTGTGGTTAAGGCAAGTAACTGTTAGCTTGAGAGCAGACATTTATAAGCATGGTAAATAAAACTCCTGTTACATGCAGTGTATCATCTCTGATGAGCTTCAAGGAACAGTACACAACAGTGGGCCAAAGGCTTAAGCACAAGAATCTAGGCTGACACTTCGGTGCAGCACTGGGGGCATGTTGCACTGTCATAGGTGCTGGTTATCAGGTGAGATGTTGAACCGAGGTCCTTGTTCTCTTAGGTCACGTAAAACAACCCAAGACACTTCTGAATAAGAGTTGGAGTGTTCTGCCTGGTGCCTTTACTAATAATGCCCCTTAACCAACATCACAAAAACAGATTACCTGGTTGTTATCTCGTCACTGTTTGTGGGAGCCTGCTGTGCACCAATTCACCACTGCAGCTCCTGCATTACAACAGGAGAAACACTTCAAAGCTAAGTCAATGTCTGTAAAGTGCTTCAGGTCAGCCCAAAGTCATGGAGCCCAAAGCTATATGAAGGAAAGGTCTTATTTTAGTTACCAAAATGCATCATCAAATTCACCAAAAGAGACAGACAAACTATCCAAGCAGTAAATATTCCATTAATAATCTCAGGAAAATCCAGGATATGAACAGAACATGCTGGAAATACTCAGCAGGTCAGGCAGAGAGAGAGAGAGAGTGAGAGAGAGAGAAACAGAGAATTAATGCTTCAGGTCAATGAGTTTTCAGTTTGGGAGTCTGGATGATGCAGGCCTATCTCCCCTGAGTTCCCAATGTTCTCTTCCCGGATGTTGGGGTTAGTCTTCTGAGGCTGGGACTGACGCACATTGCCCTAATGGAGTAGCGGGAGCTCACTGCACAGATTTTCCATACTCTACCTGTCTTGGATATTGATGCCAGTTTTCCCAAAAATGGGAAAATGTTTATTTTGGTTAGCGTTGACACACCTAAAGCCCACCTTAAAAATATAGTCTGCAAAATTCAATTGCATTGTGCCTATTGTAGACAGGTCATTGGCACAGGCACGAGGAATGCGCACCAGAGAGATACAGAGGAGGCAGGTTGTGATGCCAATCAGCCAAAAAACACCAGATTGACTCCAGTGCTGCCATATTCCCCCTCATTGCTCCAGCTAACAACCCCTCTGAACCTTGCAGAGCTGAATATATATTCAGCAGCAGTAAGGACCCTCACCTTAAAGTTGGTGAAGTCTACAGGGAGTGGGGTGGCACACAGTAAAGGCTCTCCCTTCAAAGGTTCTGTTCCTAACCCTTGCTCCCAGTCATGGGCGCTGTAATTTCCTTTGCCCTTAACCTGCAGGGAGGAGAGGCTGCACAGAGAAGCTGCTCAAAGAGTGAGGAAGAGGTGGAGGGGGGGCGGGTAGAAAGTCACTCAGCAAAAGGCCATATCCATTGGGGGGAGCAGATCTAAATCTCAGTGAGGAACAGTGAATACAATGTCCCCATTTCACTGAGGTGGTGCTCACTGAAATCTGTCCAACGGGCGCAGGCAGACCCGCAGCCTCTGAGCAGCGCTTGAGGGGGGAGGGAGGGGGGACAGGGGTTGCGATTGGCGGGGGGAGGGTGGGGTAGTCTTGGTGGGGCGTAGAGTAGCATTGCCAGTGGCTGCAAAGCGACTGTGAATGCCTTCACAACAAGCTCCTACTGGGCTGAAGCAGGTGATATCTGCCACTTGACTGTCCACTGCTGTACAATGGAGGTGACAGGTACAATCGAGGAGAATACACCGTTTTCTCTTTTTTCTGCAGAGAAACAGGTGGAGTGCCTGCATGGTCTCACCAGGATAGCAGGTCTCTCAATCATACTTTTGAAGATACATTCACTGACCTTGGCCACTCAGGTGGGGTCATTGAGCTTCTTGTGGCACTCCGTCCAGGTCCTTGGAGCTGCACGGCTGGATATAACTGATGGTCATCTTGCTTCCACTGCCTCCTCAGTATTTGTCTGAAGGGCTTTCTCATCCTCCTGTGGATGGAGGACCTCTCTCCTGGACTAAGGCCCCCCAGCGTTGGAGAACATTGGAGCCTGGTCTCTACCAACTGTGCCATTCCAGTTTCTTTTCCACACATTTAAACGCACAGGCAACACAGAGTTTGCTTGCTGCCTGCATTGGAAGCAGCAGGCAGTGGTTAATCCTACATCACTATTCCCGCACTCATCATCAGGCCTTATCAAATTTCACAGCTCAACAAGGCACTCTCTCAGACATGCTTCAACCCCTCAATGTTTTGACCATTGTGCCATGAGCCTGAATGACCTTTTCCGATGCTTGCTGAAACGAGTGGGGAAACAGGTCATGAGAGAAAAGTACAGCAGAAGCAGGGGGCATGCAAGTTAGTCAGTCAGTGGGGTGTGGTCTCTGACAACTACTTTGAATCTTTATTCATTCAGACTGAAGGGATTAAGAGACATCACAGCAGGAGTGACGGTGAGACTCCTCACAGCCTCATTGTTTCAAAAACACAGAGGGTTTATTTTTCAAGCTCCTGTCTTGTCAATTTAAGCCACACTGCCAACAAGACTTGTTAGTTCCCTTTTCGGATTGGTCTGAAGGTTGAACAAAGCAGGGCTAGAATTCTTCCACACGCTTAATTACTGTTCAATGCCACCCAGGCTGCCCTATTCAACACTCTTTCCATTACCTGCAGGGAGATTAAATTCTGCTCTGCTTGCTGGCAGTCACCTGATCTCCTAGAAACCCGTGCTATTGGCACAATGCTGGTTACCGCAAATGTGCCCCCACTGAACCACCGTGGCACAATATCGCGCTCAGAAAATGAAAACAACATGTTACCTAGTCCTGGTTTGGTGTCTGGGTTTGACACAAGGGAGCACTTTAACACAAAGCAAAGCGTTTCAGCTCAGAGAGCCAGCCCCACAGCCTCTTGTTTTTGAATGATGGTTTTAAAGGGAGCTCTCCACGGAGTTTGCATCGCAAGTGGCTCTCGGCGCCTGCAGTGGCCTGCAGCTTTCACCAGCCCAGACTGAGAGCTATACTGTCCCCAGGGCGTTGTGTGGAGCTGGGTGGCATTTTACAAAGACTGGAATAGCGTCAGCCTTAATGACGGGTCATTGCAGGTGAAAGGACTGAGATGTGAAGTCAGAGCGAGGGTTCTTGAGCTTTTTTTGGTTGAAGGACCCATTTTCAAATGGATTCGGCATCAAGGACCACCCCCCCCACCCCCCCAGCCCCCCACCACCCCGCCCCCCCCCCAGCCATCTAAACCCATAATAGCGTATAATATGAAAGTGCCACATGTAGAGTGTGAGAAATTCTTTTAAGAACAGACATTTATTTACAGATATGGGCGTGCTTGCTCCCTCGCTGCAGAGTTTGTCTACCTTGGCTTGCTCCCCTCCTGGGTGAGACGGGCAACCCCACTCTGCTCCTGACTCCAAACTCACATTTCACTTTATTCTGCAGACGCCCCCCAGAAAGTCCCTACGGACACCCCGGGTTGGGGTCGGGGTGGCGGGGGGGGGTGGCGGAGGGTCTGCTGGAGAATCACTGACGTACTGGGCACAGCCAGCAAGGGGTAACTTGTGTAGGATAGCAACTCAGAATATGCCAGGAGGATGCCAATTCACTGCTCCCCACGCAATTGTGTCCCCTCAGAGTCGCAGGAGGCTGGTGGGGAGGGGGGGTGGGGGGGGTGGGGTGGTGTACGAAGGTCGGCAGGGAAATTGCAATTGGATACGACGCTCACGAAGGGGTTTTTGGTAGCCATATTCAAGTTAGAGAAAAGCAGAAGGAAAGGATGACAGAGAGATAAGTGCAGCTAAAATGAAATCAAAGAAAGGACTGACACTTATAGAAAACGCTTTACATTTTCAGGATGTCCCGGAGCGTCTCATGTGCAGCCAGTGAAATGGTTTAAAGAGTGCCCTCTGTTGTGATATAGGCAAACACAGCAACCAGTTTACACACAGCAAGGTCCGACAAACCATAATGAAATAGGTGGTCAGGTAATCTGTTTCTAGTGGTGGGATTGGGGAATACTGAGGGAATTCCCCAGCTCTTCCACAGGCTGCGGCTAGTTTATGTAGACTTTGCACTCAGAAGCAGAGAGAGTCCCAGAGCCGTATATTCTGCAGGGGCTCCTTACTGACTTAAGCATCAGGGTGACCACCCACAACGCGTGATCTGAGGTGATGGGGAACGTCCGAATTATCCTTTACACGGAAGCATGACCCAAACGTGCAATTTTACCCAGCAGCAGACCCGTATGGGACCGGAAAAGCCTTTGTCTCCTCCCTGTCTGCTCTTCTGAAAGAGTTTTTGCAGGGGCCCAGTCAATATGGATGGAGGTGAAAGGTTACAGTGACCTCGGTTGCACTTGGCTGTGCTGTGGTGCCACACAGATGGTAATCTTCCTGTCGGGGTTAAAGGTCAGTTTTCAAATGAGCCCGTGATACAAATGGCCATTGTTACTAATTGGAATGAGTAATTTCATCCAAAAATATAATGACAGGGATGGTTAGGCATAGTAGGGAGACTGCACCTCAGGCCTTTACTCTCAACAGCTTTAACATCGAGAGGATTTGTGTTTTTTTTTTAAAAAAACCACCATCAAATGATCACTGCTTCGAAACGTTTATGAGCAGGGAGGCCCTCTCCCCAACATTCAACTCTACCCAAAAAACTACTTTTCACTTGATGCTTGTCAAAATTTAGCCCCAGCCAGCCGATGAAAGCCTCCCAGATTACACCCTCTCTACCCCCTACAGACTCAGCTCAACAGCTGCTTCACTACCCTGGTTCTACCCCTGATCGCACCGCCCCCCCCCCCCCCATATCCTGGGGGTTACCATTGACCAGAATCTGAACTGGACCAGCCATATAAATTCTGTGGCTACAAGAGCAGGTCAGAGGCTGGGAATCCTGCAATGAGTAACTCACCTCCTGACTCCCCAAAGCTTGTCCACCATCTACAAGGCACAAGTCAGGAGTGTGATGGAATGCTCCCCACTTCCCTGGGTGAGTGCAGCTCCCACAACACTCAAGAAGCCCGCATGATTGGCACCCCATCTTTCACCTTAAACATTCACTCCCTTCACCTCTGGTGCACAGTGGTAGCAACGGATCTGCCAGTCAGAGGGGAGCTTCACATCAGATCTACACACTGCAGGAATTCACCAAGGCTCCTTCGACAACACCTTCTAAACACCCGACCTCTACCATCTAGAAGGACGAGGGCAGCAGGCACATGGGAACACCACCACCTGGAAGTTCCCCTTCCTCCAAGTCACTCACCACCCTGACTTGGAAATATATCGCCGTTCCTTCACTGTCACTGGGTCAAAATCCTGGAACTCCCTCCCTAACAGCACTGTGGGTGTACCTACACCACATGGACTGCAGCAGTTCAAGAAGGCAGCTCACCACCACCTTCTCAAGGGGCAATTAGGGATGGGCAATAAACTCTGGCCCAGCCAGCGACTCCCACATCCCATAAATGAATAAAAAAATGCTTACCACCCAGTCCTCTGCTGCACATGTACGTGTTCACCAAGGACAGAGGTTTGTGACTCTAACCTAGTGAATTGCCGATTGGTCATGCTAACACAAAGAGAGCTCCTGTGCGGAGAAAAGGAGAAGCTGCATTTCTCTAGCACCTGACAGAATCCTAAGTAAGTCCCAACTTGCTTCACTGCTAATGGCTCAATGGAGCGCCAGTTACTGTTGGAGGATTAGACACAGGACCTGCTGAACAATATGCAAACATCAACTGCCACCTCCAGCAGAGATGGTGAAGGAAATCTTTCTCTAACAGGACATTCGCTGTAAAGACAGGAAAATGCAACGCTTAGAAAATGATGAAGTCATACATGGCAGTTGGGGGCCATTCAGCCCATCGTATCTGTGTCAGCTCTTTGAAAGAGGAATCCCATCAGTCCACTAATTTTTTTTTTCCTTGTAGCCCTGCAGATTCCTCCTTGTTAGTTATGCATTTGTGAAAAATTCATTCAGAAGATGTGGGCTTCACTGGCTGGGCCAGCATTTATTGCCCATCCCTAATTGCCCTTGAGAAGGTGGTGGTGAGCTGCCTTCTTGAACCGCTGCAGTCCATGTGGTGTAGGTACACCCACAGTGCTGTTAGGGAGAGTTCCAGGATTTTGGAGTTCCAGCGACAGTGGAGGAACGGCGATATATTTCTAAGTCAGGATGGTGAGTGACTTGGAGGGGAACTTCCAGGTGGTGGTGTTCCCATCTATCTGCTGTCCTTGTTCTTCTAGATGGTAGTGGTCATGGGTTTAGAAGGCGCTGCCTAAGGAGCCTTGGTGAATTCCTGCAGTGCATCTTGTAGATGGTACACACTGCTGCTACTGTGTATCGGTGGTGGAGGGAGTGAATGTTTGTGGATGTGGTGCCAATCAAGTGGGCTGCTTTGTCCTGGATGGTGTCAAGCTTCTTGAATATTGTGGGAGTTGCACTCACCCAGGCAAGTGGGGAGTATTCCATCACACTCCTGACTTGTGCCTTGTAGATGGTGGACAGGCTTTGGAGAGTCAGGAGGTGAGTTACTCATTGCAGGATTCCCAGCCTCTGACCTGCTCTTATAGCCATAGTATTTATATGGTTAGTCCAGTTCAGTTTCTGGTGAATGGTAACCTCCAGGATGTTGATAGTGAGGGATTCAGCGATGGTAATGCCATTGAACATCATGGGGCGATGGTTAGATTCTCTCTTGTTGGAGATGGTCATTGCCTGACACTTGTGTGGTGCGAATGTTACTTGCCACTTGTCAGTCCAAGTCTGGATATTGTCCAGGTCTTGCTGCATTTGGACAAGGACTGCTTCAGTATCTGAGGAGTCACGAATGGTGCTGAACATCCCAGCCAGGCGACTTGACCAGGAATCTTATTGAACAATTCAACCTTTCCTGTAATGTTTATCACGGAGATACCCCAAGGCGTTCGCTGGATGCTTTCCTCCACAAACCTTGGCCAAGTACAGGGATATTATTGCCTGCTTTGACCCCTGTGCTTCTCAAATGCTGCCACTGGACCCCAAAGACATGGATCTGGATTTTAAACCGGCCCCTCCCTCCCACCCCCACCCCCCCCCAACCCATGCTGCCGGCATATTTGAAGGCAGGAGGCTCACACTATAAAGCACTGTTTCCCTGCGCACCCCCGAGCTGTCTTCCATGCTCTGGCCTGCCTGCCCTTGGGCCTAGTTCATCCACGACATGGGGTAATCAGCCAGCTAGCCCAGCAGCTCTGTCTGCATGGTCCGTTGTCGGGCAAGGAGGTGATCATCCTTTGTGCGGGGGGGGGGGGGGGGGGGGGGGGCGCAGCGGGGGTGGGGGGGGGGGGGTGTCCCCTGTGCCCATTCAGAGGCACACCGCCTTTTAATCCTCCCCCCCCCCACCCCGCCGGCCTCTCAAACCTGGGCAGCCCACCCTCCTCACACCCCCTCACTGGGCTTTGCCAGCCAGGGTAGGCCCGAGACCCCAGGCTTACCTTGAATCCGGACTCCATCACCCCTTCCTCTTGGACAGGCAGTGGCCCCAGCAGCGGCCAGTGGTCAAACCTGCGGGGCTGTGGGGACGACAGAGCTGCTGACCACCGAGATCACTGGCCGGCTGGTTTTGATGTAAACGGCATCACCCTGGAACCCACCCCCCCACCTCTGACTGGCGAGATACTGAAATTTGGGAACGTGTGCTGCTCCAAGAAGTGCTTTGTGGTTTGGGAGCCTGTGCAAATCGAATCAGTTGCAGACCAACGAATGTCTGCAGTGAGGAAGGTATTCAACGTGGAGAGAGTGGGCTGGAAACCACAGCAGAGCAATGCCCCCAAATCTGGCAGGCAATTCACAAAGACTCACTTACAAAGTGGTCTGGGCACTTCTGCAGTTACTTAAATCCAAGCAGTGTCTACGCAATGCCAGGAAAATTAAAATGTGTTACTCTTGGACCAGGGTACGAAATTAACGAACAGGGTACCTTATGTCCGCATGCCACTCACTTCAGCAAGTTACAGACCTGCCATTTGCCTTCAACAAGAGTCTCCCTCAGGTTACTTATGTTACAACTAGCCTTAAAAGTAACATTTCAAACTTAATGAGGTCATTTAGGGCTGAGATGAGGAGGAATCTCTTCACCCAGAGAGTGGTGAGCCTGTGGAATGCGCTACCACAGAAAGTAGTTGAGGCCAAAACATTTCAAGAAGGAGTTAGATATAGCTCTTGGGGCGATAGGGGTCAAAGGATATGGGGAGAAAGCGGGAGCAGGCTATTGAGTTGGATGATCAGCCATGATCATAATGAAAGGCGGAGCAGACTCGAAGGGCTGAATGGCCAACTCCTGCTCCTAGTTTCTATGTTTCTAAGTTTCAACTTCGATCTTCTCCTCTATCTTATCCCTTCCCGCCTCTTGCCGCTACACCCCCCCCAGTGACTAGTTGTGGCAAAATAGAAAAACAGACCTGATTATAAAGGACTCTCTCGGCTATGGAAAACTTAATGCAAAAATAAACATGACCTGGATTTCTTGTAAACAATGTCCCGGCCGCAGGACTGCATCTGATTAGGGTCACATGACAAAAACCCTTTGTGTGAGGACCAACTGGTCATAGCACTCAACCAATATTAAGAAAACCCAGCCAGCTGGCAGGCAGAGAGTTCTCCTGTAAAGAGTTTCAAACTGATTGTTGTCAGTGCTGCCACAAAGCAAATGCTGGCTGACATGCGATGGAGAAAAACCCCATTTGCCCAAATCCGCTGGGGTGTGACAGAGGTACATTTCTCACTAACACTTCAGATATTGAGGCCTAGGTTCTCGTGGAGTTGTGGAGAATCTAGGGGCATTTAAAAATGGAAGGCGGGGACCCAGATCCAGAAACCTTGCCCACATTTCAGACAGACCCTGTTTTCTCCGGACGTTGGGAGGGGTGGGGGGACAAGAGGCAGGACATGGCTTACACATGAGGGAAACCCAAACACAGCAGGGCCATTTGAAGTCAGTACAGAGTTCAGACAGGTGCCATTTTCGCTACAGCAAGAGCTGTATCCTCTATTCTATGAATTTTTAGATTGGATGTAAATGATTGTGAAGGGTGATAAGATCCACGGAACTGTAAAGCTGTGATATCATTTAAATCCCCTGCCCTTTAAAAATAAAAGAAAGCACTTCTTGCCTATGTCTATGAGTTGAAAAAAAATCTGTGCTTTTCATCTCAAAAGCTGTCTGTTGACATGACCCTACATGTTATCATTATAACATTATTGTTGCTTGACTGCTTTCCACACCTATCATCAGCACAGCGGGGGAGCAGGGGATGGTGGTGGTTGTAAGTTCACAATTTGATTGACTGCTCAAAGAGGTTATTAAAGGATTAGCGATCTTTAATGTGGCATTATGAATCCAAAGGGTTGTGTTATAAAGATTAAGTATTTGAGGATATTTAATGGTACTGAATGGGCTTTCATGAATTAGAGAGTTTTTAAAATATGTAATTAAATTTGTAAAAGATATTTAGAGCTTTATTTCAACTCAGCATGGCTCCTGAGGTCTGTCCAAGGTGGACACTGGGTGATTTGGCATGGAAGGTGTAAGGGCAAGCGGCTGTGAGTGGGGGGCATGAGTTGGCACTAGGTTGGCATTAGGGCTATAAGGGGCCATGTAGGTGGATGGGGGAGCATGGATTGGCATATATGGGCAGGGGGAGTGTGTCGGGGAGTGAGCGGCCATGAGGGGGGAAGCTTAAATGGCCTCATCTTTAAGAAAACGATTGAGGAAAAGTCCCAGAGAACCAAAGCGTACCTTTTAACCAGCCCACCTTGGCACTCAGCAGTCCCTTTGGCTGCCTCCGATGTGCACCTGGGGGGTGGGAGTGCCAGGGCTGACTCCATCCGACACCCACAGGCCCTGGAAAACAAAAATGCTGCAATTTGGAGGAGGTTTCGCATGGCAGGCACAGTGAACTTGGAGACTCTCCGACTCTGCGCAATTGCCTGAGGAGGGAAAATCCAGGCCTGAGTGTACTCAGTTTTCATGATGGAGGACACTAGTACCACCCCAATAGTAACAGGTAGTGCAGAGGGTATAGAGAAGGAGGAACTTAGAACAATCACCATCACTAGAGAAAAAGTACTGAGCAAACTATTGGGATTAAAGGGTGACAAGTCCCCAGGACCTGATGGTCTACATCCCAGGGTATTAAAGGAAGTGGCAGCAGAGATAGTGGATGCATTGGCTATAATATTCCAAAATTCCCCGGATTCTGGAAAAGTCCCAGTGGATTGGAAAAATGCTAATATAACACCCTTATTCAAAAAGAGGGGGAGGCAGAAAGTAGGAAACTATAGTCCAGTTAGTTTAACATCTGTCATTGGGAAATTGTTGGAATCCACTATTAAGGAATTAGCAATGGGGCATTTGGAAAGATTGAGCAGTTTAGGCCTATACTCACTAGAGTTTAGAAGGATGAGAGGAGACCTAATTGAGGTAAATAAGATGCTAAAGGGGTTAGACAAAGTAGATGTGGAGTGGATGTTTCCCCTTGTGGGACATTCTAGAACGAAAGGCCATATTTAGGCTAAGGGGTGGTAGATTTAAATCAGAGATAAGGAGGAATTACTTTTCTCAAAGGGTCGTGAATCTGTGGAATTCACTACCTCAGAGTGCAGTGGATGCCGGGACGCTGAATAAATTTGAGGAGACAGACAGATTTTTAATTAGTAATGGGTTGAAAGGTTATGGGGAGAGGGTGGGAAATTGGGGTTGAGGCCAAAATGAGATCAGCCATGATCATATTGAATGGCGGGGCAGGCTCGAGGGGCTGAATTGCCTGCTCCTGCTCTTAGTTCTTATGCTGTTATGCTCTTATGCCCAGCTGCTGACGATAAGGCTACAACCATGTGTTACCATGCTTCAGCTGTGTTCACAAAGGGTACGTTATTGTTGCTCCTTTGCCTGGTAAATTTGGGTTGCGAAGGCTGGGTCAAGCTTCTTCTGTGCTGTCAGAGACCTGCTAAACACAAACAGCTAAATCTTAGGTTTCAGCCAATAAAGAGGACACACAACCACTAAAAGGACATTCCTGGCAGAGGAAGGAGGTCAAGGGTCGTCCGGAGCATGATCCCAGATATACTTCACGTTGACTCTTCCTTCAAAGTGCCTCTCCATTCTCCGGAATGTGAGGTGAGAGTGACTGTCCTTGACATCAAGGCTATATTTGACTGAGTGTGGCATCAAGGAGCCCCAGCAAAACTGGAGTCAATGGGAATCAGGGGGAAAACTCTCCGCTGGTTGGCATCATACCAAGCACAAAGGAAGATGGTTGTGGTTGTTGGAGATCAGTCATCCTAGCTCCAGGACATCACTGCAGGAGTTCCTCAGGGTAGTGTCCTCGGCCCAACCATCTTCAGCTGCTTCATCAATGACCTTCCTTCCGTCAGAAGCTCAGAATGGGGATGTTTGCTGGTGATTGCACAATGTTCAGCACCGTTCATGACTCCTCAGAAACTGAAGCAGTCCATGTCCAAATGCAGCAAGACCTGGACAATATCTAGGCTTGGGCTGACAAGTGGCAAGTAACATTCGAGCCACACAAGTGTCAGGCAATGACTATCTCCAACAAGAGAGAATCCTACCATCACCCTTTGATGTTCAATGGAATTACCATCACAGAATCCCCCACTATCAACATCCTGGGGGTTACCATTGACCAGAAACTTAACTGGACCAGCCATATAAATACTGTGGCTACAAAAGCAGGTCAGAGGCTGGGAATCCGCGGCAAGTATCTCACCTCCTGACTCCCAAAGCCTGTCCACCATCTACAAGGCACAAGTCAGGAGTGTGATGGAATACTCCCCACTTGCCTGGATGAGTGCAGCTCCCACAACACTCAAGAAGCTCAACACCGTCCAGGACAAAGCAGCCACACTTGATTGGCACCGCATCCACAAACATTCTTCCATCTTTGAAGGCAGTGTAGAGGGGGTGTGACTCTATATAAAGTTCGCCTTTGCCTTTCCATGGCAAATTGAGCATTCATGTATATTCCCATAGGAATGGAATATCAGTGTAGGGAAGTTTTAGTGCAGTTTTACAAGCCTTGGTATGCATTGTGGGCATCGGAGCTCTGTGTGCAGTTTTGATACACTTATGAAGAAGACAAAAGCTATATAGTTTCTATGGAAGCAGTTCAGAGAAGGTTGACTTGACTCATTCCTGGAATGAAGGGTTCATCTTTTGAAGAAGGGTTGAACAGATTGGACCTGTACTCATTGGGGTTTAGGAGGATTAAAGATGACCTCGTTGAAACATATAAGACCCTGAGGGGACTTTGATCGAGTGGACTCACAGGGGATGTTTCCTCTTGTGGGGGAACCTGAAACTAGTGGACATATTTTAAAAAATAAGAGATATCCCTTGTTAGAGAGAGACAAAGAGACTTTTTTAAAAAATGGCTCCAGGAGTGTTGTTGATGAGCACAATTCTATACCCCAAAAAGCCCTGGAGGCTTGATCATTGAATTTCTTCAAGGATGATTGAAACAAATTTTCGTTATGAACGTCTACAAGGCTGATTCAATGAACGACATGAAACTAGGAAGTTCTGAGGAACAAAGGGACCTTGGTGTGTGTGTCCATAGATCTCTGAAGGCAGAGGGGCATGTTAGTGGGGTGGTGAAAAAGGCATACGGGACACTTACCTTTATCAATTGAGGCATAGATTACAAAAGAAGGAAGGTGATGTTGGAGTTGTGTAGAACCTTGGTGAGGCCACAGCTGGAGTACTGTGTGCAGTTCTGGTCACCACATTACAGGAAGGATGTGATTACACTGGAGGGGGTGCAGAGGAGATTCACCAGGATGTTGCCTGGGATGAAACATTTAAGTTATGAAGAGAGGTTGGATAGACTTGGGTTGTTTTCGTTGGAGCAGAGAAGACTGAGGGGTGACCTGATCGAGGTGTACAAGATTATGAGGGGCATGGACAGGGTGGATAGGGAGCAGCTGTTCCCCTTAGTTGAAGGGTCAGTCACGAGGGGACACAAGTTCAAGGTGAGGGGCAGGAGGTTTAGGGGGGATGTGAGGAAAAATCTTTTTACCCAGAGGGTGGTGACGGTCTGGAATGTGCTGCCTGGGAGGGTGGTGGAGGCGGGTTGCCTCACATCCTTTAAAAAGTACCTGGATGAGCACTTGGCACGTCATAACATTCAAGGCTATGGGCCAAGTGCTGGTAAACGGGATTAGGTAGATAGGTCAGGTGTTTCTCACATATGGGTGCAGAATCAATGGGCCTCTTCTGCACTGTGTGATTCTGTGATTCACTCGCTCCACCACCAATGCACAATAGCATCTACAAGATGCACTGCAGGAACTCACCACGGCTCCTTCGACAGCACCTTCCAAACCCACGAGCACAACCATCTAGCAGGACAAGGGCAGCAGACAGATGGGAACACCTCCACCTGGAAGTTCCCCTCCAAGCTGCTCACCATCTTGACTAGGAAATATATCGCTGTTCCTTCACTGTCGCTGGGTCCAAATCCTGGTACTCCCTCCCTAACAGCAGTCTGGATGTACCTACACCACATGGACTGCAGTGGTTCAAGAAGGCAGCTCACCACCACCTTCTCAAGGGTAACTAAGGATAGGTAATAAATGCTGGCCCAGCCAGTGATGCCCACATCCCATGAATTAATGTAAAAATATTTTCTTCAAAGTGCCCCTCCTTTCTGAGGAAGGACCATTTCTAGTCTAGACTCCCATGGGAACACGACTTGGGGAATCAGTGCTCATGTAGTTTCCACAGTGAGTTATACAGGGTTAAACCAATTTCAATTCAATCAAGTGCCCTTGAGGTAAATCCCAGTATGTGACTAGCCTAGTTGATAACAACTCTTACATTTCAGTGGATGCTCAATAATTATCCCCAAATCCTTTTCCTCTTCCAATTTTGCAAATAGACATCCACCCATTACATACACATGCCCTGTTTCCTGTTCTAGTCTGTATTAACATACGTTAATTTCATTGAAATCAACCTGCATCGTTTCAACCATCTGCTTAAATCATTCATGTTCTTTTGAAAGCTATCACTCTCCGTTACACAGATCACTGAGGCACAAAGTTTGCCTCATCAGCAATAGGCTTTGTACATGCTATACACAAATGTTACACGCTGCTTCCCCATGTAGCACCTTACCCATTCCTGAGAAATGTTTCCAACTGTTTCCAGCACCAGCTTGCCTCGGTTGATGGCACTCTTACCTCAGGTCAGAAGGTTTAAGCCTCGTCCTCAATTCATGCAGTCAGATGCATGACCTTTCAATCCATTTATTGACCTATGGCCCATTTATTAGAGACGGGCAATAAACGCTGGTCTAGCCAGCAACACCCGCACCCCATGGATGAAATAAATGACTAGATAGCTAGCCCCCATAATGCTGTTGAAAGACTGTAAGCTTTTTTTTATCTCCATCAGGTTACATGAAGCTCTTTTGAAGTAAGTTTGTTTGGCGGGTCAATTTCTACCACTGTGACTCTACATGTAAATGGGGTGTTCGCCATCCTTCATATCACAGCAGCTGAATTGGAGCCACTCTGAGGAGATTCGCAATAAGGTCATTTCCAAAGGCCATCATCACTGCCTCAGTTTTGCGTGATGTTAAAAACTCATCTTCACTCTCTTCCCTATCTCTGTCAGGTCGCTCGGAGCCTGTGGGGTCCGTTAAAGTCCTCTTGCAGTAACCAGTTAGTCACCAGTGCCTCAAATTGGGGCCACGTCAAAGAATGCCGGTCTTCCCCCAGTGACAGTGACTGACATCGCTCCAGGTATTCCACTTCGCGGCCCTGCCAAGAGCTGCAGCAGCTCGCCAAGTTCAGGTGACACCCAGCCCAGGGTCCTGATCTTGCCACCTTCCAGTTGGGAACAGTCATTTGCCCGCTTGAGCCACCATGCTGTGTTCAACACAGCTTTAAAAACCAACTGTAAATGAAATTCCCTGGAGCCAAACACATCACTGAGGCCTGAATGACTATTTTGTGAACACATCAGTAATCCGAGTGGCCTATCTCATTGGCCTTGAGAGAAAACAAGCATTTCTCTCTATTTGAACGGCTGGTCCAGCACACAGCTGTAGCGATTGTACTGCTGGGCTCACTGCTTTACAGTTTTTCAAATATTTCATAAAGACTTGTTCACTTTTATTTAATTAAGCCCGAGCCAAGTCTGACAGCCCTTTGGCCTAAACGTTTTCTTAAAATATTGAAGTGCTTCCAGTTATGTCACTTGTTGGACAGACATCACATATATTTCAAATCTCCAGCTGCAGATATTTGATTCAACACAGCACTATTCCCCCTCAACCACTCCCAACCCACAGAGGGGTGACATTTACACTGCTTCCCTGTTAAGTCGAGGATTTTATGCCTTTAAAAGGTGGATGGATAACAAAAGAAAGAACTTGCGTTCCTATAGGGTCCTTCATAACCTCAGGACTTCCCAAACCACCTTACAGCCAATGAAGTGCTTTGAAGTCTAGTCACTGTCGTAAGGTAGGAAACATTGCAGGCCATTCACACACAGCAAGATCCCACAGATAACAAGGTCACATTGACCAGCAACTCTGTATGTAGTGTTGATTGAGGGATAAACATTGACCTGGACAACAGGGAGAACTCCCCAGGTCTTCTGTGGAATAGTGCCGTGGGACCATTTACGCCTACCTGGGAGGGCAGACGGACGCTCGGTTTAAGGTCTCATCCCAAAAAAGGCCCCTCTGACAGTGCAGTACTCCTTCATATTGGCAGCACAGGTCAGGAATGCACTCTACTTCATAAGTCTTCTCATTTTCTCCTCATTAAAATGAACACTCCAAAATTGCTGTGCACCAGGAGCATTGAAGATGGAGACTTAATCCATCGGGCCTAGCAATATCTTCAATTTCTCTTGGGATCAACAATGACAGCAACAACTTGCATTAGATAGCATACTTGATATAGCAAGACATCCCAAGGCACTTAGCAAGAGCAGTATCAGTAAAGATATTTTGACCGTGAACCACGTAAGGAGATATTGGGCATGATGACCACAGTTTTGACGAAAGAGGTAGGCTCTGAGGAGCACCTTGAAGGAGAAAACCAGGATGGATGGACAGAGGGGATTGTGGAAGGAATTCCAGAGCTTGGGGCCCAGGCAGCTGAAGGCACAGCCGCCAATGGTGGAGCCATTAAAATCGGGGATGTTCAGAGGCCAGGATTAGGGGAGCGCAGATATATCTTGGATGGCTGTGAACTGAAGTAAGTTACAAAGGTAGGGAGGGGCAAGAACATGGGGGCATCTGAAAACAAGAAGAGGTTCAAAATTCAGGCATTGTCTGATTAGGAGCCAGTGAAGGTCGGTGAGCACAGCGATGGAGGATGAATTGAATTAAGACACGGGCAGCAGAGCTTTGGGTGACCTCAGGTTTACGTACGGTGGAAGATGGGAGGCCGGCTAGGGGGCCAAGTCTGCGGGTAACAAATGTACGGTTGAGGGTTTTCCTGAAGCAGATAATGAGGCGAAGTAGAGGCAGAGTCAGGGGCTATGTTACAGAAGTGGAAGTAGGCAGACCTGGTGGTCAGTGAAAAGCTTCTCCTCAGGGAGGTTAAATAACTTCATAAGACATGACGCGTAGATAACTATAGGTAAGTCCAATTGTATGTACAGCTCGATTGCCCACCATAGTTGAAGAGATTCGCCTGGCATGTAATGGAGACGGGAAGAAAATTAATGTCCCACTGGTAGACTGAACCATTCAAAAGAGCAGCAGAGGAGTTAAGGTGGCCGATGTCACATTGACAGCTCTCAATGGAAAGATCAAGGGCAGGTCAGAGGCCAGAGGGTGGAGTCCAGGTCGAGGGAGGATACTGGAGTTGGGTGAAAGGATCTGTTGAACGGGGGGAGGATTCTTGCCCTCGCAGAAAGTGCAGCACCTGCCCCTTTACCTCCTCCCTCCTCACCGTCGAAGGTCACAAACACTCCTTTCACTTGCACCTCCTTCAGTTTGGAAGAGGCAATTAGGGAGAAGCAGTTCCCACTGGCAGGGGGGTCAGACAATGCAGATTCAAGATCATTGGCAATAGAACGAGGGTAAGCTGAATGGAATGTTGGTTACAATGCGAGTTAGTGTGATGTGGAAACTGTGGCCTGAAAGGGCAGCAGAAGGGGGTTCAGTAGTAACTGTCAAAAGGGGACTGGCGGATAAACGATCGAAGGGAAAAGAAGGAATAAGGAAGGGGGGGTGAGTGCGACTCATATGAGCCCAAGAGTAAAAAACACCCCAGGTCTCCATCTTGTTGCGCCTGCCTCGAACCAGGTCAAAGGTGAGAAAATGGTGAAGGGAGCAAGAAACCGTTACAAAGACACACTTCACTTTAAGAAACTGGGAGAGCCGTGGAACAATCAGAAATTTTTACACATTCTGAAGTGAAAGGCATCACCTGCAAACTGCGCACTGGAAATTCCGAGATTCTGCAAGGAGTGGAACCAGCTCCATTTAGTCTAGTGAAAAGTGGCCATAAACATGTAACATCAGGGGACCCCTGTTTAATCTTTCCAGACATTCAGGTGAGTTTGGGAAGGGACACTGGCTTTTGAAAAGTGGTTGGGAGGCTATCTTGATTCCGTGATGTATCACTAAACAATGCAGACCCCACCCCACCCCCCCACCCAAAAAAAAAGGCCCAGGGTTAGAAGCTTATCTCAGGCAGGAGAGGGAGTAGTTAGCTCAGGATGCCTGGTTTAAAGGGGAGGATGCAGGGGTAGATGGGGATGGGGGTGGTGGAGGGGGTTGGGTGGGAGAAGTGGGGGGGCGGTTGTGGGGCGGTGATGATGGGGGCAGGGAAGGGTGGAAATTGGCCAGCTTTCTTATTCTGAACCTTTCGGGTGGACAATGCCAGAAAGTTCACTGTGCTGAAGCCCGGCTAGGGCAAGGTGAACAGCAGCCATGATATTCGGCACAATCGCATGGCCAGCCAACGCTCATCGCCAAATAAAACATCAATCTCTTAATGAGAGAAGAAGAGGAGAAACTAATTAGGAGGTCTACTGGGGGAGGGGGTGGGGTGGAAGGGGGTGTCAGGAAGTGTCATGTGATCACCATAAAGCACTGCAATCTTCCCCAATATGCATGAAAAATAATGTTTACTGTTCTGCATGAAGACAAGGGACCCTTTATGTATCAGTCATCGATATTATGGACGTTCGGCATTGGAGTATCTGAGGCACAAAGTGAGTGTAGAAACCTCAGGCCGGCGCCCTGGTGAGATGTCTAAACCTCTGTTGAAACCTTTCCCCTTTTTGTGTGAGCTTCAATGGAAATGAAAGGTAATACCTTTCAGTTTTACTTTAGAAAGAGGAATTTCTTCCAAGGAGGCTAATGAAGAGAACAAAGAGCTAGAAGCCAAGATGATAGCGTGAGACCCTTTGGGTTGGTCTGATGTGTCCATCACTGACACTTCATCTTGCCAGAGCTTACTCCAGCATCTGGCAGTAATAAAGAAATGTTGTTCTCATTTGACTCCAACGCAGAACACCCAGGGCATTATAAATTGGATGGAGCAAACAGGATTAGTAATGTGCGTGAGAGGGAGAAATATTGTACTGACCCTGTGGAAACAGTTATTGCCAAGAATCAGCACCTTATTAGAAAAAGAGTTTTGACAAATGATAAAAGTAAAAACTGCAAAGAGAGAGAGAAAATAATAAAACCCTACTTTTCTCATAAAGCTTAACTATATCACGACCAGCCAATTTCACCCCAATTCCTTAGAATTTCCACAAACTGAGATTATAGACCCGAGAGTTGAACCGGGCTAGGGAAAGTACCTTGGCGAATCATATAACCAAAGCGGGGGATAGGGCTTTAAATGAATGAATGGTGGGGTGTGAGGATTGGAGAAAGGGTAAATTCAAAAGTAAGAAGGGAAGCCTCAAGGCCGTAGAGTTGATTGGCAATTTGGGTAAAAATAAGCAGAGTGCGGCAGGAAGAGACAGAAAGCTGAATAAAAACAATGCGGCTTTAGGGGCTAGGGTGACATCAGTGGAAAAATGGAAATAAAGCTAAAAGCATTACATCTGCATCAAGCCCTCAAAGATTCTGTTGCTGCAAAACTTGGCATCCTGTCTTTCATTGGCTAGAAATGTCAACAGTCCAATTGAGCCCCACCAACGTTATCTTTCATCTTCTTAAGACCTTCAGAGTTTTACCATATCCTGGAATTGTTCTGCTTGTCCAGGGTAGCTCCCACCCAACATCGCCATCCAACAAAAAGTCACTCTACACTGCCTAAGCGATGAAGACCAATTACAGTGAAACACAACCTGCTGCCCCAATGGGACAATGAACGTTTGTAGCGTCAGTCACCGTGTGGTATCTTTAAGCAAAGCTGCCACTGTTGGGTTCTTGGGCTTTGCAGAACCCACCCTGTAGCCTGAAGTGAGAGGAGGTCAAAATTTCATGGTCTAGGTTAAAATTCAAGACCTAGAGATAAAAGGTCAAATATTCAAACACTGGACCACGGTATCCCTTTACCGATAGCAACTAATATCATTCTTCAGAGCAGTAGAAGCTGAAAAATGAAGTGAAAGTGATTTATGAAAGTGAGCGATTCAGTCTTACATCAAATTTTGTCAGCACAGTGTTAATCCCTATTTCTAGTCATTGTACATTCCTTGAGTTCATGAATCTTGAACAGCACAAAATAACGCATGAAACACACACACACATATATATATATATATATATATATGTACACATATATAAAACCTGTACTCGTTGGAGTTCTGAAGAACGAGAAGTGATTTTAGTGAAACTTAGAAGATTCTGAGGCAGATCAACAGGGTAGGTGTTGGGAGGATGATTCCCTCTCTTGAGGAAATCCAGAACTGGGGCACAGATTAAAAGTAAAGGGTCTCCTTTTTGAGAAGGAGGTGAGGAGCAACATTCTTCTCTCGATGGAGGCTGAGTTAATATATAGGACTATGGGGAGTCAAGGATTAGGTGGGCCAGGAAGGAGAGTAGTTTTGAGGTTACAGTCAGATCGACCATGATCTTACTCACTCCCACTCTGATGTCTCTCTGTCCTGCGGTTACTGCAGTGTTCTCTGGTCCCGCCAGGTAGGTCAGGAACATCTGGAGGGAAGCTAAAAGCCCGTGGATCCTGGGCGAGAATTTCCTGCCTCGCCGCTGGGTGGGATTGGAAAACCCTGCCTGTTAACTCCGTGTTTCTCTCTCCGCAGACGCCGCCAGACCTGCTGAGCATTTCCAGCTGTTTTTATTTCCCAGTGTTGTTTGCTGTTGACAGAAAGGAGTCTCGTACTTTCACCGCCAGGGCCTCCGGGTGGAGCTTTTATCTGTTCCCTCTGGCTGAGGACATGAAGGACAAAGATCACGGTGACTATGAGCGGGGGACAGCTCCCGCCCTCAGGTAAACATTGGCCCATTCCGGGCCAAATTCCAAATTGCCTCAGGCGGGGGTGAATCTCACGCACGCCCTTGCCAACGTGAAATGGTAGTCAGGGGGCCAATCGCGGTAGACGGTCCATTCCCCAATGGCCCTCCCCAGCCTCGCCGATCGCCAAGCCTAAAATTCAGGCCTCTTGGTGTGCATCCCTTCTCCGTATGCTAATGGGTCAGGAGTCCATCATGGGTCGGCGTAACGCAGCCATTATCCTACCGGACTAACGACCCAGAGCCGCTGAGTTCAAATCTCACACTGGGGAATTTAAATTCAATTCATGAATTAAATCTGGATTCGAAAGGCCGGAATCTGTCATGGTGTCCACAAAATGGCTGAATTGCGGCAGGAAAGCCGGCTGGTTCACTGGTGTCCTTTGGGATGGGGAAATCTGCCACCCTTACCCAGTCTGGCCTAGAGACCCATAGCTGTGTGGCTAACTCTTAAATCCCCTCAGGAATGACCTTGCAAGGCACTCAGTTGTGAGACCAAAGGTACAATAAGCACCAGGTAGCCTGCAGCGGCTCAAGGAGGTGGCTCACCGCTACCATCCTTCCATCCACAACCAGTGACGAGCTATAACTGTTGGCCTGGCCGCATTCTGCGAACGAATAAAACAAAGCTTCCCCCTATCTGGGCTCGAAACGGGCATTGTCATCGAGAGAGGCCACAAAGATGGCTGCGAGAAAGTCACAGTGATAATGCCTCATATCGTTCTGATGTTGGAGGGAAACACATTGAGAATATAAGAACATAAGAAACAGGTGCAGGAGTAGGCCATTCAGCCCCTCAAGCCTGCCCCCGCCATTCAGTAAGAGCGTGGCTGACCAGCCTCAGGCCTCAACTCCTCTTTCGTGCCAGCTCCTCATTGTCCTCAACTCCCCGATATTTCACAGATCTATCTACCTGCTCTTTAACTACTTTCACTGATCTAGCCTCTACCATTAGTGGGGAATGTGGGAAGGGCTTTGCTTTTCCACTTCACAACACAGTACCTAACCTCGGGGTGCTTGGTAAGCAGTGCAGAGAAAGACACACCGTGTATCTACCCGGTTTATACCTAACCTCTAACGATTTACCATCTGGAGGAATGGGACTCCACTGTTTCAATCGTTCCGTATCTGGGCCAGATAAGTTGATTAGGTTAACAGTTACTTCATTGTTTAAAAAGTTACTTGCTCTTCAATCACCAGCCTTAACAATCTGTCATAAGTATAATGGGTAAGGAATGTGAAAATCCACCAAGTGCTTCAAAATAATGGGAAGAGCAAGGGTGAGATGCCATTCGTGTAAGGAAAAGGGAGTTACCAAAACCACCCAGCAAGTTCTGGAGGTTCGCAGCTCACCGTATAGCTCTTCATCCTCTGAACGCCCTGCCCAGCTTGCATGTCGTTAATGCTGTGAGTCATTTTTATGCCATTATTCTTTAAGCAAGATCCCGTTACGCTGTTGGGACCTGTGGAAGAAGTTTTACCCTGCATCTGACTTAGGTTACGTTTGAACCAGGAGCTATCAGCTACGTGCGTCTAACTGGTGCTATCATTAATTGGAGAGTGTTTGATTCTGGGCACTGTGTGCCAACGTCAGAAAAATGCTTTTCCGTTCGATTTGGATAGTTCAACGTCACACACGGGTGTACACACACGCACACAAACACACACACACACTTACACCCGCACACACACATACGCACAGGGCAGAATTTCACCCATGTCGGGTGGGCTCGGTGGGGGTGGATGGGGTATTTGGGAAGCCTACCGTTGTCCACAATCGAGGCCGGAAGGCGATTTCACACTGTCGGGCCAATTAAGGCCCACCCAGTGTGAAACATGAGCGGCAGCGCTCAGCGCTACCTGTGTGGGCAGGGGGAAGAGAGCGAACGGGGTGAGCATAAACTTCACTCATGAAGTGCGCACTTCACAATCTCCCTGAGGTGCGGAGTAGTCTTATATATAAAAAAAATAAAGAAAATAAAAATGCCATTAAACATGTCCCCTCATGCGACTCTGCCACATCAGCAAGGGACATGTTATCAATTAGTTTTTTAAATCTTTATTTTATTTCATTTGCTTTGGGAAAGCTCACCCCGCCTGTGGATGGAGTTGCCTAAAATGTACAAAGGCTGATTGGCCTATTCGTCTGCCCGTCAAGTATAAGGTTGGGCAGGCAGCAAAAAATTCAAATTAATTGATATTTTAATGGACTTAACAGGGGTTTTGATTGTCAGTGGGTGTGCTGCTGCTGAATGAAATATCGTGCGACTGCACGTTAACGTCGGGACACTCGCCCAGTGTCAACGCACATCATTTTACGCTCAAGCGGGTTGGGTGTGCACCCGCCTACCATAGACACAGAAACACACATGTGCACGCGCATACACACATATGCACACACGCACACACACACACACATGCGCACACGCACACACACACGCACACGCACACACACACACACACACACACACTGACATACGCACACACACACACACACACTGACAGACGCACACACACACACACACACACACACACACTGACATACGCACACACACACACACACACACACACACTGACAGACGCACACACACACACACACACACACACACTGACATACGCACACACACACACGTGCACACGCGCACACACACACACATGCACACACACACATGCACATACACACGCACACACATACACACACACACACACACACGCACACACACACACATACACACACACATGCAAACACACGCACACATGCACACACACGCACACACGCACACACACACATATACACACACTGACATACGCACACACACACACACTCACACACAAACACACACACTGACATACACACACACACACACACACACACACACACTGACATACGCGCACACACACACACTTACACACACACTGACATACGCACACACACACGTGCACACATACGCACACACACGCACATGAACACACACACATGCATACACACACATGCACACACACGCACACACACATACACACACACACACGTGCACACGCACACACACATACACACACACATGCAAACACACGTGCACACGCACACACACGCACACACGCGCACACACACATACACTCATACGAACACACACACGCACACACACACACATATACATACAAGCACACACATGCACACACACACGCGCACACACACATGCACACACATGCACACACACAACACACGCACACGCACACACATACACACACAAACATACATGCACACGCACACACTCACACAAGCACACACACACACATGCACACACACACATACATGCACACACATGCACACACACAACACAAGCACACACACACACATGCACACACACACACATGCACACACACAACACATGCACACGCACGCACATGCACACACACACATTTATTCTCACAACACACACGCATACACACACGCGCACACACTTTCACACACACACACACACATGCACATACACACAGGAGCATAGGAAAAAATTCCGATGGGAAGGATGATTGGCACATACGGACAGGAGAAGGTCATTTAGCCCCTTGAGCTTGGTTCACCATTCAGCTGAAATCACGCCTGATCTGTGACCTAAGTCCACATTTACCTGTCCTTCCCCCAACCTTAATATTTTATTAACAAAAATCTATCAACATCAGATTTAAAATTAACATTTGCTGGCATCAACTGTTTGTGGAAGAGAATTCTAGAATCCTACCATCCTTTGTGTGGAGAAATGTTTACTAACTTACTCCTGAAAGGGTCTGGCTCCAATGTTTAACCCAGGGCTCCCTGACCAAGGGAAATGGTTTCTCTCTTTCTACCTCTATCGGGTCCCACTAATAGCTCAAAACCATTGCTCAAGTCACCTCATAACCTTTTAAATAACCTGTGCAGCCTCTCTCCATAACCCTTGGAGCACAGGTATCATTCCAAAAGCAAGAGATAAAAACAAAATAATAAAAATAACGGATGAAAAATCATTGAGTCATTTGTAGTAAGTTATCAGCCACAATTCGCATTTTAATTAATAGAAAAATCTTTTGGATGCCACGTAAATCATTGCTGGCACTTTTATCAACGCTCCCTGCTTTCATCAATTTAGTTTAAAGTTTAATTATGAAGCAATGTTCCTGAAGGAATAGGTGAGATTATTTTTTTGTTTGGGGCTGGCAGGATGGTGGAGTGGGATCATTAATTAAGTGGCTAAAATTTATCCTCAAATTACAGCTTTGAGCCGATGAGATAGAAAAAGCTGAGTATTGCCCTATTAATGTGAGCCCTTTCTGCTTTTACCTTTTGCCATCTGCTTATTCAGATGGGATACCTGGCACCTCAACACGTGAAGGGGGGCTAACACTTTCTCCAAAACAGAGCTAATACACTCTCAGATGGGAGGGGGAGGAATGGGGACTGGGCCTGGTTGAAGTAGAGGGTGGGCTGCAATGGTGGGACATTCATGAAAGCATCACGCTCTTTCAATGAGGAATTAAGTTGAACTTTGCAAACAGTGACAGGCAAGGAGAGGTCCTCGAATCCATGTAGCCTACTGATAGCTTGATTCTCTCAACATATACTCTCTACAGATCCATCTGAACTCCCGGGAAAGGCAAAAACACAGATAAATAAAAACCCAGCACAATTCAGTGGGGGGTTTGAGGGTGAGTGCAAAGTGGGGTAGTCTGGAAAGTTTCTCTCTGACTCCTCCGATAAGCGGTCAAAACAAATCCAGGAGGTCACTCTGGCTCTGATTAATGTCTTACATTTTTGTATCTTTTGTAAGAGGTGTTCTCCAACTCAGGTAGAGACGGGTCTAGCTCTCGCTTAAAGGACTTCAGTGAATCAGCATCCACCACACCAGCCAGCCAACCATTGAGGGTTTGTACTTTGTGACAAGATCCATTGGTGACAATCCCTCACTCTCCCTGATACCCATTTACTCACCAATACATCACTTCTAATACTTCCCCAGCCCAACTGGTGTGTGTGTTCTCAATAATGCCACATTGGTGAGTAATCATCAAACTTTTTGGGGTCAGTTACATAGCACTCTCTGTGTAAGGACTCTTCACAAAAGGCAAAGCACTCGGCTGGATATCTGCTCACCCGGGGATGGAACGACCCATGGCAGAGTCACCATGTGTGTGCCGGCCAGCACTTCACTGAAGAATGGCCTCGTTTGAGCAGCAACTCTCCTAATGCCCTCTTGACCAACTATGGTATTTGGGTTGGTGTGACCTATATTGGGGAATCCCAAGAAACATGAAGAGAAAGGGCCTGTATTTCTGTAGCACCTTTCATAACCCCAGAACTTCCCAAAGTGCTTGACAGCCAATTAAGTACTGTTGAAGTGCAGTGACTGTTGCAATGAAGGAAACGCGACAGCCAATTTTCACACAGCAAGATCCCACAAGCGACAAAGCGATGATGACCAGATAATCTGGTTTTGTAATGTCGGTTGAGGGATAAACATTGGCCAGGATACTGCGGACAATTCCCACTACAAAATAGTGCCATGGGATCGTTTACATCTATCTGAGAGATTTAACATCTCCTGTGAAAGACAGCACCTCTGACAGTGCAGCATTCCCTCGGGACTAGTGTCAGCCCAGATTTTGTGTCTCTGGAATTGGGGAAGTTCCATTTATAAAAGTTTCTTCCAGTTACATCTGCTCACTGACTGATTAATGTTGGCTGCCAAACTCGCGCTCTTGCCCCAGATTCGAGATTTCACCGTGCCTCTCACTTCTGGAATGTGTTGAGACGGTGGAATGCAGGTTAGTGCTTGAGGTCTGAGTTCAACGCCTACAGAACCAGCGTATCAACCGAGCTGTGCATGATGTTGCTGTTATTATCAGCACGTCCCAATTAAAGAGCTGCTCCAGGTTTTTGCATTGTACCGTGCTCTCTCACACAGCCCCTCTTAGGAGCTGTATGGCATTTTCTTATTAAATCTCAGGAAACAGAAACTTCTCTCTCTGTCTCACTGGCTGAATGATTAGGAGCGCCACCTGCAAGGTACTAAACTGCAACAGACCCAGGATGGTTGGAAGGTTCAATCCCAGACCTGTGCTGAGTTAGATCATTGGGTGGGATAGCGAGATATCTACCCACACTGTGTCAGAGGATGTAAGAGATGCTCAACTGAAGTGATTAATGCTCAGTCAATTAGCTCCTTTAGAAAAGAGCTGGAGAAATACCTTGGTTAGCAAAGGCACTCAGGCATATAGGGGGGGAGATAGTCATTATTCAATGACAGATAACAGCTCCTGAGCTAAAGGGACAATGCAAGTGCCAGCTATAAGAACTTTCACTGATGAATTAGGATTTATATTAACAATTATCAGCTTTCTGCATTTCTCCAGCCTTGATTCGACTCCCAGGAATAACGTGAGCATTGCAGGACCAGAGCCCAATCCTAAACATATTCTGGGAACAAGGTGATTGTTCTCAAATAACTGATGATTTTTTTTTTATTCGTTCACAGGATGTGGGCTTAGCTGGCTGAGTCAGCATTTATTGCCCATCCCTAATTGCCCTTTGAGAAGGTAGTGGTGAGCTGCCTTCTTGAGCCACTGCAGTCCATGTGGTGTAGGTACACCCACAGTGCTGTTAGGGAGGGAGTTCCAGGATTTTGACCCAGTGACAGTGAAGGAACAGCGATATATTTCCAAGTCAGGTTGATGAGTGACTTGGAGCAGAACTTCCAGGTGGTGGTGTTCCCATCTATCTACTGACTTTGCCCTTCTAGTTGGTAGTAGCCATGGTTTTGGAAGATGCTGTCTAAGGAGCCTTGGTGAATTCCTGCAGTGCATCTTGTAGATGGTACACACTGCTGCTACTGTGCAGGGAGTGAATGTTTGTGGATGTGGTGCTAATCAAGAGGGGCTGCTTTGTCCTGGATGGTAGACAGGCTTTGGGGAGTCAGGAGGTGAGTTACTCACCACGGATTCCTAGCCTCTGACCAGTTCTTGCAGCTACAATATTTATATGGCTAGTCCAGTTCAGTTTCTGGTCAATGGTAACCCCCAGGATGTTGATAGTGGGGATTCAGTGATGGTAATGCCATTGAATGTCAAGGGGCAATGGTTGGAATCTGTCTTGTTGGAGATGGTCATTGCCTGACACTTGTGTGGTGCGAATGTTACTTGCACTTGTCAGCCCAAGCCTGGATATTGTCCAGGTCTTGCTGCATTTGGACATGGGCTGCTTCAGTATCTGAGGAGTCATGAATGGTGCTGAACATTGTGCAATCATCAGCGAACATCCCCACTTCTGACCTTATGATGAAATGAAGGTCATTGATGAAGCAGCTGAAGATGGTTGGGCCGAGGACACTACCCTGAGGAACTCTTGGTTTCTCTCTTTCTTAGCTTCCCTGTTATTTTTGAGGACTTGCTAGATTTGCTTGTTAATCGCCCAACAACAACTTATTTCTTTATAGCGCCTTTAAGGTAATGAAATGTCCCACAGTGCTTTGCAGGAGCATTTTGAAATAAAATATGACACTGAGCACAGGAAGAGATGTCAGTCAAATGACAAAATGGTTGGTGGAAGAGGTAGGTTTTAAGGAGTGTCTTAAAGGAGGAGAGAGAGGTAGAGAGGTTTAGGGGGGGTTTCCAGAACTCAGGGCCAGTGGTGGAGTGATTATGATTGGTACAAGAGGCTGGGATTAGAGGAGTACAGATAGCTCAAGACATTGCTTGTCTGGGAGCCAATGTAGTTCAGCGAGCACAGGGCTGATAGGAGAAGGGTTAACTGAGTGGATACACTAATGCATGATGTAGATGATGATATGTCACTAAAATCAGTCAGTCATGTGCTGGTGACTCTGTACAGCAGATGGGCAGCTCTTAGAGGAGATGTTGCTACTCAGTAACCCCACCTTGTACATATTATACATAATGTAAATAAACTAGTTTCAGACAAATATCCGAGTCTGGCTACACTTCCTCTTCACCAGAGATCAGGCCTAGCACATCCTTCAAACATGGTGGCAGCGGTGGTGACACCAATCTAAGCAAACATGGTGGCAGCGGTGATAACACCAATCTAAGCAAACATGGTGGCAGCGGTGGTAAAACCAATCTAAGCAAACATGGTGGCAGCAGTGGTGACACCAATCTAAGCAAACATGGTGACAGTGGTGATAACACCAATCTAAGCAAACATGGTGGCAGTTGTGGTAACACCAATCTAAGCAAATATGATGGCAGTGGTGGTGACACCAATCTAAGCAAACATGGTGGCAGTGGTGGTAACACCAATCTAAGCAAACATGGTGGCAGTGGTGGTAACACCAATCTAAGCAAACATGGTGGCAGCGGTGGTAACACCAATCTAAGCAAACATGGTGGCAGCGGTGGTGACACCAATCTAAGCAAACATGGTGCCATTTGACAAACACCCACAGCCCACACTGACACCAGTCCCTGGTTGGACCGACATCCCCCAAGTGCACCTTGAAAACAGCCTCACCGTAGAAAGGTAGCAATGGCGGCGCCACACAAGCAGTCCCTGTCCCAGCCCTTCCTAGGGCATTTTGTAGATGGTACACACTGCTGCCACTGTGCGTCGGTCGTGGAGGGAGTGAATGCTAGTGGGTGGGGTGCCTTGCCATTCCTCCATGCTTACTTGCTCTGTGGTTCCGGAAGTTTTGTCAATAGGAGGCAGGTTGATTTGTTCTTCCCATGTTGGAGTGCCAAAACAATTTTGGGTTAGAGTCATCCCACTGGCTGCACAGGGTTGGTCAATGATGGGAAGAGGAGTCAATTGGGCCCATACTCTCTGGAGTTTAGAAAAATGAGAGCTGATCTCATTGAAACATACAAGATTCTGAAGGGTCTTGACCCACTGAGAGAGACAGATGTTTGACCCCTTAGGGAATCAAGGGAAATGGGGAGCGGGTGGGAATGTGGGATTGAAGCAGGAGATCTGTCATGATCGTATTGAATAGTAGAGCAGGTTTGAGGGACCAAGTGCTTTATTCTTGCTCCTAGTTCTTTCTTATATTCTCATGGTCAATATATAGAGGCCTGGTCAATATATAGTCAGAGACTTTCTTTATATAAAGAACATATTTAGATGCTACAATTTGCTGAGACTATCTCCTCACTGCATCATTATCTCACATCTCCTCTTTATTAAGAGCCATGTTTTCACCTGGTTTGTGTAATTCTATGGTTTGAGAAACAAAATCTTAGTTAACACTTTAATCGATAAGTTCATGGCGGAATCATCCCAGGTTTGCACTAAGTGCAGTAGCTGGTGGGAAAAAGACATTTCACCCATTGGCCGCAATGGCAGCTTCTCACACCGTATCGTCCACCTCCTGCCTCATTAACAACACAGCCACAGATTACAGGCCGTCTCACCGGCGGGCAGCCTCTGAGTCACCCACCACGCCATTACCACACTGTTTCTGCACTCCGGGTGCCATATCTAAACTGTAGCCGCGCATACCGTTCTCAATGCTTGCAGCCCAGAACTGCTCCAGTGAAGACATGGCTCTGAAAGCCAGAGTTCAGGGTTGTGTCACTGGAATGCATTTCTGAGGCCACCTGTGATGCCCTCTACCCCTGCTCTGGCTGTAGGAGGCCCTACAATCTCACCACTCCGGCTTGGTAGCCGATGGCAATGGTGGTCAGTGCCAACGCTGCACAGAAGAGGTTGGCCATCCAGTGCTGAAAGAGGATGAACGATCTCACGCATGCAGCCGGGATAAGGCATCTCATCACTCTAAACTCACACACTCACAAGCCCATCACACACTCACTGGCATCTCATTCACTGCCAGCTCAAGGGACATCACCACTCACTCTCTCTCACACACACACCCTCACATCTCCATCTGGCCTCATCTCCTCTGGAGACTGCCTCCTCAGCCCTCACCATCTTGAGGCCACTTGCACAGATCAACATGTGCCCCCCACACACACACCCTGGGATACCCTCCTTCCCCAGTACAGCCCTCGCCCTGCAGCCCCTTCCCTTGCCTGAGGCCACTTCTCCCCCTTCCCCAAGCAACCCTTAGCCCCACAGCCATTGAAAAGCCTCCCCTGCCTTACAGCTGTTGTGGTAGGTAGAGACCTGCCCCTGAGTCCACCTAAAAGTGATCTGGTGCTCTGTGTGAAGCCTGGAACTGATGACTGTGAGAGCTGCCTGCAGTAAGGTGGGCAAACAAACCTCGAAGTCCTGAGTGAAGTGCAGCCCGCCAGGTGCACATTGCATATGGAGAGTTGTGAAACACGTCAGTGTTCCTGGATGACCCAGCGTGGGGGGGGAATGATTCCGGTGAGCAGGGATTATAATGAAGTGCAGATTTATTACAATGATGCTCCCGACATCCAGTAGCAGGAAACACGGGCGATCACATACTGGTTTCAGGACATCCAGAAATGGGTTTTTGACCTTCTTGCCATATTGACCGCTCATGCTTCTGCCATCACACCCCCACTCTGTTTCCACCAACTGGGTGGCAAATGTCTGAAATTGGAAGAAATATCTGATAAGCCAAAACTTCGCAGGTAAAGATGCAGCCAAAATTGTGGCAGGATTAAATTGCAAGCGTTTTAAGCACTGTTAAACATAATTTAATGCAATTGAAGTGTTGGGGTATGCCCAGAACTTTGTTTATTTTTAAAAAACTTCTAAAGCGTATCCTGAGTACCGTTTCCACGAAGGCTGAAGTGTGTCTGGCGCAGATTGGTGCAGCTTGACCCAGATTGGTGTAGCTTGGCGCAGATTGGTCCCATGCTTCACCGCTTGGCATTGCCCTGACCCAATTTGAAGCCGGATGGGTGCAAAAGTGCAAGTGATTCCCATTTTCGGGGGAGGGGGATGCAGGGTGGCTGAACACCTCGTGATCCTGTGCTGTTCAGCTCATCACTTATGCATCTGTGTGGAGCATGGAGAATCTCGTGGCATGTCCGAGTAGGAAGACACCTTACCTGGCATTACCTCATGGGCTCGAAGGTCCAAGGGCCATACTTAAAGGGCATCTGGACAATCTTACTTCTCTCCCCTCACCCCCCCCCCCCACCCACTTAGCCTGTCTCCCAGGTCCAGCACCTCCCCCGCCTACACGCCCAAACGCCAGGCTATGCCCTCCAACCCTACCCAACCCCCCTTCCAACCTTCACGCACTTTGTGACGCCAGCGCCCGATATGAGTGATGTCATGAACGGTTCCCACGATGACAAAAGCAGCATCTACCGGCCTCAAAACCAACACAAGACGACCAGAAAATAATGATGGGGGAGAAAATAAACTTTGACGGTGGGTGAACTAGCAAGTAATATAAAAATGGACAGTGAGAGCTCCTTTAAATATATAAAACGGAAGAGAGAGGCCAAAGTGAACATAGGCCCCTCAAAGAATGAGGCTGGGCAAATAATAATGGGGAACCAGGAAGTGGCAGAGGAGTTGAATAAATACTTTGCTTCAGTCTTCATGGTAGAAGACACTAATAGCACTCCAAAAATACTAAATAATCAAGGTGCAAAAGAGGGGAAGGAAATAAATACAATAACTATTACTAGAGAAAAAGTACCAGGGAAACTAATGGGGCTAAAGGTCGATAATTCCCCTGGACCTGATGGGTTGCATCTTAGGATATTAAAGGAAATAGCTGCAGAGATAGTGGTAGCACTGATAATAATCTTTCAAGAATCCTTAGATACTGAAAAAGTCCCAGAGGATTGGAGAATGGCCAGTGTAACACCCTTATTCAAAAAGAGAGGGAGACAAAAAAACAGGTAACTATAAGTCAGTAGCTTAACATCTGTCATTGGGAAAATGTTGGAGTCTATTATAAAGGATGTAATAGCAGAGCATTTGGAAATACATAGGGGAGAATTTTCCCCATGTCAGGTGGGCCGGTCAGGAGAGGGTGTGGGCGGGTAATGGACCCGATCGCTGCCGGTGATCAGATCCATGCTGCCATTTTACACGAGCGGGTGGGCCAATATAGGCCTATCCAGCGTAGCTCACAGCTCCCGTGCAGAGCGGGAGTGGGTGAGCGGCGGTGGGCGCACTTAGACCACGAGGTCCAGTGGCGACCCGGTGGCCTGTGTAGATGAAGGCCTGGCAGCCTTGGAAAGGCTGCTCACAATGGCTGGGCGAAGGGCTCTGCAGAGGGGCAACGGAGGTGACGCAAGTTTCGAGGGTAGGCCATTGGGACAGGCCAGGCCGGAGGGTAGGCCATTGGGGCAGGCCAGGCCAGAGGGTAGGATATTGGGGCAGGCCAGGCCGGAGGGTAGGCCATTGGGGCCGTGTGCCCCTCGTTTTTCAGATGAGTACCTAGCTGCCCTCCTGGAGGAGGTGTCAGCGCGGTGGGAGGTCCTTTCTCCGAGGGACAGGAGGTGGAGGCCCCTCCCACCTGACCAAACGTGTGTAGGAGGAGGTGGTCGAGAGTGTGAGCTCCCATGACTTGGTGCAGCGCACAGGGCTCCAGTGACGCAAAGGGTTCAGTGATCTCCTGCACTCGGGAAGGGTACCTGTTGCCTCAAGTCACTTAACACAGTTGTCACCCTTTCCCCTCAATACCCACCCACACACCCCCACCAACTCTGAGTACAGTAACGGCATTGAATCCCTCATGGCCTGGACCCCTCGCTGCGTGTGCCAGCAGATACTGCCCATGCCCAGTTCACCCTGACAGGATGTGTTCTGCATCCACAGCATGTATGACACTGACACCCAGAGTATAGAATGGGGGTGAATTCAAGGATCTGCACCCAGGCAGAGAGCTGGAACTGGGAAGCATGTCAGAGTCAGGGAGCTAACATGCTGGGAGGGGAGCTTCAAGGTGGTGGGGACCAATCCATCTGCTGGTGTTTGTGCTCCACGTTCTTGTGCCTCTTTGTTTAGCAAAGTGACACCTTGTGGTGCCACATGTGAAGGAGGCAGCATTTAGGCAGTGGGAGGTGGTCAGCCTTGGCTTGCTTGGGTGAGTGTGTGGCAGCTGTGGGGTGATGAAGAAATGGAGTCCTGCAATGTCCCAGTCTGGCTGGGTTGGCAGGGTTGTGATGGGAATCGAGGTACAGGCTGGACTAATCAATGCTCCTCTCTCCTTTTCAGGAGAAGACTGCACACAATGCCTCTGAACGGATGTGGACTGGTGGAGGCCAGGCCCAGTTGGCCATCCTAATGGCTTTCAAGCAGCAGGCCATGGATCTGGAGAGGCTCCATGTGCCCAGGTCCATCGGTGGTGGTGAGGCTGGGGTGCCACAGGGAGGTATGTTTGCCGAGCACTGAGGTCACCATGTGTGTCCCAGCAGCCATGGCACTGCTGAATGCTCAGTGATTGGAGTTTGCAACATGGGTTTACCATTGATTATGGAAGGATGAGCGTATAATGATCCAGGGGAGCGGCATGCACATTGACATTGTCTGCACTGTAACTAATCAAATGTCCTTTTTCTTCCTTTCAGCATCACTGGAGCAGGGCCGGGAGGAGGCAGAGGCCCCACCTCTCACCCCTAAGGCCCCAGAGCAAATCCACTCACCAGCATCACGTTATCTCAGCCAGACAGGCACCAGCGCACATACTGGCACCTCGGTGGGAATTAGATCTTCGGTTAGTGTCCTGGGGAACAGCAGTGAGGGCACTTCACACTCACTTGAGGTGTGAGCAGAGACAGAGAGTGCCCAGGGTGCCAGCAGTCAGAGGACTGCTAGGGATCAGGTACTTGCTCAGTCAGTGGTTGACGATGTGACTCGAGTCGTCTGTGAGGCAGCGAACGCTGGAAATTCATCAGGGTGTGTGGGATGATCTGGCGGAGATACATGAGGCTATGTGTGGCATGGTGCCCGTACTGGAGGAGTCCATGTGGGGCATCACCGTTGCAATGAGCCTCATGGCCGAGCACCATGCATCCTCCATGGAGAGAGTAGCAACTCTCATGGAGACTCCTCCAGGAGACATATCAGGGCTTCCTGGGGTTGCACTCAGACCTGCAAGCCCTCACAACGGCATTGGCCACAGCTGGTCAGTGCCAGTGTGGGAGATGGTTTGGGCACCAAATATCCAAGTTCAGTGCCCATCCATCCACGGTGAGCAGGGAGGTCCGAAGCAACCTGGCGTCTCTGTGGGCACCTCTCAGGGCGCTCTGGATGAGGGCAGCAGCTCCCCCACCCCCCTCTGCCAGTGACCGTGGCATTCGATGAGGCCGCAATGACTGGGGAGATGCCAGCTGTGGAACTGACCACTCCCTCCCAGGCGGGGCCAGCGCAGGGTCCACGGCAGCCAAGGTCATCGAGGCCAACTGGACAGCAGAGTCAGCAGGCTGTCTCAGGTGCCAGCGAAGAGGGAGCCCCTAGACATAGCACCAGGAAATGTAAATTTAAGGCACCTTAGGCACACCACGGGATTCTCACTAGTGCTTTTATGTTGGCCCATAGTACTTAGTCACAGACTTGGTGTGATGTCCAACACTGTGTTTGTTTTGCTTTATGAAGTTACCTTTGTTTATTCAATAAATTTTGATATGTAACCAGGCCTCAGGGTGATTCCTTACTTCTGCAATTGGACGGGAACCCATGATGTAATGAGTGAGTTGTTTGACATTGAGCTTTATTGACAAAGGCCTTAGTTAATGTTATTATCCAAGCTGATTTAGCACTCAGGTATCGAGTGTGGAGCCTGCAGCCCTGGCGAGTGTTGAAGGTCCATCTGTGTTGTGCTAGCTGAGGGTTCATTGGATTAAAGCTTTCCGGGTGTCCCTGCCTCCCTGGAGTCTGCCCGGGTCAGCGTCTCCCCCCACAGCATTTCCCTGTGTGTGCTCATCCTCCGACTCACTGCTGGACTCATTGTGTGCAGCCAGGGTAACTGCTTCTATGTCTTCCTCATCCACTGCGTCCCCCTTTTCCAGAGCCAGATTGTGGAGAGAGCAGCATGCAACCACTATCAGTGACACACGATCTGGTGGGTATTGGAGTGCACCCCCTGAATGGTCCAGGCATTGGAAGTGCATCTTGAGAAGACCGATGGTTCTCTCCACCACAGTCCTTGTGGAGCCATGGCTCCTATTGTACCGCTGCTCAGTTTCTGTTCTTGGATGGTGGAGAGGTGTCATGAGCCACCTTCTGAGGGGACAACCCTTGTCACCCAGCAGCCATCCATCCAGCCGGGCTGGAGCACTGAAGAGCCCCGGCACCTGGGAGTGTCTGAGGATGTAGGTGTGGTGGGAGCTGCCTGGGTACCTTGCACAGACTTGTAGAATCAGCATCCTGTGGTCACACACTATCTGCACGTTCATGGAGTGGAAGCCCTTCCTGTTGAAGAAGGCACCGGGCTCACCTGCTGGTGCCTTGATGGCCACATGTGTACAGTCTATAGCACCCTGGACATGGGGGAAGCCAGCAATGGCCACAAAGCCTCTGACTCACTGTGTCTGACTGGCCTCGTCTGTACGGTAAAGAATAAAGGTCAGTACCCACCTGAACAGAGCTTCTGTCACCACTTTGATACAACTGTGGACAGCTGATTGGGAGACTCCACACAGATCACCCACTGACCCCTGGAAAGAGCTGGAGGCATAGACATTGAGGGCAGCTGTGACCAGCTGAGGTCAACGCCGCTGTGAGGGCTTGCAGGTCCGAGCGTAACCCCAGGAGGCCCTGATTGTTCTCCTGGAGGTGCCTCTCCACCACTCTCTCCATGGAGGAAGGATAGCACTCAGCCATGAGGCTCATTGCATCGGTGATGCCCCACATGGACTCCTCCAGCACAGGCACCATGCCACACATAGCCTCATGTATCTCCGGCAGATTGTTCCACATACCCTGCTGCACTTCCAACATTTACTGCCTCACGGACAACTCCAGAGGCACATCATCAGCCACTGACCGAGCATGTGCCTGATCCATAGCAGTCCTCCGACTGCCGGCGCTCTGGGCACTCTCTGTCTCTGCTAACGCCTCAAGCGAATGTGAATTGCCCTCACAGCCTTGCCCTGGGACACTAACCGAAGATCTAATTCCCACCGAGGTGGTAGTATCTGTGCTGGTGCCTGTCTGGCTGAGATAACGTGATGCTGGTGAGTGGATTTGCTCTGGACCTTCAAGGGTGAGAGGTGGGCCCTCTGCCTCCTCCCGGCCCTGCTCCAGTGATGCTGAAAGGAAGAAAAAGGACATTTGATCAGTTACAGTGCAGACAATGTCAATGTGCATGCCGCTCCCCTGGATCATTATACGCTCATCCTTCCCAATCAATGGTAAACCCATGTTGCTAACTCCAATCACTGAGCATTCAGCAGTGCCATGGCTGCTGGGACACACATGGTGACCTCAGTGCTCGGCAAACATACCTCCCTGTGGCACCCCAGCCTCACCACCACCGATGGACCTGGGCACATGGAGCCTCTCCAGATCCATGGCCTGCTGCTCGAAAGCCATTAGGATGGCCAACTGGGCCTGGCCTCCACCAGTCCACATCCGTTCAGAGGCATTGTGTGCAGTCTTCTCCTGAAAAGGAGAGAGGAGCATTAACTAGTCCAGCCTGTACCTCAATTCCCATCACATCCCTGCCAACCCAGCCAGACTGGGACATTGCAGGACTCCATTTCTTCATCACCCCACAGCTGCCGCACACTCACCCAAACAAGCCAAGGCTGACCACCTCCCACTGCCTAAATGCTGCCTCCTTCACATGTGGCACCACAAGGTGTCACTTTGCTAAACAAAGAGGCACAAGAACGTGGAGCACAAACACCAGCAGATGGGTTGGTCCCCGCCACCTTGAAGCTCCCCTCCCAGCATGTTAGCTCCCTGACTCTGACATGCTTCCCAGTTCCAGCTCTCTGCCTGGGTGCAGATCCTTGAATTCACCCCCATTCTATACTCTGGGTGTCAGTGTCATACATGCTGTGGATGCAGAACACATCCTGTCAGGGTGAACTGGGCATGGGCAGTATCTGCTGGCACACGCAGCGAGGGGTCCAGGCCATGAGGGATTCAATGCCGTTACTGTACTCAGAGTTGGTGGGGGTGTGGGGGTGGGTATTGAGGGGAAAGGGTGACAACTGTGTTAAGTGACTTGAGGCAACAGGTACCCTTCCCGAGTGCAGGAGATCACTGAACCCTTTGCGTCACTGGAGCCCTGTGCGCTGCACCAAGTCATGGGAGCTCACACTCTCGACCACCTCCTCCTACACACGTTTGGTCAGGTGGGAGGGGCCTCCACCTCCTGTCCCTCGGAGAAAGGACCTCCCACCGCACTGACACCTCCTCCAGGAGGGCAGCGAGGCACTCATCTAAAAAACGAGGGGCAGACTGCCCCAATGGCCTACCCTCCAGCCTGGGCTACCCCGCTGACCTACCCTCCAGCCTGGCCTGCCCCAAAGGCCTACCCTCTAGTCTGGCCTGCCCTGATGGCCTATCCTCCGGCCTGGCCTGCCCCGATTGCCTAACATCTGGCCTGGCCTGACCTGCTGGTCTACCCTCCGGCCTGGCCTGCCCCGATTGCCTACCCTCCGGCCTGGCCTGCCCCAAAGGCCTACCCTCCAGCCTGGTGTCTCCTCCATTGCCCCTCTGCAGACCCCTTCGCCCAGCCAGTAAATTAGTCAAACACAATTTCCTTTTCACAAAACCATGTTGACTCTGCCTGATTGTATTGAGATCTTCTAGGTGCCCCTCTGTAACCTCTTCAGTAATAGATTCCAGCATTTTCCCCGTGACAGACATTAAGCTAACTGACCTGTAGCTTGCTGCTTTCTGTTTCCTTCCTTTCTAGAATAGAAGAGTCAGCTACATTATTTTCCAATCTGATAGGACCTTTCCGGAACCTAGGGAATTTTGGAAAATTGAAACGAATGCGTCTATCATCTCAGCAGCCACTTCTTTTACGATTCTAGGATGAAGTCCATCAGGGCCTGGGGTCTGGTCAGCTTTTAGCTCCAATGATTTGCTCAGCCCCCTTTCCCTGGTTATTGCAATTATTTTCAGTTCCTCCCTAACTTTCACCTCCTGATTCGCAATTATTTCAGGGATGTTACTCGTATCTTCTACAATGAAGACTAGGCGCAAAATATCTCTTCAATTATGATCTAACATCAGGGGGAGAATTTTCCCCATGTCGGGCAGGCCAAGCGGGAGTGGGCGCGGGCGGCAGTGGACTCAATCGCCACCCGCGATTGGGTCTGCGCCGCCATTTTACATGGGCGGGCCAATCAAGGCCTGCCCAGCGCCCTTCACGACTCCCGTGCACAGCGGGAGTGGGCGGGCAGTGGCGGGAGCACCCTGCCCACCGGGTCCAATGGTGACCCGGCAGCCTGTATGAAGGAAGGCCCAGGCAGCCTCGGAACCGTTCAGAGTAAGTTCACTTGACTGATTCCTGGAATGGGCAGGGTTACCTTATGAGGGAATGTTGGACAGCTGGGCCTGCATCCATCAGAATTTAAATGACGAGAGGTGACCTTATCGAATCAAAAAAGATCCCTGGCAGGGTGGATATAAGAGGGGTGTTTCTCCTTGTGGGAGAGATTAGGGCAGTTTGAAAATAAGAGGTCTCCATTTAAGAGGGAGATGAGAAAAAAAATTCTCTCGGAGAGTCGTGAGTCTGTGGAACTCTCTTCCCCAGAGAGAGGTGGAGGCGGGGTCAATGAATATCTTTAAGGCAGAGGTAGATAGATTCTTGACCAACAAGGGAGCCAAAGGTTATCGGGGGTGGCAGGTTAGTGGAGTTAAGGCCACAATCAGGTCAGCCATGATCTTATTGAATGGCGGATCAGGCTTGAGGGGCCGAATGGCCTACTCCTGCTCCTAATTCTTTTGTTTGGTAATTGATGTCACCTTAAAGACGCCAAGCCTGTGGGTCAAATCGACCTCCCAGTGAGAGAGGCAAATCAAGCAAAGACGAACATAAACTGGTGCTGAGATGACAATCTTTGTCTGAGAATTCATGAGGATTATTGATCAAAGCGCTACTCCGCTACTGGAGGGACTGCTCTGATCTCATTGGTGGGGGGGGGGTGGGGGCGGGATATGGGGGGGAGGTGGTCTTGGGGGTTGGGGTTAAGGCATAGTTAGGTCGACATTCGACATTGTTCCACAACATGGGCAAGAGCAAATCAACAGCCCATTTCAACACTGCATTTCCAATTGACATCAATACGGAGCTTCACACGCTTCTAATTCACAGAGCCTCACTCAACATTTGAGTATCTCTGTGCCCAATCTGGGAGCACTCACCACTGACAGCTGAAGTGGAAACTCTTCCATTCTTCACAACCATCACCGCCTGACCTAGGGAATGAAATATAGCTCTTCACCACTGATAAACCGCAAAAAGCTATAAATTTGAATTAATTCAAGATTAGTGCCAGGAAAATTATTCCTCCAGGGACCTTGCGGGGTCATTAGAATTTATGGAGGCTCCGTCAAATTATCCAACTGCCTATAGCTAGCGTCAAAAGCTTTGATATTTCATGTGCTCTGCTCCCTAACGCAACAAAAGCTCTCTCGTTATACACTAGACTACAGGGCTCCAGAGCCACGGTCTTGTCAAGAGCTGGATGAAGATCAGGCTGTTCATATTCTTCAGACTTATCTCTTTCAAATTCCCCCGTGAACAGCAGGCTTCGGAGATCGTGCATTACCAGCTGAAAGGAAAAGGTGAGAGAAAAAGAGAGAGAGAGAGAAAAGAGGGTTTTTGTCATTTAATTTTCATTGCTGCAGGTAAGAAGCAGCCACTGATGCAAGTCTGCATTATGTTCCGATGAATTAGGTGGATTTCAGATTCTATGAATAACGTAGATTTTGCCTTTTATGCGATGCGCGAGTTCCCAGACCCAGACCCTTGGACCGAGAGCCTGAGAGCATTTTCAATGGCAGGCAAGGAGCGAGGCAAAAGAGTTATAGGTTGCAATCATCAGGGGAGAAAGATCAAGTGGTTGCAAATCCACCTTTTGCCACTTTTCAAGCCGGTGAAATAACAGGCCAAAAATTACATACATTGATCAGCAAATTCAGGAAATTAAGAGATGTGCTGTGAGTCATTAATCTCCACAATTTGCTGATTGGTTTATGTCATTTTGCCATTTGCCTCACACAAGTGATATCTCTCCCTTAGCCTCCCTACATTCTAAGAACCTGCTTGATTTACATATTACTTGTCCAGTAAATTCGCAGCAGAGTGCTAAGGCTTTTAATTGATAAAGTAATCTTTCTAACAATCAGTTTAATGTATCGCCACTCAACCTCTCCAGCCCAAAAAGGGGACAATTTAAACTGTGGAGTCTCATTCCTTCATGTGGTACAGAGATTTTAAAAATGACAAGAATTTAAATCACCGAATCACAGAATTGTTAGAGCATAGAAGGACTCCATTCGGCCCATTGTGTCTGTGCTGGCTCTCTGTAGGAGCAATTTAGATATGGCCACTCCCCTGCCTTTTCCCCATAACCAGGGAGGTTCTTCCTTTTCAGATAACTGTCTAATTCCATTTTGAAAGTTTTGATTGAACCTGCCTCCACCACACTCTGAGGCAGAGCGGTCCAGATCCTAACCACTCACTGCATGGAAAAGCTTCTCCTCATGTCTCCATTGCTTCCTTTTTGCCAATGAACTTAAACCTGTGCCCTTTAGTTCTCCATCCTTTCACCAGTGGGGACAGTTTCTCCCTATCGACTCCCTCCAGGCCCTTCGTGACTTTGAACACCTCGATCAAATCTCCTCTCAACCTTCTCTTCTCCAAGGAGAACAGTCCCAACTTCTCCAATTTATCTACGTAATTGAAGATAAATGTTTTAATTTTGTTTTACTTTTCCTGGCTATCTCTTTTCTTTCGACATCTTCATCCAATCTTTCTTTATTTCTCTTTCTGTTCCCAATTTGGCTCGCACTCACCCAATTTCCTTCTCTGTTCTTTCTCTGTTTCGTTCTCAACCCATTGGTTAAGGAGAGAGACTGTTATCATTTACTGTGGCTGCAGTTTCCCCATTGGCCTCACTACACCTTTATCAGTGCACAATTAGAATCATGGAGTTAAACAGCACTGAAACAAGCCCTTCAGCCCATCATGTCCATGCCAGCCATCAAGCCCCTATCTATTCTAAGCCCATTTTCCAGCACTTGGCCTGTAGCCCTGTACACTATGGTGTTTCAAGTGCTTATCTAAATACTTCTTAAATGTTGTGAGGGTTCCTGCCTCTACCACCCCCTCAGGCTGTGTGTTCCAGATTCCAACCACCCTCTGGGTGGAAAAAACTTTCCTCAAATCCCCTCTAAACCTCCTGCTCCTTACCTTAAATCTGAGCCCCCTGGTTATTGACACCACCGCTAAGGGGAAAAGTTTCTTCCTATCTACCCTATCTATGCCCCTCGTAATTTTGTATACCTCTATCAGGTCCCCCCTCAGCCTTGGCAGCATCAGCGGAGAAGAAAAGAGTTGACGTTTCGAGTCCTCATGACCCTTCGTCAGAACTTGAAGTTCTGTCGAAGGGTCATGAGGACTCGAAATGTCAATTCTTTTCTTCTCCGCCGATGCTGCAAGACCTGCTGAGTTTTTCCAGGTAATTCTGTTTTTGTTTTGGATTTCCAGCATCCGCAGTTTTTTTCTTTTTGTTTTTACCCCCCTCAGCCTTCTCTGCTCTAAGGAAAACAGTCCTACCTTATCCAGTCTCTCTTCATAGCTGAAACGCTCCAGCCCAGGAAACATCCTGGTGAATATCCTCTGCACCCTCTCCAGTGCAATCACATCCCTTCTATAATGTGGCGACCAGAAGTGCACACAGTACTCCAGCTGTGGCCTAACTAACATTTTACACAGCTCCAACATAACCTTCCTGCTCTTATATTCTATGCCTCGGCTAAATCAAGACAAGTATCCCACATGCCTTCTTAAGCACCTTATCTACCTGCACTGCTACCTTCAGGGATCTGTGGACATGTGCACCAAGGTTCCTCTGATCTCCTGTATTTTCTAGGGTCCTACCATTCATTGTGTATTCTCTTGCCGTGTTAGTCCTCCTAAAATGTATCACTTCACATTTCTCAGGGTTAAATTCCATTTGCCACTGATCTGCCCATCTCACCAGCAAGTTCCAGAAAGTTACACCATGAAGAATCTTTCAAGCTAAAGGGCAAGGGGGAAAGTCTAGCAGCATGAGATGGCCCAACTCAACAAGACCTGACTCAATGTCTTGGATGCAGTTGTATCACAGGGCAGCATCCCTCAGGTACTGCAGTCCAACCTCAGAGAACAATATTGTTGTCGGGTGGCCGTGTTGTGCTATTAATAATAGGATTGATGGGCAGACACGTCTTGAGTGGAAACTTTAAGTTTATTTATAATATGCTCAGCGGCAACTACATGTGTGCTTTCAACCCCAACTCCATCTCTACACTGACTGCTGAGGGCGCCTGAGCTACTTTCCTATTGGTTACTACAGATCATATGATCTTCCTTAACAAGTATTGTTCTTAAATGTACATTATACACTAAATAAAACAATAATTAGCACAAATATGGAGAGTAAGCCCTAGCTTTGCACCAGCTTTGCTCATTCACTAATGACACAGTGTCAGCACTGAATGGAAGCACTGAGTGGAAAGAGAGCTAGCAGCATGCTGTCCAGCAAGCTGAGTGAGCAATTATAGCACCTCCTCAACAGCACCTTCCAAAAGCCGACCTCTACCATCTGGAAGGACAAGGGCAGCAGGCACATGGGGAACACCACCACCTGGAAGTTCCCCTCCAAACCACTCAGCATCCCGACTTGGAAATATATCATCATTCCTTCACTGTCGCTGGGTTGAAATCCTGGAACTCCCTTCCTCCCAGCACTGTGGGTGTATGTACACCAGGTGGACATTTTGAAAACTCTTTCACGGGATGTGGACATCACTGGTCAGGCCAGCATTTATTGCCCATCCCCAGTTGCCCTTGAGAAGGTGGTGATGAGCCACCGTCTTGAACTACCTTCTCAAGGGCAATTAGGGATGGTCAATAAAAGCTGGACTTGCCTGTGACACCCACATCTTGTGAGTGAATAAAAAAATATATTAAATAGCAAAAGGACACATGACTGCTAGTACAACACCCAAATTTATTTAGAAATAGCTGAAAACTCCCTTCCCACGGCTGTAATGGATCTGGGGTTGAGAATGCAATTATTTACGTATAAATAATTAGCTCTGAATTGATGACCATATCAGGTTAAGAATGAGTCTCGATGTTATTAGGGGGAAAATAAGATTATGAGGGTCCTTGTGCTGCTGGGATTGTGGGAATGCGGAAAGCAACCCTTCAGGACTGAGTCACTCAGCTCTAAGGTTGCTTCCCTAGTTTAACTTTTGCATCACGCTATTGCGGTCAGGGGAAACTTATTTTTAATAAACGGCTTGTGATTTTTATTGTTAAACTATTTCCAGTGGCTGAAGGGTCGATAACCAGAGGGCACAGGCATAAGGTGACATGAGGAAAAACATTTTACTCAACGAATGGTTAGGATTTGAAATGTGCTGCCTGATAGGGCAGTGGACACAGATTCAATAGCCACCTTAAAAATAGAATTGGATAAATACTCGAAAGTGAAATTATTGCAGGGATATGGGGAATGAGTGGACAGAGTGAGACTGACTGGATTGCTCTTCCAATCCTATACCGCCGGTATAGGCTCAAGAGGTGGAGTGGCCTCTTTCTGTGCTGTACCATTCTACGATTCTCTATGATTTTAATCTATAATCACAGGATCCACCCAACAGAACAACCATAAATTGGTGACCTTCACCATCAGCGATGAGGCAGCCTGAGTAACAGCCAAGCAGGGACCTCAAACACACATGGGATATCCTCAGGAGGATCTGTCATCCCACCTTGGGATTGGAATAAAGAATCCCTTTTGTAGTAAAAAATGGACACATTCAACGCTAGGGCAATTTAGAATTTGTAAGAGATATTTTTTCACGGCTGTGTTTCATGAGGTTGATGACGTGCAGTTATTAATGATGCAATATACATGTAACCACTCAGCAAAAGATTATGTCACCATTTGTGGACAGAAATACCTGCACAGCATTGCCAGGAGAAATGTCTACATGTATTTAGTTAACTTTATTAACCTGCATTGGTGCAAGAATTCTTAAAGATATAGAACCCTCCAATTTGCTGTTCAGTTCAATACTGTTGACACTAAAACATAGAATCATAGGATAGTTAGAGAACAGAAGGAGGCCATTCAGCCCGACATGTCTGTGCTGACTCACCAAAAGGGCAGTTCATCTAGTGCCATTCTCCCACCTTCTCCTCGTTGCCCTGCACACTCTCCCTCTTCAGATAATAATTCAATTCCCTCTTAAAAGTCTTGATTGAACCTGCCTCCACCACACTCTCAGGCAGAACATTCCAGATCCTAACACGCTGTGTGAAAAAGTTTTTCCTCGTGTAAACATTACTTCTTTTGCCAATTACCTTATCAATTAAATCGGTGTCCCTCTGGTTCTTAACCCTTCCACAAATGCGAACAGTTTCCCCCTATCTACCCTGTCCAGACCCCTCATGGTTTTGAACACCTCTAAGAAATCACCTCTCAATGTTCTGTCCTCCAAACAGAACAGTCCCAACTTCTCCAACCTGACTAGTAACTGCGGCTCCTCTTTCCTGGAAAATTCCCATGAAGCTTTTCTTCACCCTCTCTAATGTATTCACATCCTTCCTAAGGTGCCCAGAACTGGGCACAGTCCTCCAGTTCAGGCTGAACCAGAGTTTTACACATGTTTAACATAACTCCCTTGCTTTTGTACTCAGTGCCCCTATTGATAAAGCCAGCACGCTTTATTAACCGCTCTCTCAACTTGTCCTGCCACCTTGAATGTTTCAGGCACATATACACCCAGATCCCTCTGCTCCCACACCTGCTTTAGAATTGTAGACTTTATTTCATATTGCCTATGTGTTCTTCCTACCAGAATGAATCACTTCACAGTTTGCTGCATCGGATTTCATCTGTCACTTGTCTGCCCATTCCAACCGAGCTGTCTTTGTCCTACTGAGGTTCTGCATTTATCATCCTCCATTCAACCATGCTTCCAAATACTGTACTGTCTGCAAACTTTGAAATTGTGCTTTGTGCACAGTTACAGAAACATGGCAATTTCTGCACAGAAATCTCCGCTTGTTATAATGACCCAGATAATCTGTTATCAGTTAGTAATGTTGACTAAGAGATAAATGTTGGCCTGCACACCAGGAAGAACTCCCAACTTTTCTTCAAAAAGTTCTATTGGACCTCTTCTGCTCGCCTGAAAAGACTGACGCGGCTTTGGTTTTATGTTTCAGCTGAAAGCAGGCACATCCAACAGTGCAGCACTCCGCTGGAGTGCCAACCTGGATTATGTTAAAAAGTGCCTGCAGTGAGGCTTGAGCCCACAACCTCCTGACTCAGGCCCAGTTTTGAATGAAAGCCGTGTGAGTGAGCCACCAGGCTGCTGTCACCTCTGCTGAACCACCATCGATCAGACGAGAGGTGGGGCAAGCGGGATAAAATGGAGAGGGGCTTGGAGGAAAAAATAAAACAGGGTGAGCCCCAAGATTGACAAGTAGGGAACTGGGGTGTTCCATAAGATTGTAGAGCCTTGGACTGACTAGGCCCAAGATTGCTGAGGCTTAACCAAGTGGCAAATTGGAGTTTGATAGCCTCCGAAAGATTAAGGCTGTATCATAACCACTGAAATTTTGCAATAAGCTCAGCAAGTTAGTCGTATTTTCAATTACCATCACCTTCCTGAAAGTCCGATCTTTATTTGTAAATCAAAATGGATGAGGATGGATAGTCTTCATCTTTAGAGGTCAGGTGTGCATTCTGTTACACACATTGGTCTTACCGAACACCTTGTGAGGAGATAGCAGAGGGACTTACTCACTCTATGTTCACAGAGCTCCCTGAGCAGTAATTGGCTTTGTTCAGACATGATTCAGTTAGTTTCTGACCACACTACAGACACACGAAAACAAAGGGCCTTTGTCAAAAGTTGCAACCACAAGTTCTGCCACCTGTCGATGTACATTTTTTGTTGAGATTTTTTTGGCATGGGTCCCTCATTCCTTCACTTCCCCAAGACAGTAATGTTGGCAGAGAAAACTAAGCATCAGTGTTTGACTAAATTGAAACCTCGGGGGCCTTCAAGGGTCCAATTATTGAACTCTTTAAATGTAGTTTCCTCTCGGCAGCTGTAACTCTTTCTGAAGGTATAATAGACACTTTCCACTTTGAATGGAGACTCTCTTTGCAAGAACTGTCCAGTGTCCGATGAGGCAGGGCCAATAAACCATATTTATTTCAAAGGTTTCACAGGCAAGTGCTGCATTTTTATGAAGTTAACATCAGCATTATCAAACATGGGAATGACACTCTTTTAAACTCTTATCTTTGAATTAAAAGCAGCAATCTTACCAGAGGGAGACAGAAAACAGCAGCACACTCCGATAAGCTCAACAATGCAGCAGCACTAATTAAAAATTGTTTAAGGAGTTCTCTAAACAGGAAGGTGGCTCTGCACAGTAGTCAGGACAGAACAGAGACAGTCCTCCAGATCAAAGCATGAGGTGAAAGAAGCCTCGGTGTTATCAGAAAGCAGCCACTTCTAATAAAATAAACAGGGCGTTCCTCAAATTGAGGGTCTTATATATTGTATTTATTCAAGCTGACGCACTCCATTGCTGGAAAATTGAACAACTTCCCACCTTTGACCACCTACGTGCCACACTGAGCACTCCACATGCGACATGACAGGGGAGGTGTTGAGTGTAACTAGCCCTTGACTCTGCCTCGATCTCATTCTGTCACAAACACCCCTTCCACAGTAAAGCAACATTCCTTTTCCTTACATCAACCAACCCCATGGCCTTTTTTTTCTTAATTGAGCGAAAATTGACTATAGCTATAACATCAAGTTATGGGTTAACTTTAATGCAACAGGGTTACACCCACTCAGAACCAGTGACGATTTTACAACCATAGTAAAGGATTTGACCGCGATAATCTGGGTTCAATTTGAAATCATAGCCCGTCAATGAAAGGAAAGTGTTCCAAGTCACTGCAGTGCAGTCACCAGGAGAAGTGGACTGTCATATGGTTGGAATAGTACATTATGGCTGCCAAAGGAGCAACTGAAACAGCCAAGAATGTCCCTTCGCAAATTGTGGTTTGAACATCTAAGTCTGACCATTAGAAATGGGGTCCCGTGCCAGAAAATGTGTAATCCACACGTTTTACAGTCTACCCATGATCATTCCTAACGTGGATAATTACAGAAACAGTTCGACAAGGAAAAGATATGTTGCTGTGTTTAGAACTAGTCTTTTTCTCTGGACTCTTTGGACTCAGCAACTTTGCAAACTCTGCCCATCTCCTGAGGTACAATTATTACCGAAACATTAGGGTGGCTGAATTTTTCAGCCCAGCCTATTTGTTAAGGAAATGTGATTTCTTGTTTTCTGTTATTCCAACACATCGCTGAAATCCAAATAAAATATATCCACCATGTCTGTCTGACGAGGTGTCATGCAAAGACTAGAGGTGGATAGTACACTTCCATTTCTGCATTATATTCAAACGCAGTATTTCAGGTAGACTTTGTTTCACTGATTTAGAAGTCAATACAAGGACATTGGCTCTACTTGTCCCACCTGCCCCCTCCCCCTTAAACCAGCTTATATTCACCTCTCTCCTATTTTTACTTAGTTCTGTTGAAGGGTCATTCGGACTCGAAACGTTAACTGTGTTCCTCTCTGCAGATGCTGCCAGACCGGTTGAGTTTTTCCAGGTATTTTTGTTTTTGACAAGGACAGCAATTGTTTATCTTGTATTGAGGGAGACAGCAGCAAATTAGGATTTCAACATGTGGACATGGTCATCATGATTTAGACCCTGAGAGTGGGTCAAAAGCAGGAGATAAAAGCCTCTTCACATTGGGCTTTAAGAGCCTACATTGAATGAGTTAGGAGCAATTTCAATCCTGTTCCCAATGGACCTGAGTTTACACTAAAAAGATGTCCTTTATTTGACATTATTTGGCATTGATGTAGCACTCTCCTTCCAAGAGGCTACAGGGTTGAAACAGATTTAACTCATTTGGGCAGGACTTTTGCAAGCAAACAGACAGAGGACATTTTCATTCCATCATTCTGGGCTAGATGGGGATCTGGGTCCCAAAGGTACAAGGGCACTAGACCAATTATTTCCAGAGCCAGAATCTCCCCATTCACACAATACAGAGACAACGGTCACTTTTTGAACTTGCAGGCCAAGATTGGAGCTCTTTTTTACAGCTACAAGAATTTTATGGCGACAGCAGAAACGACCTTGGCCAACAGAGGTGTGTGCATAATACAGCCAAACAGACTGAGTATCAATCTGCAAATCCTTCCAACACAGGCCAATGGCAGCCAGTAAGAGGGGGAGAAATTCCTGGCCAGCCATGTGATGGTGTAAGGCTCTTAACCAGGGTGTCTTACTACCCTCTATGGTCCTTACCCCATACTTTGGTATCAACAATACGAAACAAACTATGGATACAAGTTCCACTTTATGTGGAAAACCTTCATTAACCCATGAAGCAAAAGCACATACTTACAACACCAATTGCTTAGTAAGGTTAGGAGGTAACATATTGGCAGAGGTAGAAGATTGGCTAGCTAACAGGAAACAGAGAGTAGGCATAAATGGGTCTTTTTCTGGTTGGCAGGATGTAACAAGGAGTGCGTCACAAGGGTCAGTGCTGGGACCTCAACTTTTTACAATTTATATAAATGACTTGGATGAAGGGACTGAAGGAATGGTTGCTAAATTTGCTGATGACACAAAGATAGGTAGGAAAGTAAATTGTGAAGAGGACCTAAGGAGGCTACAGAGTGACATAGATAGGTTAAGTGAGTGGGCAAAGATCTGGCAAATGGAGTGTAATGTGGGCAAATGTGAAATTGTTCATTTTGGCAGGAAGAATAAAAGAGAAGCTTATTATCTAAATGGGTGAGAGATTGCAGAGCTCTGAAATGCAGAGGAATCTGGGTGTCCTAGTGCATGAATCCCAAAAGGCTCATATGCAGGTACAGCAGGTAATTAGGAAAGCTAATAGAATATTATCGTTTATTGTGAGGAGAATTGATGACAAAAGTAGGGAGGTTATGCTTCAGTTGTACAGGGCACTGGTGAGACCACATTTGGAGTACTGTGTACAGTACTGGTCTCCTTATTTAAGGAAAGATGTAAATGCGTTAGAAGCAGTTCACAGAAGGTTTACTGGACTAATACCAGGAATGTGCAGGTTATCTTATGAGGAACGGTTGGACGGTTAGGCTTGTATCCACTGGAATTTAGAAGAGTAAGAGCTGACTTGATTGAAATCTTTAAGATTCTGAGGGGTCTTGACAGGGTGGATGTGGGGAGGATGTTTCCTCTTGTGGGAGAATCTAGAACTAGGGGGTCACTGTTTAAAAATAAGGGGGTCACTCATTTGAAACAGAGATGAGGAGAATTTTTTTCTTTCAGAGGGTTATGAGTCTTTGAAACTCTCTTCCTCAAAAGGCAGTGGAAGTAAAGTCCTTGAATATTTTTATGGCAGAGCTGGATATATTCTTGATTAACAAGGGGGTGAAAGGTTATTGGGGGTAGGCAGGAATGTGGGGTTGAGGTTATATTCACTTCAGCCATGATCTTTATTGAATGGCGGAGCAGGTTTGAGGGGCCAAATGGCCTACTCCTGATCCTAATTTGTATGGTCGTATGTATGTTCGCATGTATGTTTGGGATGTAAGACCCGTGTGCAGGGGCTCGTTCTCGGGTGGTTGGTCCAGTGAACGAACTCTTCCACACAAACGTCCAGTGACTGACCAAATCACACTCCCTGGCTGCAGCTCCAACGTCCTTGGGAGCCGTGGCTTTGTACCCCTTTCTGACCCTGGCCTCTCAGCATATAAAATGATATCTTAAATCGAGTCATCTCAGTTGGATTATCAATCCTCACCCTGGCCAGGCGAAAGCCACCTGAGGGTGGTCATTTCCCATTCTCAGCAGGGGGTGTCTCCAGGTAGCTGCCAGCAATGGATGTAGTTTCCTTTTCTTGGTAAAGCAGGAAGGAAGCCATTCACACATCTCCGAGAGACCATGGTCCAGGTCAGTTTCTGTAATCAGGGTGACTGGTGGTTATCCACCAGCCCAGTGAGGTGCCCTGACATGTCTGTGTCTGTGTGCGTGTATATCCTTGCCCACTCTTTATTTTTAATAAGAGTTCCAAATAAGCCTTGGCGTTGATGCCTTTGATCAGAAATCCTCGTCTGATGCCCTCCGCACTCCATGTTCCCACCTCTGACGTTGGTCCACCTCACAACCGATTACATTTTGACACAAGTATAAAGATAATACGTATTAAAAAGAAACAAAGGGGAGCCTCACAGCATGACAGAAATACACAAGATATCAAGATATTATAGGAAAGGAATTGGAGCCTCCACCATCACTACCCTGAGCTCCAGGCTGCAGCGTACATGTTAAAGAGTATGTTGCCACAGCAACATGGGCAGTGGGGGGAGTTGGGGGTGCAATAGCCTCAGTTGGCTGGATGGCTGGTGTGGATCAGATTGGTGCTAACAGAATGGGGTTCCAGCTAGGCTGAGCAAGGGGTTTGATTTGCCCATTCTGGCTGGGCCAGATTTGGGAGCTGCCTCCCTTTCCTACTCGCGCTGGAGGTTGTGTCGGACCTGCCTTACGACAGAGAACCTGAAGGAGATTCAACTTCTAACACAGTGGAAACAAGGGAAGCTCTTCAAACGAGAGTCCTTTCTCAATGCCATGCTGACTAACACTTGGCTGGATAATAGATTGACTGATTATTCAATCATTTTAATGGGCAGCCAAGTCCAGACATGCTCAGCTTATCGATGAAATACTGTACCTTCCTGGAGCGTAGACATTGACTTTAAAGTCAGGGCGGATATAAAACATCTGGACATCCATTATAGCAAAAGTAAAACCAGGGATAGAAACATACATTTCTGGCCAGCTCTCCAGAGGAGTGATATAACTGGACTAGTAACCCAGAGACCTAGACTAATGACCCAGAGACTTTCAAATCCCACTAGAGCCGCTGGGACAATTTGAGTCCAGTTGAATAATCAAATCTGGAATTAAAAAGCTGATCTCAGTAATGGCGACCATGAAACAACTGGGTTGTCTGAAAACCCAGCTAGCTCACTAATATCCTTCAGGGCAGGAGATCAGCTGTCTTTACCTGGTACATACGAGTTAGGGGCAGGAGGAGGCCATTCAGCCCCTCGGGCCTGCTCTGCCATTCGCTAAGATCGTGGCCTCCATGCCACTATCCGCCTGCTCATTATACCTGTGACTCCAGGCCCACAGCAATGTCTGTCCCTCTGAAATGGCCAAACAAGCTGCCCAATTGCACTCAAGAAGGTGGCTCACCCACCAGCTTCTCAGGGGCAGTTAGGGATGGGCAATAAATGCTGGTCTTGCCAACAACACCCACATCCTTTGAGTGAATTTCACAAATCGTCATGTCCATCCCTTTCTTTTCTTTGGCTATTCGCTTCCATCTGATAAAACCTTTACTTTCAAATATTCCTAATTCCGGTAGAGAGTGAAGCAGATGCTTTAAGGTCACGGTGAGTGGTCAAAAAGTAACAGGTTACATCACTTTCAAAATTTGAATGTAGCGTCCATGTCGGTGTTAACAAGAAGAAATACACAAAGGGGGATAAATTAATTTACGGGCAAGTCGCCTAGAGCAGCAAAGAGTTAGGTATCAGGCATGGAGAGACTGGGCAGATTAATAAACTCACGTATAGGATTAAAGGTCATGCATTAAAACAAGAAAAGTGATGGGGGGAGGGAGGTTAAATGGAAAGTGAAACACATTAAGCTTCCCATTCAATAGCCTTCACATTCTAGCACCGTTTCACAATTCAGAAGTCAATTTCGTTCAGCACCTTGGTTAAAACAAATGTTTCTAACAATACTGCAAAAGTGCAGAGAGTGGGCCTTGCAGAGGTAATATGCACTATTTGGGCCAACACAAATTACTGTCAGCATATTAGACCCCTAATGCACAATTTCAGTCCTTTCATTATCGAATCAAATCACATGTTTGCGCTGCAGAGTACAAATAACACACAACATGTTTGGTTTCAGTACTGTCATTTTAAATAAGCCCAGGGATAAATCTTTAGAATGTTTCTGGACATAATGTGAATCAGTGCTGACAGTTCCATTAAGAGTAGCCCCCTCTCCACAAAACACATCAGGCTGCCCGGTATGCAATTTGAATGAATTCTTGTTTACTGAAAACAATTTGATTTACTCAGAACTGACTCAGGAGTTCACAAACCGCCTGGCTGTACACAGGGTTTTTCCTCCTCCACTGACCCCCCCACCCTGCCAGATCTAAAATTCTAAACTCAGTATACCTTTGACCTCAGCGTATCACAGGAAGAATTTGGTGAACTCTGAGCTGTGTCAAATCACGGCATACCCATCGAGTGCCAATGAATGGAAAACCAGGACAAAAACAAAAATACCTGGAAAAACTCAGCAGGTCTGGCAGCGTCTGCGGAGAGGGACACAAGCCAGTCCTGATGCAGAAATCCTAGGTGCAAGATTCATCTTTAACAGTCTACTGCTCCAAATTTTCAGTTTCCATTCAGCAAAGTAAATTTCTAACCCACACTCCCAACTTTGGAAAATGTGTTAGTACTCATGACAGAAATGCCTGTGTGCAATATCAGCTCATAAACACTTCAAATGTTCGCGTGGTGTTACTTTGCTAATCAGACCTCCTATTTTAAACGGATTAACACCTTCTGTTACAGTAGCAGGTCACTCAATGCTACATGAAAATGTTAAAAGCTTGTTCGCTAAAATTCCAATAAATTCACAGTAGATTCTAGCGCAGTTAATAAATCTCTCTTGATGCTTCTGACCAGCTTTCCTTTATCCATTTTTCCTACTTTTAAATACAGGAATGCCGGCCTCAAGCTCAGAAAAGTTGCAATACTTCAGCAATGCATTTCCACCCCCATCATCAACATCAGCCTCCCATCTCCGGGATAGCTTTTGTGCTGTCAATTTACGCCAAGTTATAATCATTTTTAGCATGTAGGGCCATGGCTATTGTAGTAATTATAGTTTTGATAAATGTTGTCTTGTGTTCTTCTTTCAAGCCAACAAAATCATGGGGGAGGAAAAGAGGAGAGCGATTCTCCTGAGTATTTGTGGGAGCAAGACCTACAGTTTAATTCAAAATTTGACGGCCCCCCAGTGCCTCAGATTCAAAGACCTTCAGTGAATTAGTACAACTCATTAAGCAACATTTTCAACCCAAGCCCTCGGTCACAATGCAGAGGTTCAGGTTCAATTCACGGAATAGAGATCCGGGGAGACCATTGCTATCCACGTGGCAAAATTAAAACAACTCATGGATATACTGTGATTTCGGTGAAACCCTGAATGGCATCTTGATTTTAAGAAAGCGTTCGAAATAGCATTTGCAATGGAAAGCGCTGTAAGGGATTCACAAGCGATTCAAGGTGCGCAAAATGGCGCTGTTTTCCTAATTGGGTGGGCACAGTCAGCCAAAATTGGAGCGAAAAGCCAGGACTCCACTGCAAAGCAGGAAACAGCCCCCGCTAAATGAAAATTTAGAGGAAACACCTTAGCAACAAATTCGAAAACTAAGTTTATCAATGTGGAGACAATCATACTCCTAACGATTGGGAATTTTAAAAGGTGGAGTGTTATTTTTGTTATAGAAGTGGGCACATATTGAAACACTGCAAAGCGCGATTAAAACAGGCTTCTAGGCAACAAATGAAGTCCAATGAAGTATATAGTGTGGAAAAGCCAGAAGCAACCAATTCTGGCATTTATTCTTTATTCAACATGAAAGTTGGGAAGACAGAGCCAATTACTGTCACATTGCAAGTGAATGGTAAACCATTAAAAATAGAAGTAGACACGGGTGCTTCAACCACAATAATAGGGGAACACACTTTCAGATATTTAAATAAAGGTGATAAACAATTAAATTTGGAACAAACCTCTGCAAAGTTGAAAAAATACACAGGTGAAGAAATCTGGGTAGAAATATCACCAGAGTATCTGTTTATTATAGACGTCAAACAGCACAACTGCTAGTGATGGTGGCGGAAGGTGAAGGACCAAGCCTTCTTGGTAGTGATTGGTTGAAAGATATTAAATTAAACTGGTCTGAAATCTTCCAGTTGTGAGCAGGAGGACTGCCAGAGCTGCTAAAAAAATGACACTGTTTTCAAGGATGAACTGGGAAAAATCAAAGGCCTACAGGCCAAGATTTATGCGGACCCAGAAGCAACTCCTCGCTTCTTGAAAGCGAGACTGGTGCCATACGCCCTGAGAGAGTAGGCTGACACTGAGCTGAACCAGCTACACAGAGGCTGGGTGTCATAAAAGTGGTTCAGTTCTCAGAGTGGGCAGCACCCATAGTCCCTGTACTAAAACTGGATCAGACCATCCAGACCTACAGGGACTATAAACTAATGGTCAACAAAGCAGCCAAACTGGACAGGTACCTTATTCCCAAGATTGAAGACCGCTATGCCAAACTAGCAGGAGGGACAACGTATACAAAGCTTGACGTCACACATATCAGCAACTGGAACTGGATGATGTTTCCCGAGAATTTGTGACCATAAACGCCCAGAATGGGTTATATCAATACACACGCCTGCCCTTCAGTGTTTCTTTGACCTGTGCCATTTTTCAGAGGACAATGGAGAGCTTGCTATAAGGACTACTTCAATTTGTGGTCTACCTGGATGATGTACTAATAACTGGATTCACAGAAAATAAGCACTTGGCTAATCTAGAGGCAGACCTGAGATGATTTTTAGAAGCAGGAGTGCACCTAAAGAAGGAAAAATGCACTTTTCAGGCAAATGAAGTCATTTCTTTGGGCCACTGGGTAGATGCCCAAGGGCTACTATCTGTTGAAGAGAAGGTTAAAGCAATCAGAGAGGCACCTGCACCTAAGCACATCTCTGAACTTAAACCATTTTTAGGGATGGTAAATTATCATGGCCAATTTCTACCAAATTTATCCACAGTTCTAGGCCCTCTACATTCACTGCTAAAGATAAACCGGCGTTGGGTTTGGAAGTACCCCAAGTAGTAGCCTTCATGAAAGTAAAACAGCTCTTGCACTCTTCAAATTTGTAAGTGCACTACGACACAACAAAGGAATTGGTACTAACCTGTGATATGTCCCCCTATGGAGTGAGAGCAGTACTATCTCACAAGATGGACGACAGTACAGAGAGGCTGATAGGTTATGTATCCAGGACACTTACCGCAGCTGAAAAAGGATATTCTCAGATCAAAAAGGTCTGTCAATTATTTTTGATGTAAAAGAAATTCCACCAATACGTGCATGGCCAACACTTCATGATAGTTTCAGACCATAAACCATTTTTGAATCTGTTTAGCGAGGAAAATGCAATAGCTTCTGCACAAATTCAAAGATGGGTCCTACTTTTAACAGCATATGAATACACCTTTGTGAATAGACAGAGATTCATTTAGCCAATGCTGATGCCCTAAATCCCCTTCCTTTACAAGAGAACAACGACCATGACCCAATTCCCCAAGGGCTAATATTAGTGATGAATTTCCTGGATTCCTCACCAGTCTGTGCCAGGCAGATAAGAAACTGGATGAATTGTGGTCCAGTCCTGTTTTGAGTGAGAGACCAAGTGTTACATGGATTGTCCCAGGAACCAGTCTCTGATGAATTGAAGCCATTTTTCAACCGAAGACAGGAAATGAGCAGTCAAGATGATATCCTATTATGGGATACACAAGTAGTAGTTCCTTTACAAGGAAGGGAATCACTCTTAGTAGAGTTACACAGTGCCCAATGAAGACAATAGCGTGAAGTTATCTTTGGTGGCCGGGAATGGACAGCAATATTGAGAAGGTGGTTAAACACTGTGTGCGATGCCAACAGCACAAAAGTTGCCGGTGGCAGCTCCATTACACCCATGGGAGTGGCCTGGTAGACCCTGGGTGGGATTGCACATAGATTACATCGGTCCTTTTCTTGGAACCATGTTTCCACTGATTATAAATGCTCATTCTAAGTGGTTAGACGTTTATGAGACGCTGCTATAGAAAAACTGCACCAAAGCTTTTCTATCCATGGATTGCCAGAAGTAATCGTCTCAGATAATGGTACTACGTTTACTGGTGCTGAATTTCAAAGATGCCAGCCTAAATGGCATCAACCACTGAAGACTGCACCATTCCATCCGTCATCTAACGGAAAAGTGGAAAGAATAGTACAAACTTTTAAGGCCGGAATGAAAAAGGTAACAGATGAATCGTTGGAAACTAGACTTGCTCGTTTCCTATTTCACTACAGAACAACTCCCCCATACTAAGACAGGTGCAACACCTGCAGAATTACTGATGAAGCACTGTCTTCGAACAAGACTAAGCCTGATACTTCCCAATTGGAGGGGAAGGTGATGAAAAGTCAAGGGAACCAAAAAGTGACTCATGATTTGCATAGTCGTGAATGACAATTTACTGTTGGAAACGCAGTATATGTAAGGAATTTTGGTGGACGGCCAAAGTGGTTACCTGGTGAAGTAAGACCTGTGACTGGACCATTGCCATACCATGTGGAAGTGGAGGGCTGGATCACCAGTAAGCAAGTGGATCATATAAGAAGAAGAGAGATACCCCAACAAAGTGATGTTCCACATGTAACCATTACTGAACCTGTGGTTCCTGTTGTAGTTGCTCAGCCAAGGACAGACATGCCCAATGTCTCTGTTGGAGTGGAAGATACTGAGCTGCCTGTGCCTAATGAGGTACCTGTGTTAATGCAGTTCCAGAGAATGTTCCAGAGAATTCCTGCAAAAGAATTGGAAGTCGCGGAGCTACAACATTCCACACGGATCAGGAAACCACCTGAAAGACTAAACTTGTAGTTTCATGACCTGTGTAAATATTGTAATGTCATGAGATAAATATTTTTTCAAATTACAAAATATACAGAAAAATTAAAGGGAAAGGAATGTAGTAATCATAGAAATTATGATAAATGTGAGACTGTAGCATTAAGAATAATCTTGTGTTGTAAGATCACATGATCTGTGTAACCCAATGAGTTAACAGTGTGGGGAACCTCTGAGTCGAGAGTTTTTCTTTAGTTATGGAGTTTGATGCACATGTGTAGCTGCTGCTGTTGTCTTGCGAATAAAGTTACGTGTGCCCATCAAGAAAAGTTGCCTGGAAAATCGATTCTATAACAGCTATATTATTGTGTTGTTGGGTTAAAGTTTCAACAAATTCACAAAGACTGCTGACTGCCAAACACTCCAACTTTATTGTAACCTATTTACAGTTATGAGAACTCCCTGCAGCAGCTTCTGACCATGCTGACTCTCCTGGAGTCTCAGATCACATGATTGTATATCATTCCCTTCCATGACATCACAGACTGTTACAATTAACCCTTAATGGGATTTAGTCTAACATATTCTATTATACTACAACATCCAGGTTGAAGATGATTCCACTCGTTTGCCATATTGAGCTGACAGAGAGGAAAGATCCTGCCCAGGTACTAAAGGTGTAAGGTCACCAAACTGAAGTCACCCAGAACCCCATAAATATCTAAACTAATTATTTAGTTCTCATTGGCAGATTCCTGGGGGGTTAAACCACAAGGCAGGATGATCTGCTCGACCACTAGTGGCATTAGAACGTATCATTCTTCAGGGTGGTGTTCCTCGGGTGTGTGTGGGAAATGGAAGGAGATTTTTTTTTTGAAGGACCCCTGACTCCAACAGTTTTTAACACAAGCAAAGCAAACAACTGATCCGCGTTCCCCCAGGAGCCAACGGATTTAACTGGAGGCTTGGTTCACCACCTGCTCACGCAGGTTCTATCATAGGCACCATAGTGCTTACTGAAGTATCCAGTCGCGCAGGGTTTGCCACGCCAACTGGTTTGCCAAGTTGCTGCAGGTTAATTGATCAATGGGGTACCCATGAAATAAAGAAGAGCCGGCTCAACTTTAATTAACCATAAAACTGTGAGTCCCAATACCCAAGAAAAGAGTCTCCCAGTCGACTGAAGGCTTGGGCAGCATTAACTCAATCAATCAAAGGTGTTAACAGATTCATATTGGCTCAACATTCTGGATTTTTTAAAGTAGATGCTTCTATTTTGAAGTGAAATGTATTTTCTGATGAAAAATCGATGCTTCAATCTGAATTTTGATGCTCGTTGACAGAGATATTTATCCCGTATGGGGAGCGCTGCGTGTAAGCTCACGATCTGGACCTATCTCCAGCCTATAGGAGATGGCCCATCTCCTATTATAATGTAGAAACTTGTGACATCAAATGAATTGCACTGTATCATTTCTATGGACTTACAATGCAGCTGGAGGGAGTTGGGGGGAGGGGGTGAAATCCTTTGCCCCTGTGTGTTAGAATAACCCAGTGCAAAAAAAAAAATGCCAGCTATTAATGTCATCTATTACCAAAATGCAGCCTCAGCCCATCCAGTTGGGAGTGCATGCTGCACCCAATGGGTGTTGGTGGTGATTGGGTGGAAGATGAGGCCATTGCAGCAGTATTAATCAGGCAAATGGCTCTCATTCCAGACTGTTAAGCCATTTGAGTGTTGTTGCACTGCACTTGGTACAAAGGAGAAGCGGACATTCCAACACCACTCCGGGCTTAAAATTTACAAACGTTTGAGAGGCTGGAGGGGGCAGAAGGTGAACTACTTAACAGCGATTGCCCACCCTCAGTTCCAATCTTCCAGCCACCATGTTGGCCTGGCCAGTCCAGTTAAGCTTCTGGCGAATGATGAATCAACGGATACTGTTTGTTGTACATTGAAGGCCAGGTCAGAGGGCAATGGTCATCACCTGGTAGTTATGTGTCACAAATATTACCTGCTCCTTGCTAGCCCAACTCTGAGCATTGACTAAGTCCGGCTGTTGACCAGCATGTGCTACTTCATTATCGCAGCTGGGAAGAATGGAGCTGAACACTCCATTGGGATTATTGTTGAACATTCCCATTTCTGGTCTTAGGGCGATGCAGATGAACGATGGTTCGACTGATGATTTTGCCCTGAAGAGCTCCTGTAGGTTTGTGAGAAGCAAAATTCTGCTGGAAATTTGAAATAAAAAACAGAAAATGCTGGAAAAACTCAGCAGGTCTGGCAGCATCTGTGGAGAGAGAGACAGAGTTAACGTTTAGTGTCCGTGGTCAGGATTTTATGGCCCCGCTACGGCGTGTTTCCACCCGGTGGATGCAGCGAGCCATTGAAATTTCCATCCAGTTTGGAGGGACCATAATATCCCACCGGGCAGGAGGGGCCATAAAACCCTGGGCCACATGACTCTTCTTCAGAGCACTGCCCCCATACAGACAAGAAGCGGGTATTCCATCACTCTCCTGTAGGGTTGTGTTGAGTTTGCCATCAATTAACCTCCGATAACCACAACCATCCTACATTCTAAAGAATCAAACTGAATGGGGGGTGGGGGAGGGGGGCGCGGGGGGCGGCAGCGGCGGGGGGAGGGTGGGGGGAGTGATCCCAAAAATCTTGAAAGTTAACGTTTGAACAAAAAGGGGATTGAACTTATTCTGTCACCTTAAAGATCTAGTCCTGGGCTCTTTTCAATTGGCTTTCTAGGCTTTTTAGTACCACGCCAACTTTCTGAAGTTGTTATGAATCTTTCCTGAGATTTGGGCGGTGTGCGTTCTGTAGCAGGGGAACGAAACCTCAACCCGTATAGGAACACAGGCCCGACCCTTCTGAGCGGCAGCAATGATAGTGAGCTTCCCACTCTGATCAAAGAATGCCCCAACTTGCATTCTTCACAGGAATGCACAGCCAGCAACTCTCGGAGAATTCCATCGCTGCAGAGTTCAAGGGAAGGCAGGACAAGTCCCCTTTTAACAGCACTAACTGCCTTGGTACGTCTAAAGGTCTAGTTTGAATACCAGTGAATGGATGAGTGAATGGGTAGGTGGATGAATGGCTGAGTGAGTGAGCGAGTGAATGGGTAGAGTGGATAGGGTGGGTAGATGGGTAGGTGGGTAAGTGGATAGGTTGCAGAACTAGTGCGTGACCTTGCCCTCTAGTGAGCTGGCACCTGCACTATCCTAACCCCTGCAGCCTGGCTCCTGCACACTTGTGACACTTACCATTGGACGAGTAATCCAGAGACCCAGGGTAATGCTCTGGGGACCAGGGTTCGAATCCCACCAGAGCAGAAGAATTCAACAAAAACCTGGAATTAAAATTCTAATGATGACCATGGAACTATTGTCAATTGTTGTAAAAAACCCATCTGGTTTACTAATGTCCTTTAGGGAAGGAAATCTGCTGTCCTTATCTGGTCTGGCCTACATGTGACTCCAGACCCACAGCAATGTGGTTGACTCTTACATACCCTCTGAAATGGCCTCACAAGCCACTCAGTTGTAACTGACTGTGACAAAGACATAAAAAAGGAATGAAACTGGATGGACCACCCGGCATCGACCTAGGCACTGGAAATGACAAGAGCAATCTCAGCCCTGTCGACCTTGCAAAGACCTCCCTTACTAACATCTGGGGGCTAGTGCTGAAATTGGGAGAGCTGTCACACAGGCTAGTCAAGCAACAGCCTTACATAGCCACCTTCAGGGAATCATATCTTACAGATAATATCCCAGACACCACCATCACTATCCCTGGGTATGTCCTGTCCCACTGGCAGGACAGAACCAGCAGAGGTGGCGGTGACACAGTGGTATACAGCTGGGAGGGAGTTACCCTGGGAGTCCTCAACATCGACTCCGGACCTCATGTTGTCTCATGGTATCAGGTCAAACATGGGCAAGGAAACCTCCTGTTGATTACCATGTACTGCCCTCCCTCAGCTGATGAATCAGTGCTCCTCTATGTTGAATATCACATGGAGGGTGGCAAGGGCACAGAATGTACTCTGGGTGGGGACTTCAATGTTCATCACCAAGAGTGGCTCGGTAGCACCACTACTGACCGAGCTGGCCGAGTCCTAAATGACATAGCTGCTAGACTGGGTCTGCGGCAGCTAGTGAGGGAACCAAAAAGAGGGAAAAACATACTCAACCTCATCCTCACCAACCTGCCTGCTGCAGATGCATCTGTCCATGACAGTATCGGTAGCAGTGACAAGTGTACAGTCATTGTGGAGATAAATTCCCATCTTCACATTGAAAATACTCTCCATCCTGCTAAATGGGATAGATTTCAAACAGATCTAGCAAATCAAGACTGGGCATCCATGAGGCACTGTGGACCATCAGCAGCCGAAGAATTGTACTCGAACGCAATCTGTAACCTCATGGCCCAGCATATCCCCCACTCTACCATTACCATCAAGCCAGGGGGTCAACCCTGGTTCAATGAAGAGTGCAGGAGGGCATGCCAGGAGCAACACTAGGCATACCTAAAAATGAGGTGCCAATCTGGTGAAGCTACAACACAGGACTACTTGCATGCCAAACAGCATAAGCAGCAAGTGATGGACAGAGCTAAGTGATCCCACAACCAACAGATCAGATCTAAGCTCTGCAGTCCTGCCACATCCAGTTGTGAATGTGGTGGACAATTAAACAACTCACCGGAGGAGGATGCTCCACAAATATCCCCATCCTCAATGATGGAGGAGCCCAGCACATCAGTGCAAAAGGTAAGGCTGAAGCATTTGCAACAATCTTCAGCCAGAAGCGCCAAGTGGATGATCCACCTTGACCTCCTCCGGAGGTCCCCAGTATCAGAGATGCAGTTTTCAGCCAATTCAATTCCTTCCATGTTATATCAAGAAAGGCCTTAATACTGCATGAAGACATTGGATACTGCAAAGGCTATGACCCCTGACAATATTCCAGCAATAGTACTGAAGACTTGTGCTCCAGAATTTGCTGATCCCCTAGCCAAGCTGTTCCAGTACAGCTACAACACTGGCATCTCAAGAGTGTAATGGAATACTCTCCACTTGCCTGGATGAGTGCAGCTCCCACAACACTCAAGGGGCTGGACACCATCCAGGACAAAGCAGCCTGCTTGATTGACACCCCATCCACAAACATTCACTCCCTCCACCACTGACACACCGTAGCAGCAGTGTGTTTCATCTACAAGATGCACTGCAGGAATTCACCAAGGCTCCTTAGACAGCACCTTCCAAACCCATGACCACTACCATCTAGAAGGACAAGGGCAGCAGATAGATGGGAACATCACCACCTGGAAGTTCCCCTCCAAGTCACTCACCATCCTGACTTGGAAATCTATCATCGTTCCTTCACTGTCGCTGGGTCAAAATCCTGGAACTCCCTCCCTAACAGCACTTTGGGTGTACCTACACCACATGGACTGCAGCGATTCAAGGAGGCAGCTCACCACCACCTTCTCAAGGGCAATTAGGGATGAGCAATAAATGCTGACCCAGCCAGCGAAGCCCACATCCTGTGAATGAATAAAAAAACATCTGTGCCCAATGTTGTTCTGTGCAGATGTTGTCTATATCCTATCCTCCAAAATACGTGCAGGTGTTGTCTATATCCTATCCTCCAAAATACGTGCAGAATTGGTGATTGTGAGTTTAAGATCAAGTGATTATGTCTTTTCATTTTCTTTTTCCATTCTCCCCCAACAACACCGCCCACCACCCACCACCGCCAACACCCCCCACCACCATCCCCACCACCCCCCACCCCCCCCAACCACCACCACCCCACCTCCACCCCACCTCCACCTCCTCCCTCCCAGCTGCCAGGCAGGCTCTGGTTCTTGTGTATCTGAAAATAAAAGGGACAAGGGGGTTCGACTGTGATGAGGGGAGAGGAGAAAGTAAGAAGTGTGAGCTTACACCCTCTGCAGGGAGGGTCCGAGGGATGAGGGAGAAGTGGGACAAGAGAAGGAGGATTGGATGTGAGAATCCTCTCGTCATCAATTGCTTCAGTCCCGCCAGCAGCCACAGCCTCAGAAGTACCTCTTCCCACACTGGCCAGCGTTGTCTCCACTATAACCATTAAAACATCCAGGTGTGCTCTCCCTCTTCCCGTTCTTCCCTGTTACATCCTGTTATACACCAATTTCTCCTGAGAGAAAGAGAGAGATGCGTCAGTGACTGCCGTGCATTGTCTATGGGTGATGCAGCTGTCATGGTTGAATTGCTGCCTGTGAGTTAGGAGTTGTGGGTGTGAGGTTTCCAACAGTGTGAAGTGTGTGCGGGGTGAATTAGAGCAGATGAATGAAGGATTGAGTCCTGATTGATAAAGATTGGTGGGAGGTGGGTGATGGGGCTATAGTGAATTGAGCAGTGGATAAGCGTAGAGGTGTCATTGGTAGGATATGGCATCTGAAGATGAACTCACTTACCTTGGCAGCTTGTGTCAGGTGGTTAAACTTCTTCCTGCACTGCATCCATGCTCTTTGAGCAACAGTCCTCATATTAACCTCTGCCTCCTGAGAATAAGCCTAGAGGTCCTCTTGCTTCGCTGTGGATCCAGCCATCTCTCCTCCTTTCCATCTCTTCTATCAAGGCCTCTGATGCAGCCTCTGAAATCTTGCCGCCCTCTCTCCTGCATGTTCAGCTACTGTTGCTTCAGCTCCCAAAGATTTCCCACCACTCCCAGCCATGATGCCCCTTCTAGTTAAGAGTTGCAGGCTGCCTTTAATAGGCATACCTAAACATGAGGTGTCAATCTGGTGAAGCTATAACACAGGACTACTTGTGTGCTAAACAGCATAAGCAGCAAGTGATAGACAGAACTAAGTGATTCCACAACCCATGGATCAGGTCTAAGCTCTGCAGTCCTGCCACATCCAGTTGTGAATGGTGGTGGACAATTAAACAACTCACTGGAGGAGGCGGCTCCACAAATATCCCTATCCTCAATGATGGGGGAGCCCAGCACATCAGTGCAAGAGATAAGGGTGAAGCATTTGCTACAATCTTCAGCCAGAAGTGCCAAGTGGGTGATCCATCTCGGCCTCTCCAGGAGGTCCCCAGCATCACAGATGCCAGTCTTCAGCCAATTCAATTCACTCCATGTGATATGAAGAAATGGCTGAAAGCACTGGACACTACAAAGGCTATGGGCCCTTACAATTTTCCAGCAATAGTGCTGAAGCCTTGTGCTCCAGAACATCCCATGAATGAATATGTATATAAAAAGGTTGGTTATCCTGGGTACAACCAGCTTGCCAAACAGAGAGTATGAATACAAACAAATAGCAGAGAGGGATTGAAGATGGTAGTAATTGGATTCGTTGTCTCTCCCTCCTGTCAATCAACCAGAAGTCAAAAGCCATGGGAGGGGTTTCCAGTAGAAAGATGGTGACAAGCGTTTAGGCATCATAACATGTGCCCTCAATAAAAGTTAAGTTTATCTGCACTAAATCAACTCCTCCTTCAAATTATTACAGTTGGCAACAAGGATGAAACTGGCTTATGCTGCAAACTTTGCGCTGGTTGATGTGAGTAACACAAAGTTGAGTAATACTTACTAATTGTCATGAAAGTATAATAATTCTCATATTATTATGATTTATTGTAAAAGTGGGTTAATAGTGGGGTTTGGATTAGTTTCTCTGTGTATATGTCTGTGTGTGGGGGATTTAATTGAATTGGGGACAGCAGGTCTGGAGGCTTTTAAGTCATCAAAAAGAAGCTAGGTTTGAAAAGCTAAATGCGTAAACATGGCTAAAGTTTTAGAATGTGAGGTGTGAGGAAAATTTGCATTTATAGATAAATTAGGTTAATTTGAATTTCAAAGAGATGGTAGCAGGTTATACCTAGCCAGAAGAAGCTAAGCAAGCAGTGTGTTTCTTTTTCCCAATGTTGTGGCACAGCCGATGGTAAATGCTGAGCTACTCAAATCCCAAAGGAAAACCTAAAACAAGTGCCACAACTTGTTTTGCAATTTGTGTAAATTTTGAGATACGTGCCTTGAATTCAGTAGTAATAAGAAAACCAAGTCTTATAGGTCTTTACAAAACTAAATTAAACCTTCATTAATAAAGGAAATGATTTTAAATACATACATAGATCTACAAATTACTGCTATAACTTCTAAATCCCCTAATTAATCTAACTGCCAGTTTTACTTTTGTTAAGGCAACAGTAAGACACACAGATTTTAAAAGACCCAGGCAAAGAAACACGATACCCTGAACAATTCAAAGTGAGTTTCTTTAACTTCAGTTCTCTGTAGACAACAGCTTAAGGCTTAGTCGTTGAAGGCGTTTCATACTTGATAGATCTTAGAATGCCTACCTTTGCATACAGTCTTCTCTCCTTTATCCATATTTTCCCCTTTGAATGCAAATTCTCATTGTTTCACTATGTATTTTGGCTTTACCTTTCAGATAATAAAAAAATTATCACAGTTCTACTTTTATACGTGATCTTTGGGAAAAATAAACACACTGTTTCTGAATTTCACCTGGCTAGATGACACATTTCACCCCTCCTTTGAAAACAATCTAGCCTGGTTTATTTAAAAATGCAAATGTATTTTTACACCTTACATTCTAAACTTCCCCCATATTTACCTACTTGATGTTTCAAACCTAGCTTCTCCTTTTAATATATCAAAGCCTTCAGATCAGCTGCATTTAATTCAATTAAGTCACACACACACACATACACACACACATACACACACACATATATATATAGACACAGATCACTATTTTACAATAAATTCCAATAACATTATTATATCTTCCTGACACCAAAGGTTATTGATAAAATGAGCATTATGAAAAGATTTATATTATGAGAAATCTAAAGCTCCAAAGACATATGGGAACAATGAAATTTGTATTAAAAAGGGAGAAACATGTATAAAGAAGATGAGGCTATGTGACAGGGAGAAGGCATTCTAAGATCTAACACGAGTGTGAAAAGCCTCCGGCCTCTGTGCATCAAGTTGCAATCTACAGGAACTGAAGCTGAGAAAACTCACTTTGAATACCCTTGTCCAGAGATTTGTGTGGCTTTGCCTGGGTCTGTTTAAATCTATTTGTTTTTACTGGTCCCTTAACGGGGCTGTAACTGGAAGCCAGATTAAGTAGAGGTTTTGGATGTTAGTATTGTAGTAATTTATAGACCTGTGTATGTGCTTGAAATCTTTTCTTTTGCTAATAAATGTTTAATTTACATTTTGTAAAAAAATCTCTTCATTCTTGGTGGATTTATTGCTACTGAGTTCAGGGCACGCATCTCGAAATAAAATACAAATTGCAAAACAGTTGTGACCACGTGATCAAGTTTCCCTTGTGGATTTGATCTGCCTGACACACATCACCTGCTGTGTGATAACACCAATCATGCTGCTGTTTGGGAGGATTGACCTGTATGATGCAGATGCAAAGGGTTGGGGTCAGTATGCCGAGAGATTCAGTTGCTATTTCATTGCAAGTGAAATTACTGATGGAGGTAAACCTTCTGAGTGCATGTGGAAGCAAAATGTATAACCTGATCAGAAACCTGACTGCCCTGAATGCACCCATTGCTAAGTCATGCAACGAGTTAGTGGAGCTTGTGAAATCACATTTTCAGCCAAAATTGTCTGTAATTATACAGTGCTTCGAGTTCAACATGAGAGTTCGGGTCCGCGGGAGTCTACTGCTACCTTTGTAGCAAACTTGAAACAGCTGACTGAGTATGGAGTTCGGGGATGCCTTGAACCAAGATGCTGCGGGACAGACTTGGTATGCGGGGTGAATGACAACCGCATACAGCACCGCTTGCTTGCCAAATCGGATATCGATTTCAAACACGCTCTGGAACTTTGTCTTGTTATGGAGACCGCTGCAAAAAGAGCAGGATTTGCAGCATGTGACTAATGGGGCAAATGCACCATGTTGGGCAGAAGCCTGGCCGCTGAGCATAGCGCAAAAGGCGGCACGGCAGATTGTCAGCACAATTCTCTGTCTACCGAATGACCGGTCAGGAAGCCTAATTGCACAGTGTCAGCTGACAAGGTACACACTTACTGTAGATGCGGTGGGAATCTTGGAGCAGGAGTATGCAGATTTCGAGAGGCAGGGTGCAACTATTGCCACAAGAAAGGATATCTGGCTAGGCAGCGCAGAACAAAAAAATAAACAAACAGCAAAGCAGAAAACAAATCTGATTGAGTCAACTGATGCTGCAGAAGCTGCTGTTGCTGATGTATACTCTCTGTATCATGTGACTGCTGTTAAACCTGAGTCCATTGCAGTGACAGTGCAAGTGAATGGCAAACAACTGCAGATGGAGGTGCTTCAGCTACTGTTGTTGGGGAGCACACATTCAGTGAAGGGAGTCAGCCATTGACATTGGAGCACATGTCCACCAAACTGAGAAACTACACTGGAGAATCCATTCATGTCAAAGGCATTGCTGCTGCTCCAGTCAGCTACAAACAGCAGACTGCCTAGCTTCCTATGACGGTCGTAGAGGAGGAGAGGCCTTTTGGGTTGAGATTGACCGCAAAAAATAAAACCAGACTGGTCAGAAATATTCCGCTTGAAGTCCGCTGGAATTCCAGAGCTCTTGGAGAAATATGACACTGTTTTTCAAGACGAATTGGGACAACTGAAGGGCATGCAAATTAAAATGCATGTCGATCCCCAGAAACACTGAGCTGAATTGCCAGGACGGAATCTTGCTGTGGGGCCTCAGAGTCGTGGTCCCTTCCCAGGGCAGAGAGTCACTTTTGGCAAAGCTCCACAGCGCACACCCAGGCACATCAAGGATGAAGACATTGGCACGTAGCTATGGCTGGTGGCCAGGAATGAGCAGTGGCATTGACAGTATGGTTAAACACTGTTCCCTTTGCCAGCAACACCAGAAGTTACCTGTTTCAGCTCTTCTTCACTCATGGGGATGGTCTGGCCGTCCTTGGTTCAGATTGCATATTGACTATGTGGGGCCATTTCTGGGCACCATATTCCTGTTGCTCATCGATGCACATTCGATGTGGCTTGATGGCTACGAGGTAAAAATGCCAACTTCAGCTGCAGCTATTGAGCAGCTGAGTCATTCCTCTAGTATATGGTTCACCCGAGATTATTGTCTCTAACAATGGAACAGCTTTCACCGGTGTAGAGGTTCAGGGGTTCACAGACCTGAACAGCATCCGACACATAAAGACTGCTCCCTGGCATCCTTCACCGAATGATCTCGCCAGAAGAGCTGTCCAGACCTTTAAAGCTGGTCTGAAGAAGTTGTGCGGAGTTACCACACAACACCACAGGCTAGGACGGGCTCCACACTGTCAGAGCTGCTGAAGAAGTGCAACACTTGACTGGATTTGGTGTTTCCCAACTTGGAGCAGAAGGTGAGACAGACAGGAAACCACTCAGAAACTGAACCACCACCTACACAGCGGTGGCTCGTCCACCCAGAGTGGGCCAGTCTGTGTACATGTGTAACTTTGGAAGTGGAGCGTGCTGGACTCCAGGAGCCATCATTTCATAAACTGGCCCATTATCATTTCCAGTTCAAGTTGAGAAAGATTAGTGGACAAACATGTGACTCACATTCGAGCAAGAGAAACATCTCAATGAATGCAAGATCAACCTGTGATTGATGTTTCACTGCTGACCTCTGAAGTGTGTGGCTGCTATTCCTGACACATCCAACGAGCTGTTGAGTCTAGGCCCACCCAGTTCCAGTGACGCATCTTTTTGTGGAGCTCGAGGCCCCATTGTTCCTGTTCCGGAACCTTCCGCAGAAGGGCTGCGTTACTCTGATCGTTCCCACAGAGCGCCTCAGAGACTTAGTTGGTAGTCATAACCCAGAGGCGATTGCCATGGACGCTAAGGGGCAGAATAACCCCCAAGCGATCACTTGGAGTTTAGGCAATCGATGGTTCTTTGTTTACCAGGGAAGTTAAAGGCAAAGAAACATTACAAGTGTTTTGTTAGCTTTCAGACATGTTATTGTAGCAAACAGATAAGGGACTTAAAGGGGGAGGAAATGTATTACTTGGATAGTTGTCCTTCCCTCCTGTCAATTAACCAGAGGTCAAAAGCCATGGGAGGAGTTTCCAGTAGAAAGATGGCGACAAGCATGTAAGCATCGTACCATGTCCTCAATAAAAGCTACCTTTTTCTGCACTAAACTGGCTCCTCCTTCAAGCTATTATAAAGATGACACCTCACTAACAGGCTGACCTGCAGCAAATAGAGGCAGAGGGAATGGGTCGCCAACATTGATTGGATATATTCCTGACAATTTCATCGCATGATGTCTCATCCTCAACTGCCTTGTCCAACCAAACAACCATTGTTGCCCCATCTCCAATATCTTTTTAATTATTAGGTGTTCGAAGACCTTTTTTTCACATTTTCTTTTTAAAGTAGACATTAAAAATCACTTTTCTCCAAGGTAGATATCACCAACATTCAGGAGATTAATTTTCCATTCTAGGAAACTCCAGGGCAATCCTGGAGGGTTGGCAAGCCAACAATAGCCAAGTCATACACAGTATTTCAGACAGACGATGCAAATTTGGTATATATAAGTGCATAACTCACAGCCCTTTTCCCCTATCACCCCTGTGCTTGCTGACCTACATCGGCTCCTGCATCTTGATTTTAAATTTACATTTTTGTTTTCAAATCCCTCCATGTCCTTGCCCCTCCCTATCTCTGTGATATACTCTAGCCCTTCAACCCTCTGAGATATCTGCGCTCCTCTGATTTTGGCCTCTTGTGAATCACCGATCTTAATCGCTCAATCATTGGTGGTCGTGCCTTCAGTTGGCAGCGTTCTAAGTTCAGGAATTCCTTCCCTAAACCTCCCCCTCTCTCCTTCTTTAAGACTCTCCTTAAAACCTACCTCTTTGACCAAGCTTTTGCTCATCTGACCAAATATGTCCTTAAAAGGCTCGGTGGCATATTTTGTTTTATAATACTCCTGTGAAGTGCCTTGGGACATTTCATTACATTAAGGGTGCTATATAAATGCAAGTTGTTGGTGTTGTTATTGTTGTGTAGTGGGATATTGTGTTGATGCAAACATCGCTGGGTCAAAATCCTGGAACTCCCTCCCTAATAGCACTGTGGGTGTCCTCCTCTGTCACCACCTCCCAGGCCAGTTTTGTCAACTTGCTTGCTGGCCACCAACACACAGTAGCAGCAGTGTGTACCGTCTACAAGATGCACTGAAGAAACTCACCAAGGCTCCTACGACAGCACCTTCCAAACCCACAACCACTACCATCTAGAAGAACAAGGGCAGCAGACACATGGGAACACCACCACCTGGAAGGTCCCCTCCAGGTCGCTCACCACCCTGACTTGGAAATATATCACCGTTCCTTCACTGTCACTGGGTCAAAACCCTCTCTAACAGCACTGTGGATGTACCTACAGCACATGGACTGCAGCGGTTCAAGAAGGCAGCTCACCACCACCTTCTCAAGGGCAACTAGGGATGGGCAATAAATGCTGGCCCAGCCAGCGACACCCACATCCCGTGAATGAATTTTTTTTTAAGTTGCTTGTCTGAATTGTATTCTACCCCACTTATCATGAAACAAAAGAATTGGCTGCTTAATTATTGATCACGGACACTGGCATATGGTAACATAGAGGTTTCACTGCATGGACTTCACTTCTGGAGACTTGAAATTGTACCATGTCCCAGAATCTGATAACTTAAAAAGGTCTATCTGTGAAAATACTCCACCCATCTTGGTCTGAGCTGCAGAGAGTACAAATCCACGACACGTTAATGAGGACATCACTGATCTATGTCTATCTGGCCTTACCAGATGAAGTGAATGAGGTTGTAGCAAATGTCGATCATCATTCATCTCACCCCACCACGGCAAATCTGGAATTATAAGTCTGATGATGACCATGAGACCATGAAAAAAACCCCATCTGGGTCACTAATGCCCTTTAGGGAAGGAAATCTGCTGTCCTTACCCGGTCTGGCCTACATGTGACTCCAGACCCACAGCAAATGGGGTTGACTCTTAAATGCCTCCTGAACAAGGGCAATTAGGGATGGGCAATAAATGCTAGCCTGGCCAGAGATGCCCTCGTCCCATGAACGAATAATTTAAAAGAAAGGTGAGTTTTTTTTTTACTCCCCAGGAGAGGCCTGGTGATAGCCAGTCTCCAGAAACACAAAGGGCGTCTTGCGGCTGCCTGATCGAACCGGCTGTCTGCTTGAAACCCAAACGCTTGCGGAATTTCCCCGGATTTTAAAGGAGCAGGCCTACTCGCCACTGTGTAACTCTGCCGACACCGGGCTGTTATAATCTGGTCTGGGAGTCTGGAACAATAACAGCTGTGCAATCTTTCCGATGTATCGAACGCGAGCTCTTGGTGGGGTTCCAGGTTCCCAGAAAAACTGCGTTCATTCCTTTCGACACCTGGGCTGCATCCTGTACACTGTATTTTTTTTTTTACCCATTTGAACCTTGGCAACAGTTTGGGTGAAAATCGACTTCAAGCAGACTGACCTGGAACAGCTCCGAAATTCCGTTTGGAAGTTTGGATAATCCTTAAAGGTAATCCTGGTAAGGACCGGAAACGGCCACTCCTTGCTGCATCTTGCTGTCAAAATAAACTGATCTCCTTGCAGTGTCGGAAGGGGAAGTAATCCTTTACTAATTGTAGTGATCGCATGTGTGGTCCCTCATGCCCTCTTCCACTGAAGGCTAGCACACTGGCACCTTTCAGGATGGGTCAGAGAGCGAGGGAGAGGGTAGATAGGTTCTGGGCCACAACACAGGAGCCCCTGGTGGAGGAGCACAAGAGGAGGGGGGGATAACCTGTAGCCACAGTGGGGAGGCATATACCCACCCCTCTCCCTCTCCTCCTATTCCTCGTCCTGAACAAGACATACATGACCAAGCAATCTCTTTCTCTCCATGACTCCTGTGAGGTGGAGGAGCTCAGCACTCACTCTTTTTAGGTAAGGCCTTCAAAGAATCTCCGGAATAAATGTTGCTGGAGTGTGGGTGAAGCCTTCACAATGTGTCCCGGGAAGTTTCCCGATATGTTTCAGAGGTCCTGTTTACAGCTCCCGCAGAAATGACCGTGAAATGGTGAGTATCCTTTTTAATAGCGAGTATCGGCTTGAACGGTGAGTATCCCTTTAAATGCTGAGTATCCCTTTAAGCATGACCATGAAATAATGAATACCTCTTTAAGTGCTGAGTATTCCTAAAAGTGGTGAATATCCCTTTAAATAGTGAATATCCTTTTAAGTGGTGTGTATACCTTTAAGTAGTGAATATCCTTTTAAGTGGTGTGTATACCTTTAAGTAGTGAATATCCTTTTAAGCGGTGTGTATACCTTTAAGTAGTGAATATCCTTTTAAGCGGTGTGTATACCTTTAAGTAGTGAATATCCCTTTAAGCGGTGTGTATATCTTTAAGTAGTCAATATCCTTTTAAGCGGTGTGTATACCTTTAAGTATTGAATATCCTTTTAAGCCGTGTGTATACCTTTAAGTAGTGAATATCCTTTTAAGCGGTGTGTATACCTTTAAGTAGTGAATATCCTTTTAAGCGGTGTGTATACCTTTAAGTATTGAATATCCTTTTAAGCGGTGTGTATACCTTTAAGTATTGAATATCCCTTTAAGCGGTGTGTATACCTTTATTCAGCACAAAAAAGCAAAGTAAAGCTGAGAGACCAGCACTGCAAGAAATGACATGAAACAAAGAGCTCAGCACCAGGTGGTAGGAGTGGGGAGACCAGCATGGGCAGCGCAGGCTGGAGTAACATTTAACCTTCACGTGGCACTGCAGAGACATGGTCGGCAGGGAACACACTACAGAGCAGCGCGTTCCTGGTGGCCAAGGATCCCAGGGGATCAGCTGTCACGTTGATTCTCCTGGATTAATCCCGGAATGGGCAGTGCCGTCGTGAAGACTGGCTGGGGGGAGTTTGCCCTTTATTTCATGGGCCCGTGGAGGTCTTCGAGGCAAGTGAAGGCAGGGTGCTCCGTGTGACAGGAACAAGCTGGCACGTGCCCAAAATAGGTCAGGGTCGAATTCGAGGGGCAGGATTTTACGCCTGGCGGGGCGGGTGTGCGCCTGACCCGAACAGACGTGAAATAGCGCGCGAGATGACGTCGGGCAAGCGTCCCAGCGTCATCCAGAACGCGGGCAGTCCTCAGGTGGGCAGGTTCCTGCGGGTACCCGAGCTGCACCCCCCAGCAATGAAAAGGCCACTTAAGGCCATTAAAAAAGCGACATGTTGGTGATTTTACCTTGCCCAGGCGATTTCGCGCTTGTTACACGGGCAAAGCGAACAGGCAGGCAGCCCACTTTTAATAAAAACTCATCCAAGGGTGGGATGAGAAGGGTCAGCAGCATTGCCAGTGTGACCAGTGAGGAGTTTGGGAGATATTTTGCTGCTGGCTGCTTACTGGTACTTGGCAGCTTCATCTCTGTTTGGGCCTTCATTCTTAGCATTTCCAGGCTTCATTTCAGGATTCATTGGTGTCTCCAAGGCCCCCAGAGAATTTTGACCGTGTGGACCTTTCCAGGTATCAGAAAACCTTCCCTTACCCTGGTAATGGGGATTGTGGTCTCCACTGGAGGCACCTCCTCTGAGGAGGAAGAGAGGGGCAGAAGGGAGAGGAGGCCAGGGGTCCCGATGCAGCCTCCAGGGGAGGGACCTGTGAGAGGAGAGGCGCAGACACAAGGGACGCAGGACCAGCAGGTAGTCCAAGGTGGAAGGGGCCACAGAAGATGCCACTATCCTGCTGCCAGCGTTTATAGGCAGTGATGTAGCTACTTCAATATGTCTGAGGGGCAATGCCGAAGGAGGCTCTGTCTCTTGTCGCTACTCACTGGGGATAGTGCGCTGTAATATCAAGCATCACTGTTCCCCAAGCTGTAATAAATGTGAAACGTTTGACCAAATTGCTCCCCTGATGGTATCTCTCTGAAGCTCTCTGTGTCTGTGGGTGATAGGCGGTAGACTTTAGTTGTTTGACACCCAAATTGCTGATTATGTCCTGGAAAATTTTAGACATGAAGTTAGATCCTTGATCAGATTGTATTTCAACTGGTAGGCCATAACAAGTGAAAAACTGAGTTAACTTTTCCACAACCGCCTTAGCTGTAATTGTCCTTAAAGGAATAGCTTCTGGAAACGGGTGTCATATCCATGATTGTAAGGATATACTGATGTCCTGCTTTTGTTTTGGGTAATGGTCCTACACAATCTACTAATACACAACTGATGGGTTCTTCAAAAACTGGTATGGGTATTAAAGGTGCTGGTTTGATTATATGTTGAGGTTTACCTACTACCTGACATGTATTACAAAATTTTACAAAATTGCACCACATCCTTATGAAATCTTGACCAGGTAAAACACCTGTTTATCGATGTTTGGGCTTTCCATATTCCTACATGTCCTTCCATAGGGATTTCCTCTCCTGCCATAGGGATTTCATGTGCTTCTCGCAATATCTCCTTACGATATTTGGGCGGTACCACTATCTGGCGAACAACCGTTCATTCCTCACACGCAGGTCTGTGAGGGTGTCTCCACTTCCCATCAGAACTCCATTTTTAAGGTAATAGCACCCCGGAACTCCTTCAGCCTCAGTTTCAGTGTGATCTGACTGTGCTAACTTGTTTAACTCTGGGTCTGCTTTCTGAGCCTCAATTAATGAAGACATGCTAAACACTTCCTTTGAATTATCCTCATCCTTAAAGAAAGTTTCGGCTATTCAAACATCTGCTTGTGGTGTCACTTTGACCTCTGGTGATGGACTTTGTTTAGCCATTGCTCTGGTCACCACATACGATGGAAAAATACCAGGAGCTTGTTCTTGTGACTGTTCTGTCTCTTTAGTCTCTTTCGGACTTTCCATAATTATGGGTGAAGCTATAACCTTCACTCCTCCCAAATCATTCCCCAGGAGTAAATCAACTCCATCCACGGGTAATTTCTTTACCACTCCTACAACCACTGAAACAGATAACAAATCACACTCCAATTGCACTTTGTACAATGGAACCGGGATTTACTCTCCACTTATCCCATTTCCCAATACTTTAGCTTTCATTGAACTCTCTGGAGGAAAAACTAGGTCCTTCTCCAACAAAAGAGTTTGAGTAGCTCCTGTGTCCCTTAACATAGATAAGGGTTTAGCTGCATCATTTGATGAAAAAGGGGTTATCTTTCCTTTGGACAAAAAGCATTTATATCTCTCACCTACCTTATTCACTTCACCTGCATTCACAGCAGTGTTTATCTCCAGACCCTTATTTATAGTTAAAGCTACAATTTGATCTGTGGCATTTTCTTTTTGAGTTCCCTTTTCAGATTCACTCTTATGAACTCCAATAAGTCCCATGGGCTTCCCTCGCCACTTCCAGCATTCTGAACGAATGTGTCCCACTTTATTACAGTGGAAACACTTAGGCCTTCAGGTTTCACCTCCACCCTCAGTACCTACCTTCCTAATCTGGGGAGGAGATCCCAAGGTATTCCCAGCTTTCCATTCTTTACCCTGGTTACTTGCCTTCCTTTCACTCTCCCACTTTCTATCCTTTTCAAATTTATGGGGATGATGGAAAAAAGGTTTAGTTTTATGGATCAGCTCATAATCGTCAGCCATTACTGCTGCCTGTCCAGCAGTTGCAACCCTTTGGTCTTCAACATGGGCTGTTGTTACAGAAGGTGGGGAGTTATTAAATTCTTCCAAGAGAATGGTCTCACTGGAACTTCATAGATAGTTTCAACTCCTAATGTTCGCATCCACCTGTCAAAACTATTTTGCTTAATCCTTTCAAATTCAGTGTAAATTTATCCAGGTAAATTTTGAAACTTTTGTCAGTTTGCTTCAGGGACCAACTCATTTGCAATCAAAATAACCTTTTTCACCACATCATAATCCCTTGAAACCTCCTCTGACAGTGAAGCATAAATTTCCTGTGCTCTAGCTGTCAATTTGCTCTACATGGGCAATGTCCAGCTTTCCTTTGGCCAGTTCACCTGTTTAACTATCTTCTCAAGTAAAATAAAGAAAGCTTCAACATCCCTTTCCTCAAACTCTGGAAGAGCTTGTACAAATTTAAACATCTCCCCACTGGGTTCTGATCTGGAAAGAGTCCTGTCCCACCTACTGGTGTCTCTTTTATTAACTGTCTGCATTTTAAGCTGGAATTCTCTCTTTTCCTCTTTCCTCCTTTTCTAATCCCCTTTCTTGTTCTCTTTCTCTCTCCTGCCTTTCTGCCTGTTCTTTTTGGAGATCAAGTTTTTGCATTTCCAGTTCTCTTTCCTTTTCTGCTGCCTCTAGTTCCATTTTTTTATTTGTAACTGAATTTGAGCCCATTCCGATGAACCACCCCTTGGAGAACTGGTCTCTCGGGTATTCCTTCCAGTTTTAAATGCTCTGCCATCTCTTCGATTATCTCTGCCTTCCTAGCTTTGGCAGGCAATCCTACTCTTAATTTACTTGCCAATGCTATTAACCTGGCTTTTGGGATCCTTTGTAAAATCGTCAGGGACATCTCTTCCACTTGCAGGAGAGCTTTAGCAGGTTCCAGTGCTATCTTGTTTTTGACAGTACAAACCTAGTGTTTCCTTTTAGCTTTTATTACTTACTAAATCTATACCCAAATCGCCTTTGTCTTTTGTTCCAAAATATCCCAGATCTGAGCCCCCAAACTTTATCACAACTCACTGGGGATAGTGCGCTGTAATATCAGCCCCACTGCTCCCTGAGCTGTGACAAATGGGAGAAGTGTGACCAAACCACCAGATTGCCCCAATTCCACCCAACTGTTTAATTTAGGTTAACAGAGTACAAGCACCAGGGTTGTAAAATTAATAAGTAAATAACTGTTTATTGAACAAACTGTCATTAACAAGTGGCAAAAGAAAGAAATATGAGCTACTAATTTCTAACTTTATAACCTAAACTCCACACCCTTCTTAAACCCCTACACACATGCACACGCACACACACACACACACACACACACACTCAGACACACACACACAGACTTAGACACACACACTCACAAACACACTCACACACACACTCAGACACACACACACACTCAGACACACATACACACACACACATACACAATCATACACACAGACACACACACACACGCACTCAGACACACACATACAACACACATACAGATACACACACACACACACATGCACTCAGACACACACACACAACACACATACAGATACACACACACACACACACACACGACATACACATGACACACAAGACACACAAAACATGTATTTTAAGGCTGGGATAAAACAGTTCAATAGCACCAGTTCCGGAGTACAGGATGCGATGGGTTGATTTTGATCGATGCCTTCCAAATTCCTCCATCACCCCCTACTCCTTAACCCCCTCCTATGGCACCACCCCATGCCCACGCAAAAGATGCAATACCTGCCCCTTCACTTCCTCTCTCCTCACCGTCCAAGGACCCAAACACTCCTTTCAAGTGAAGCAGCATTTCACTTGCATTTCCCCCAACTTAGTCTACTGCATTCGTTGCTCCCAATGTGGTCTCCTCTACATTGGAGAGACCAAACGTAAACTGGGTGACCGCTTTGCAGAACACCTGCGGTCTGTCCGCAAGAATGACCCAAACCTCCCTGTCACTTGCCATTTCAACACTCCACCCTGCTCTCTTGCCCACATGTCTGTCCTTGGCTTGCTGCATTGTTCCAGTAAAGCCAAACGCAAACTGGAGGAACAACACCTCATCTTCCGACTAGGCACTTTACAGCCTTCTGGACTGAATATTGAATTCAACAACTTTAGGTTGTAAGCTCCCTCCCCCATCCCCACCCCCTTTCTGTTTCCCCCTTCCTTTTTTTTTCTCCAATAAATTATAAAGATTTTCCTTTTCCCACCTATTTCCATTTTTTAAAAAAAAAATAAATAAATTTAAAAAAAAAATTTTTTTTTTTTTTAAATCTTTTATGCTCTCCCCACCCCCACTAGAGCTATACCTTGAGTGCCCTACCATCCATTCTTAATTAGCACATTCGTTTAGATAATATCACCAACTTTAACACCTATGTGTTCTATTGTACTATTGTCATTGACATCTTTTGATGATCTGCTTCTATCACTGCTTGTTTGTCCCTACAACCACACCCCCACTCCACTTCTCTCTCTCTCTCTCTCTCTCTCCGCCCCCCACACACACACCTTATACCAGCTTATATTTCAACTCTTTCTTGGACTCGACCTCATGTTCTGTCGAAGGGTCATGAGGACTCGAAACGTCAACTCTTTTCTTCTCCGCCGATGCTGCCAGACCTGCTGAGTTTTTCCAGGTAATTCTGTTTTTGTTTTTCCTTTCAGTTTTTTGTTGATGACTTGAGGTGGTCTTCCAGAACTTTCAGTATTTAGTTCACTGGTTGAGAACTTGCATTTCAATGTCTCTAACAGTGGTTTTCCCCTTTTCCTTCTTACAGGGGTTTCCTCAGAGAGACAGAGAAAGCAGATTATAGAGATATGAGGAAAAGAGATTTTAGATGTTTCCTCTTTGCAGGCCAGGAGATAATTCCACACTGTTACCACACAAAACCCTGGTCACCTGGCCAGGAGCCAATTAAAATGTCAGTCAGCTCCCTTGGTCCAGGACTCCTTTCTGGCACCATTCATGAACAATCTGTTCCAGCACTGCAACATTGTATATGTCTCTCATCCTGTTCCAGTGGACATATCCTTTAAACCACAGCCATTGTAATTTTAATCCACAGTCCAACAGAAATTAAAAAGTATGTTCCTTACACTTTCCAGGGAGACTGTGACCTCCATTTGCCTGTTGATTGGGCCTGAGATCACCTCCAACTGTGTAGTGGCTCTGAAGGTCACAGTGGTCCTCAACTTCTATACCTCCGGCTCTTTCCAGAGGTCAGTGGGGGAATCTGTGTGGAGTCTCCCAATCAGCTGTCCAGTTGTGTCAAGCTGGTAACAGAAGCTCTGTTCAGGCGGATAATGACATTTATTCATTTCTGTATGGACGATGCCAGCCAGGATGAGCGAGCCAGAGGCTTCGTGGCCATTGCTGGCTTCCCCCGTGTCCAGGGTGCTATAGACTGTACACATGTGGCCATCAAGGCACCAGCAGGTGAGCCTGGTGCCTTCGTCAACAGGAAGGGCTTCCACTCCATGAACGTGCAGATAGTGTGTGACCACAGGATGCAGATTCTACAAGTCTGTGCAAGGTACCCAGGCAGCTCCCACCACACCTACATCCTCAGACACTCCCAGGTGCCGGGGCTCTTCAGTGCTCCAGCCCGGCTGGATGGATGGCTGCTGGGTGACAAGGGCTATCCCCTCAGAAGGTGACTCATGATGCCTCTCCACCATCCAAGAATAGAGGCAGGGATACAATAGGATCCATGTCTCCACAAGAGCGATGGTAGGGAGGACCATCGGTCTTCTCAAGATGGGCTACTGATGCCTGGACCGTTCAGGGGATGCACTCCAATACCCCCTAGAGCGGGTATCACTGACAGTGGTTGCATGCTGCACTCTCCACAATCTGGCTCTGACAAGGGGGGACCCACTGGGGGAAGAGGATCTTGAGGCAGCTCCACAGGCCACAGAGGATGAATCCAGCAATGAGTCAGGAGGGGAAAGCGGTGAGAAGAATGCTGAGGGCATGGAGACCGACCTCGGTAACCTCCAGGGAGGCAGGGACACCAGAGACACATTAATCCAACGCTCCTTCAGCAAGGCTGCCAAAGATCAGCTTCCACCTCAGGCCAGGGCTGCTGCCTCCATCCTGGATGTTTGAAATGACCCTTTCATTTGAACCCAAAACCCACTCAGTGTCTTAAACTTACGTTTGTGAGTCTTGTTGCACCCTGCAACCCCCTCGCTGGCACTGCCATTGGAGACAGCTGCTGACTCTGCTGTCTTGTTGGCCTCGATGACCTTGGCGGGTGTCCTCTGGCCAGTGGAGCCTGTGCTGGCCCCGTCTGGGAGGGAGCAGCCAGTGCCAGGGCTGGCCTCTCCCCAGTCATCGCAGCCTCATCAGATGCCATGATCACTGGCAGAGGGGCAGAGGAGCCACTGCTGTCATCATCCGGAGCGCCCTGAGAGGAGCCGACAGAGACACAAGCAGGTCGTGTGCCAACGTGAGGTCGCTCTGGATCTCCCTGCTCACCATTGATGGACGGGCACCGAGCTGGGATACTGGGTGCCCCATCCATCTCCCACATGGATACTGACCACCTGAGGTCAGTGCCTGTGTGAGGGTTTGTAGGTCCGAGCACATCCCCAGGAACCCCTGATTCTGTCCCTGGAGCTGCCTCTCCATGAGATTCACCACTCTCTCAATGGAGGAGGCAGTGTGCTCGGCCATGAGAGTCAATGCAATGCTGATGTTCCACATGGACTCCTCCATAACAGAGACCATGGCACGCAGACCCTCATGAATCTCCGCCAGATCCTCCCGCACACCCCACTGGACATCCAGCATCTGTCACCTAATAGACGACTCCAGGGGCTCATCATCTGCCTTCAACTCAGCATCGTCCTGGTCTCCAGCAGCCCCCTGACTGGACACTCTCTGCCTCCACCTGCACCTCAACCAAGTGTAAAGTGCCCTCACCAATGTGCACAAATATTCTAGCCAATGATCTAATGAGCACTGAGTTGCTGGCATCTGCGCTGGTGCTTGGTGCAGTGAGTGGGTGTGACACAGGTACATCTGAACCCCGACCATCCTCTGGCATCAAGGGTGGCCCCTTGGGGTCCTGCGACTGAGAGTGAACTGGCGCATCTAAGGGAGAACAAGGACATGTCATGAGTTAAAGCCATCACACTGTCACTGTGCCAGGCACCCTCGTGAGACAATGGAGATCTGCACCATGGTGCCCTCATCTTTCAATGATCAATGGGAACTCCAGGTTTGAGGCTCCTATCAATGAGGAGACGACACTAGAATGTTTGCACCATCTGACACTCTCACCTCTGTGCCCTGCACTCTTACCTTCAACAGAGACCCCAGCCTCTCCACAACTGACTGACCGAGGTGGGTGGCAGCTCTCCAGCTCCAATGCATCCATCTTGTACCTTGTCAAAATTAGGAGGTTGGGGGGCCTCTGCCTGTTGGGGGACCCCTCGATGCTGCTATGGGCCCTCTTCTCCTGAAAGGACAGAGGAGCATGGATCAGTCCACTCCCTACCTGCAGCCCCATTACAGCCTGACCAACCCCAGCTGAGGAACAACTCACAGGGCACATCCGAGTCGTGGCCCTGGAGCTGCAAGGCCCTCATTCCAAGCAGCCAGGGCTCACCCCCCTTGGCCAACGGTGGTGTTGGTGACAGTTGGTGCTCAGATACCCCTGAGCTCCACGGGGGGGATGGCTAGACCTTAACACCTCACCATGCTGATCCATGCCAATTCTGCACTCACCCTTGCCGGGCACAGCGGATTGTTAAACCTTTTGCGGCACTGCACAACGTCGTGGTTGTTGACCTGGGCTGCCACCTCCTCCCAATCTTCTTTGGTCAGGTGTGGTGGCCCCCTCCAGCCACCCCCTGGGTGCGAGAGCGTGCCACCTGACACCCACCCGGCCTGCCCTCCCCTCCCCCACCCGTCATTTCCAGCCGCCGGTGAGGCCATTGCTCCAGTCTCCAGGCCGACTCTAAAGCTTACCCCCAACACCGCCCCCCCCACCTCCAGCAGCCTTCAAAGGAGCCGCCTTTGCCTGTTTTAAGGCGCCCGCTGGCTCACCATTGGACCCGGCGCCCGACAGGCCCCTCCCCCGCCCAGTCCTTCCCGAAGACAAGGTTCATGCTGGGCGGGGCCTTAATCGGCCATCCAGCGTGAAATCGGGGTCAGGCGGCAATCGCCGTCGGGGGTCCCGATTCCCTTCCGACCCCCTCCGGGCACGAGGGCCCAAACAGGGGGAAAACTCAGGCCGGGGAGAGGGTTAGAAACCAAATTCCAAGTGGGATAGGTTTTGACTTTGCGAGGTAGTTTGAAATGGGCGATAGCGAATGGGCAGCTGGTTTCACAAAACTCCGGGTCAAAGTTAGTGGAAATAAAACCAGGGGGTTGATGTAAAACAAGCTGTTGATTCACTCTCGGCTGTTCTAATGACCGCAGAGTCAAGGGAGGGGTTTTTTCCAAGGGCGTGAAACCAGCTCGCAATCATCCGCTCAGCCCAGCGATGGTTAACGCTTGTTTCCCACCATTGGACGTTGGGAACCTCATTGTAATACGTCAGCTTATCGTTTAACAGGCCAGCCCGCCAGAGTCATTTCCCCCTCCCCCCCCCCCCACTGGATCGTCCACCCACATCAGCGGGAAAACACGCCGGTGCTGAACACGTCTCCACAAATATGACGTACAGAGGTCGGGCCTAACCGCCAGGGCCTTGTTGACATCACGGACACCCGCGGAGCAGAAGATGCTGAAGCCCCACAGATACAGGACCCTGGAGGAACGTCCAAGGCTGGGTGGATTCTCACGGACACGGCTCCACCTCGAAGCAGCTCACGGAAGCTGGAAAGTCACCACTGGCGCTCACAATGGGTGATGGTCGAGGGTGTGGGAGACGAAGATCCAGGATCGACTGGGAGAGGAAGAGGTGTCGGGGGTGTGAGTTTGGGAGGGTGGGGGGAATGAAGGTGTCAGGATGGGAGGAGGTTGGAAGGTGGGAATGGAGGTGTCAGGGGGTTTTTGGGGAGGGGGAGAACGGGGGAGGAGGGGGTAATGGGGAGGAGGGGGTAATGGAGGCAAAGACTGCGACTGGGGAGGTGGGTGTAAGGAGGGTGGAAGGTACAAGGGAAGGAGTTCGGAGAGGGCAGCGTGCCCAAAGTGAGGAATGGGTGCAGAGAGGGGAGGGAGTAAGGCTGGAGGAAGAAATGAGGCTGGAGGAAGAGGTAAGGTTGGAGGAAGGAGTCAGGAAGAGGGAGGGACTAGGTAGGAGGGAGTCTGGGGGGGATGGGTTGACTTGGGGTGGTGGGGGGGTTGTGGGCAAAGGGTTCCAGGGGACAAAGGTTCCGGGCTAAGGGGTGCGGCGGGAAGAAGGGGTCTGAAGAGGGTATGCGCAGGTCAACATGCATGGGAGGGGGCCTGGTGAATCCATGTCTACCCCCTGGGGAGCGAGCTGAGCGTGTGTGTGATATGGAGGAAAGGTGAGAATGACCGAGGGCAGAGGGAGGTGGTAGGGTGGGAGGGTGAGGGTTCGATGGGATCAGTAGAAGGGGCGGTGAGGGTGGTTGGTGGGAGGCAGACACGGACCCTGGGGGTGGGAAGGAGGAGGTCGGGGAGGTGAATGTGGATGGGGGTGTGGGATTTTCAGGAAGGAAGCGAATGTACACGTTCACCTGGACACTCCCGAGGGAAAAAGGTTGTGGCTGGTAGGTCACAGAGGTGGGGGTGGAAGGTGACACCAGCTGGGGGGGGTGGGGGGTGGGGGGGTGGGTGGGGGGAGCGGTGTCGACAGTGATGGGGTAAAGGAAATAGGTAACTGGGGGATTGAAAGAAAATCAGTATCACGTACCAGTATCAGTATCAGTACCACGCTGGCTAAATAGAAAGTGAAATGAGAGTCGTGTTGGACAGGACCAGGTGCTGATGGGAGTGTGGTCAGTGGGTGGGCGGAGATACAGCTCAGACGGACACTGAAAGTGACCCCCAGCCGGCAGCATTGAAAATGCTCAGGGCAGTGAGGTGAGTGTGAAACGTGAAGGATCCGTGTGTGTGGGAGAGGCTTACACGATGCTCCGGAAGGCCCTGACACACACACACTTCTCCCTCCAGAGTCACTCGCTGTCTGGCTGCTCCCTCTGCAGTGATGGGTCTTCCAGGCTGCTTATTTCCAGCTCTTCAATGGAGGAGGTGACCTCTTGGCTGGAGGTGAGGAGGTGGATGGAGCTGAGGGACTGTCTGACTGAGGGTGTCGGTCACTTGGCAGAGCTCCCTGTGAACCAAAGTAGAGATAATGAGTGCATGGCAGCAGAGTCAAAAGCAGGAGAGAGAGACACTCACAATTGTGCTGAGAGAGGGATGATGTGGTGTAGGATCCTCACGAGGGTTTTCACCACCGACCTCACTGTCACCGCAGGCAGGGTCCACACCCTCACCAGTCAGCGCGAGGACTCACTCCTCAAAGTGAGTGAGTGGCCTGATGTGGGTCACTCCAGCCCCTGGTCTGGGACCTCTCCCTGCTGATGTGAGCCAGCTTCTCCTGCATGGAAACAGATGGAGAGAGTGTGAGTGGGACACATGACACTGTGTGGAATGTTTGTGTGGTGAGCGGAGACATGGACAGGATGAGGACACGAGCTCCAGAGGGTATGAGCCTGATGGAGATGTGAGGGTGTGTGTGAGAGTTAGTGGTGTTGTCCCTTGAGGTGTGAGATCCCTGTGGGTGTGTGTGATGGGTTTGTGAGTGTGTGAGTTGAGAGAGATGAGAAGAGTGACTTACCCTGGAGGAACGGAGGAGACCATTCATCCTGTAGCGGCACTGGGTGTCTGTCCTCTTTTGCAGGGCATTGGCACTGACCACCGCCTCCCAGGCTGGGTTGGTGATGCCGCTGCCCATCCTGCGGCCAGAGCGGAAGTAGAGGACATCATGGTTGGGCCTCCGCTGCATCCAAAAGGCGTTCCGGTGACGTGTCGCTAAACCTGGGGGCTGCAGTCTTTTTGCCTTTCATGCACATCTTCCCTGCAGCAGTCGTGGGCTGGAAGCACTGGGACGTGTGCACGCGGCTGGACTTGAAACATGGCGCTCGGCCTGATGAAGCGGTGAGGTGATGGTGGGTGGACGAATCAGAGCTCGCCCGGCATGGAATCGGTGCGTTTCCTGGGAATGCATAAATAACGTGGCGGGTTTGGGACGTTATGGTGCGAAAACCCGCCATCGCGGCCCGCTACTGCAGTTAGTGCATACCTGGGACAATTCCGCCCGAGATTTACCCCAATGACTGGTTAGGATATGAGGTTCTGACCGCAAAGTCTGTAGACACTTCGAAGGGAAAATCAGATGGTTACTTGAAAGAAAATGGAACAGGAAAGAGTTTGAGGTGTGATGTGAATCGAAAGGGAATTAGACAAGGTATTACACGGGAAGACAAACATTGTTACAGACTTTGATTAAACAATTGCAAAGTTTTGAGCTGTGATATTCTGGGACCCAGTATTCTATCGACATATTATTTACAGTAAATACTGTTATTGTCCCCATAGAGACCAATAAACTTTACAAAAGAGACTTGAACTGCCAGTGACCCAGTTAAAGGGATTGCAAGTCAAGATTTCAAGTTTGAAGACTTTGGCTGTAAAAAAAAACTAAAATCAACAATGGCTAAACACTACTTAAGTAGGGAATTAATGCTCTAAATTACAGAAAAAACATCCCTTATTTGCATTTTTACAACTCGAAAACCCCACGTTTATATTGCACAGCATACACTCTGCAGAATTGTAGTCTTTACGGGAAACAGTCCAAAGTTGCTCCCAGCTTTCCACAGGCTCACTCCTCCCCTGCTTCGCCGAGTCATATGGCCTGAATCTTTCAGTCGGTGGGCGGAATCAGCGGGAGCGGGTGAAGGCGGTCACACAGCCGATCACCGCCCGCAATCGGCTCCGTGCCGCCATTTTACGTGGGCGGGCCAATTAAGACCCGCCCAGTGCAAGGTGCAAACGGTAGCGCTACCTGTGCGGGCCGGGGGAGGAGAGAGAGTCAGGACCAACGCTCTTCCGCGCATGAAAGAGCGCTTCAATCTCCCTGAGGCACGGAGCTACCTCGGGGGGGGGGTGGCGGTGGGGGGGGGGGGGGTTGAATAGATTTTGAAATAATTAAAAAAGAGGAGAAAAAAATGTACTAAACATGTCTCCTCATATGTGACTGTCTCACATGAGATGGGACAAGTTTTTATATCTTGGATAAATCTTTTGTTTATTTAATAAAAGCTTCAGGAAACCTCATCCCGCCCGTGGGACACTTGGCCTTTTCGCCTGCCCCGCCGGCCTTAAGGTTGGACACGCAGAGATTACAATAACCTTAATCACTTCCTTAATGGCCTTAATAGTCCATTTACATATAGGCGGGTGCGCACCCAACTCTGGTGCTCGCCTGTCGAACAAAACCTCGCGAGACAGCGCGATGATGTAGGGACGCACGCCCGACATCATCAAATGCCATTTTATGTGTCAGTGTGTCGGGCCCACCCCTGCACTCCACTGAGAAATCCTGCCCATAATGTCCAAAGACCATTGAAATCCTTTCCTACAGTCTTCCAAGAGACCCTGAACCGACCTCCAGTAACAAGGCCCGCTCCAGTGAGGCTCACTCCTGGCCACGCCAGGGCAAATCTCCCAGAGTTCCAAACTTTCTATGGGTTCTGTCTCTTTGACCAGGGGTCTCTTCCCACTTGCATTCTGTCTGGCAGCCAACAGGGTAAAAACAGCCTTTTTCCCCTTTACATTAAAAGCGAGAGTCCAAAACATAACCATCTTAAAAATCTCACATTGGTAACATTCCCCCACAAAGGATGAAAAATTATTACCACGGTAAAGACTTTCCTACAGTACGACCAAAATGTAACATAGTAAACACTTTAACCATTAACTGACTATTCATGTTACCTGTCGCATATGCTACAATTAAGGTTAGCGGAATTCAATCATCGTGCTAATATCAGATTGTAAAGTTGTCCTTTCCCATCGTACCACAGTTCAAATCTGGACAGGGCATCAGTGATCATATTGCTCTTTCCTATCTATGATTTTTAGGGTAAACAGTTACAGCATTAAGCTCCAATGGAATAATCTAAGATTTTTAGTCCGGAATCTCCCTAAAAACACCAGTGGACTATGGTCGATGTCCACTTGTTACATCCACATGGTTATGCCCATGAATCTATAAAAAAAGAGGGGCACTTTACTTTTAAAGAGCAGAATGAAAATGAACAATTTACCTTGACAAGGTGGAGTCCAGGGGGTCAGGTGACCTTACCCTTTGTCTGCAAAAACATGCAACTTCCTGTGGCTGGAAGTAGTTTGCTTGTATGGTCAGGATCATAAAATGGTCATTAAAATGTAAACAAACTTATGGATATTCCATTGAAGAGATATTTAAAAAGTAATAGATTTCTCCTGTGGAGCTAATAGCCCCTATTGTTTAAATGGCTACAGAAACTGATAAATAATAGCCATCCAGAATCAGTGGCTGCAGTCTGAAATTCTACTCAGATGGGTGTGAAGCAAACCACTTTATCACAACAATGGCCGGTGTTCAAACCCCAATGTTTGTCCACGCTAACCTTGTCAGGAACCATTTGTGTGGACAATTGGAACATTGATACTGTGGTCACATGACAGAAACCAGCTTATGGTATGGAACGCCTTACTAACTCAGGTCTTGAGTGGCCCAGGGCTGTCAGTCTGGGACAGAGACCACAGAGGGGGAGAGATCTCACCCAGAAAAGGAAGAGCTCTGCTTAGACATTCACCACAGGCAGAGAACTGGGGCCATTCTTTTACCTGCAGGTTATATCTTCACTACAGGGGCTCACCTCCAAACTTGATTTAAGCAAAGCCAAAAACCTGCTGTTGCGTTGAATAAACCACTGCGAGTTCATCACGATAAAATTCCAACCTCCATTGTCATCAGTTAACCAAGAGAAGATCCTCGGGTCTGCAACATTTCTAGCTACCGTCTTGAGAACTGATGGTAAAAGTGACTTTTTAGACTCGCTTTAAGAAATCTAAGTGCATGCTACATCTTTTATAATCATCTTTTCTTGTGTGTCTTCTGTCTTGTGCGAGTGAGTGAACGGGTGCTGTGGCAATTACATATCAGGCGTTGAGAAAAATAAACAAACATTTATTTTCTTTTAATTTAAACCTATGAGAAACCTTGTCTTGCATTCTTGAAAGTCCACGCTCAAGGGGATCAAGCACCCACGCACTGGTATCATAGCCATTTTGAATGGCCTGTGAAAATTTGGGGCTGCCAAAATGGATTAATTTACTAAAATGGCCTTTAACTTTTCAAAAGCTGCCTGACAAGAGTCTGTCCAGTCAATGTTCACATTTTCCTTCTATAGGTTTGTCAATGAAGTGACTACTATACTGAAGTTAGGGACAAACTTCCTGTAGAACTCACAAATTCCAAGCAATCGTCATATTTCCATTTTCAGCTCGGGGACGGAGAAGTCTATTATTGCCTGGAGTTTAGCTTCTCTAGGTAACACTCACCCCTGCCCTACAAAAGGCCCCAAATAAGTGTTTTTGGTCTTGGCAAACTCACTCTTTGCCAAGTTTATAACTCAAATTAACCTCTTTCAGTCTGACAGACAGAGCCATCAAATGTTCAATACTAATGCTACCAAGTGCTGCTGTACGCCAATAAGTCATCAATATACACAACACAATTGTTCAGTCCACACTCACTCGGTTAGCTGAGCTCTGAAATGTAGCTGGTACCATGTGTCATGACTTTACACTGGATCGGGCCACCTGGAGTTACCAAAGTGGAAATCTCCCTGTCCTGATCCATCTTGCCAATAACCTTGAAACAAATCAATTTTGCTAACAAAGGCTGAGTCCGCCACTCTATCAATAAAATCGTCAAGTTGGGGGATTAGATATGAGTCTGTCCTAATCACGGCGTTAACTTTTCAATAATCAACACAGAACCTTTTGGGACTCATTGGGTTTTGGTATCAGTGCAAATGGAGAAGTCCAGCTCCTTTGAATAGATTCAATCATATCATTATCCAACATGGACTGAACCTCCTTCGTGACCTTGGGCTGATTTACCAGGATTGAGTCTGGAAGAATCCTGTTTGATGGGTATGGCTTGCCCTATATTAACCTCATGAATAATCAGAGAAGTTCAATCTGGCCTATATCTGCACATACAGATTCATGCTCTTTCAACAGCTCAACTTTGTCCTTCAGTGCCTCAGGAAGGTGGTGTATTACCTTATCTAAACCCTTCAACACTTCTGCATTCACTCATTTTATCACGGGTGTATCAATTTGAGAGCTCTCAATCTTAGTCCAAGCCGTCAAGTGTGTCCTATCATCAACTCTGCCTCTTATCCTTAGAGTACACTCACTGGTTGACTATGCTCTCACTCATAGGACCTCTTCAGCAGACTCAGACGACACACCCGTTAACTTTCCCATCTGCCTGGGCTCCTGATTAAATAGCTCACCTCACAGTTTTCTTTTAGCGCTGTAAGGTCCACTAAACCTAGAATTCAGTAGCTCGCCAGGCAAGGGCAGCAGAACCAATATCTTACCCCCAAGGTTTAAGGGTATGGGTCTCAGCCGATTTATTTGGTTGGTCTTGCATGACCAGCTCAGGAATTTTAACATGTTCCCTAGCTACTGCACATGCTTTTGAAAGCCTTTCTTGGAATTTGGACACATAGGCCCAAAAGATCCCATCTCTGGATGGCTGTATCCCGGAGGTAGCCCCTTGGTTGCTCTGGGGCACCCCTTGGAAGTCCCGATGCACTGATTACGCAAGGATTACCTGGGAAGTTTGGACTTCCAATGGGCAATTCCCTGTGGCTCCAACCCTCCAAAACTCTGAGTTAGAGTCGGAGACTTCGGATGGTTCCGACTTATTATCAGCATACCCAGGAAAGGTTACAAGAGTTAAAACCAGTTCTAACTCCTGGGTAACTACACTACTGACCCCCAACTCTCTACTGGAACCCCCGACTAACTCCCAACCACCCAACTACCCCCAGACCCCACTCCGACTAGCGCCCCCACTGACAATCCAACTACTGTCCCGATTATCTGACTATGCCCCCCCGACCACCCGACTACCACCACAACCCTCTGATCTTTCAACAAGCCCCTGATCCCTGACCCACCATAGCCCTTCACCGATCTACCTCCCACTTTAACCCGTCACCCATCTGCCATCATAACCCCTCACCCACCTGCCACCTCCCACTCCCTCACCCACCTGCCACCTCCTACTCCCTCGCCCACCTGCTACCTCCTACTCCCTCACCCACCTGCTACCTCCTACTCCCTCGCCCACCTGCTACCTCCTACTCCCTCACCCACCTGCCACCTCCTACTCCCTCGCCCACCTGCTACCTCCTACTCCCTCACCCACCTGCCACCTCCTACTCACTCGCCCACCTGCTACCTCCTACCCCCTCACCCACCTGCCACCTCCTACCCCCTCACCAAGTTACCTGCCAAACTTTCCCCTCATCCACTTACCTGCCACCCTACACCCTCACCTACTTTACCAGCCACTCTACCTCCTCACCCTGTCACTTGACAGCCTATCCCCTCACCCACCCACCTGCTATCCTACCCCCTCACCCACTCAGCTGCTTTCCTACCCCCTCACCCAACCACCTGCTATCCTACCCCCTCACCCACCCACCTGCTATCCTACCCCCTCACCCACCCACCTGCTATCCTACCCCCTCACCCACCCACCTGCTATCCTACCCCCTCACCTACCCACCTGCTATCCTACCCCCTCACCCACCCACCTGCTATCCTACCCCCTCACCCACCCACCTGCTATCCTACCCCCTCACCCACCCACCTGCTATCCTACCCCCTCACCCACCCACCTTTACCAGCCACTCTACCTCCTCACCCTGTCACTTGACAGCCTATCCCCTCACCCACCCACCTGCTATCCTACCCCCTCACTTACCGACCTGCTTTCCTACCCCCTCACCCACCCACCTGCTATCCTACCCCCTCACCCACCCACCTGCTATCCTACCCCCTCACGCACGCACCTGCCGGTGTTACACTGTTACCAGGAGTTACCTCCTGCATCTGTTTTTGCGGGGAATTTACCCACCTGAGAACGGTTGGTGGGGGTGGGGGAGGGGGTGTGGGTGGGCGAGGGGGGTGGGGGGTGGTGGGGTGGGTGGGTGGTGGGTGGAGGGGGGCTCCAGTCATATGATTGTGTAACAGTCAGAATCCTGGGAAATGAATCAGTGTGTCCTTCAAGTTAGAACAGTGGACAGGCATGTTGTCACATTCAGATGTTTATTTGCACAATTGTTGATCACCATCCCTACACACTAACAGTGGCTGCACCTCAAAAGCGCTTCACCGGCTGTAAAGCATTTTGGAATATCCTCAAGGTCATGGAAGGCGCTATATGAATGCAGGTTTTTTTTTTCTCTCTTCGGTTGTAATTTGGTGGAGTGAAAAGCATTTTTGACTTTGGAGGAGGCCGTACTGGTACAGAACGGCACACTAACCAGGGGCTGATCTGTTTCGGGATCGCAGTTCAGGAAGCCTATGTCTTTGAACACAGGCACCGCACTCTGCCAGTGGGGAATGGAGTCATTCGAACTGAAGAACTTAAGTATGTTGGAAGTTTTTGGAATCGTACAATGGGTCGATTGTTTCGTAACATCACAGCAAGCTGATGAGAAACGACAAACTGTGAAATGCTATTTCCTCTTGCAGACCTTCAATTTCATTTTTTTTACCGTCTATATTAACCAGGAATGTCTGGCCCTCCTGACAGCCAAATCAAAGACTATTAAGCAAAACCGAGGGGAATGAGGATTTCATGTCTCTTCCATGTCTGTGGTATGAGGAGGACCTGACAAGATGCAATCAGTTCCATACAATAATGGGTCAGAGCTGGCTGGCACTATATAACCATCATTTTCTGTATATTCACATCAGGGTCCATTAACGGTGAAAGTATATTTTAAACCTTTACCCCTCAGATTGGCTTGCTAGGGGTTACTGGGGTGGGTGGGGGGGGGCATGCTTTGACTGGAGGGGGAAAGAAACATTGCACACCTCTCAATGGGGCAGCCAAGCCAGCCGTTGACAGTAGCTTGAGTTCATGAGATCTGACAGCAGAGTGCTTTAAACACTGTCTCAGGAAGCCAATTATAGGAAAAGTGTCTGTTTGCATCGCCCATTCATCCCCGCCAGCTAGAGTACAGAACCTGGGCTCCCAATTCACTGGATGCATTAATGTGCGGTGATGCGGTGGCTCTCTCCCCATTGCTCAATCAGCTGAAAGTTATACTCAGTAACAGCACAGAATAGCAGACTGTCAGCACCACTTCCTAACCTTCAACATCCTCAAATGAAGTACATTAAGCCTCTGCCCTCTATTGATTGGCACCCAGGCATTTCTGGAGCATGGCTGCACTTAAGAGCTCCTCGGCTGCTTATTGTGAGAGTTGTCCTGAGTTTCAGGGCATTGATTAGTGTGTTTAACATCTTGCCCCTTCCATTTCCTTTCCTTGCCTTTCAGCCTTGCACTGTTACAAAGTAAGCTTGTCACAACTCAGTATTAACCAGGATAATAAATAAACTGACTGCATGTCTTATCCGCTGAGTATCTCTTTGCTTGCCCGATTACTCTGAAACTCCTCATTGTCAATGCTGTTTGATACACCAATTAGATAATACACTTGTCCACGGCTTGCTAGACATGCAATGAATTTTTATAGCGAGCTCTCAGTACACCTAAGCTCCTGTATGACTCCGAAGGAAGCAAAGATTAAACAGTTGCGTTCAAAACTCAATTTAAATTTCAAAAGGGAATTGGATAATTATCCATTGGTCGGGGAATCCAGAGCACGAGGGGCACAGTCTCAGGGTAAGGGGTCGATCATTTAGATCTAGGGATGAGGAGAAACTCCTTTACTCGAAGGGTTGTGAAGCTTTGGAGTTCTCTCCCCCAGAGGGCTGTGAATGCTGCATTGTTGAGTACATTTAAGGCTGGGATAGGCAGATTTTTGGTCTCTGAGGAAGTTAAGGGATATGGGGAAGGGCAGGAAAATGGAGTTTAATCCCTAGACCAGCCATGGTGGTGTTGAATGGCAGAGCAGGCTCAATGGGATGTGTGGTCTACCCTTGCCCCTATTTCCTATGCTCTTACAAGAAGTAAAGAATTTGCAGGGGTATGGGGAGAAGGCAGGAAAGCGGGACTCATTGAGCTGCTCTTGGAGAGGGCTGGCATAGATACAATGGCCTCCATCTGTGCTGTAACCATTTGTGTTTCTATGGTAAAGCACCTTTCACAGCCTCAGGATGTACCAGAGCTCTTTTACAGTCAATAAAATACCTGTTGAAGTGTAGCAGTTTCTGCGGTGTAGAAATCGCAGCATGTAAATTGTGCACAGCAAGATCCCACAAAAGGCAATGCGATGATGATCAGATAATCAGTTTCAGTGATGTCTGATGAGAAAATAATATTGGGCAGAACACCTGGGATGACTTCCCTGCTCCACTTCAAAAAAGTTACCATGGGGTCTTTTATGCCTGACAGCTAAACATCTTACCTGAAAGATGGCACCTCCAACAGTGCAGCACTCCTTCAATCTCCACTGGAGTGTCAGTTAGGACTGAAGTCACTAGGGCAGTACTTGAACCAGCAGCCGTTTGAATTAGAGATAAGGATGCTACCCAACTGAACTACATAGTAAGGGAGATCTAAGACTACTACCTGCAATTATTCTAATAGAATAAGGAACACTGAAAACCCTGGTCATATGTGTCTATTTGCATGTTCTGGTAAAGTGAATTTGCACTGAACTGCTATATACAAGTTTGTATGTTGCCTCTTCCAACATCATACCAACGGAAGCTATTGATGTTTTTGTGTAACTGTTAAAGGGCAGAGAGTACAACTTACACTAGTCCAGGTGAGAAAGATAGCAAGGTGAGTGGACAGTCCTAGGCACAGGAGGCGGCTAAGAGGCAGTGCTCATAAAAAGTATCTTTAGCGACTCCTGGGAGTGGAGAGATTGGTGACAAGGTGAAGAGGGTATCAGAAGAAGAGGGTATAAAGTGAACTGGCAAATGAGTTTAAGGGATAGGTCAATAGAGATGTAGTGGCAGACATTTAAGGGGATATTTCAGGATACACAGAATAGATACATTCTAATGAGAAAGAAAAGTTCCAAGAGATGGACCGACCACCTGTGGTTAACTAGAAAGGGTAAAAGGTAGTGTCATAGAGTCATAGAGTCATAGAGGTCTACAGCACAGAAAAAGGCCCTTCGGCCCATCGAGTCAAACAAGTACCTAACTATTCTAATCCAATGTTCCAGCACTAGGCCCATAGCCTTGTATGCCATGGCATCACTAGCAGCCTGGATAGCTCAGTGTTAACCTTAAAGAAAAAGCATGTAATTGTCCAAAGGTGGCTGGCAGATCAGAAGATTGGATATCAAAAACAGCAAAGTATGTCACAGGGAAAGTGCTAGAAGCTATTATTAAAGACATTTTAGCAGGGCACTAGGAAAAATTCAAGGTAATCAGGCAGAGTCAACATGGTTTTGTGAAAGGGAAATCATGTTTAACCAATGTATAGGAGTTCTTTGAAGAAGTGATATGTGCTGTGGCTAAAGGGGAACTGGTGGATGTGCTGTACTTAGATTTCCAGAAGGCATTTGATAAGGGGCCACATCAAAGGCTATTGCAAAAAATAAAAGCCCGTGGAGTAAGGTGTAACATATTTGAATGTTCGTATGTATGTTCCAGAGAATCTTGAGTTCTGGAGCGTTGTGTCTCCAGGCTTGGTAGACCAGAGTCAGGAGACTGGAAGGATGGATGCTGAGTTGTAGAGGTGGACTATAAAATTGCAGTGGAACAAGGCCCTGGAGGGATTAGGAAATGAGAACCTGAGAATAGATGCAGCGGAAAAGGGAGATTCAATGGAGATTAGTGAGGGCAGGGGTTATAGAACTATGTAATTACAATTGCAATGTCCTGTGCAATAGGACATGATTGACTGATTTCTGGTGGTAGATTGGGTCTCAGTGTGGTGAAGCAGTTTAACATATAGTGAATTATACTTGTTGCTTCTCTTGACCACAGTCACAGAGGAACATGCGAACATATGAATTAGGAATAGGAGTAGGCCACTCGGCCCCTCAAGCCTACTCCGCCATTCAATAAGACCATGGCTGATTTGATAGTAATCTCCCGCCTGCCCCCAGTAACCTTTCACCCCATCGCTTATCTGTCTAGCTCTGCCTTAAAAATATTCAAAGACTCTGCTTCCACCGCCTTTTCAGGAAGAGAGATCCAAAGTCTCACAACCCTCTGAGAGAAAAAAATTCTCCTCATCTCTGTTTTAAATGAGCGACCCCTTATTTTTAAACTGTGACCCCTAGTTCTAGATTCTCCCACAAGAGGAAACATCCTCCCCACATCCACCCTGACAAGACCCCTCAGGATCATAAAGGTTTCAATTAAGTCTCCTCTTACTCTTCTAAACTCCAGTGACTACAAGCCTAACCAGTCCAGCCTTTCCTCATAAGACAAGCTGCCCATTCCTAGTATTAGCCTATTAAACCTTCTCTGAACTGCTTCTAATGCATTTATATCCTTCCTTAAATAAGGAGACCAATACTGTCTACAATACTCCAGATGGGGTCTCACTAGTGCTCCATATAACTGAAGCATAGCCTCCCTACTTTTGTAATCAATTCCCTCACAATAAATGATAACATTCTATTAATTTTCCTAATTACCTGCTGTACCTGTAAACTAGCCTTGTGAGATTCATGCACTAGGACACTCAGATCCCTCTGAATCTCAGCACTCTGCAATGTCCCACCATTTAGATAATAAGCTTCTTTTTTATTCTTCCTGCCAAAATGGACAATTTCACATTTGCCCACATTACACTCCATTTGCCAGGTCTTTGCCCACTCACTTAGCCTATCCATGTCACTCTGTAGCCTCCTTAGGTCCTCTTCACAACTTACTTTCCTACCTATCTTTGTGTCATCATCAAACTTCACGACCATACCTTCGCTCCCTTCATCCAAGTCATTAGAACATAGGGCTCAGGAGCAACCCAATCAGTCATTTGAGTCTGCCTCACCATTTGATAAAATCATGGCTGATCTTGGTTAGGACCTTAATTCAACTTTCCCATCTGCCCCCACACCCCGACAACCGCCCCCCCACCCCCCCGCACCCCCCCCCCCATAACCCTCGGCTCTCTTGTCGATCAAAAATCTGTCTAACTCAGCCTTGAATAAATTCAGTGACACAGCCTCCCCTGCTCGCTGGGAAACAGGATTTCACAGACTAACCACCCTCTGAGAGAAAAAAATTCTCCTCATCTCCGCTTTGAAATTAAGGGAGCCCGCTTATTTTTAAATTGTATCCTCCAGTTCTAGTCTCCCCCACTAGAGAAACACCCTCCCGATATCCACCCTATCAAGTCCCTTCAGGATCTTATATGTTTCAATAAGATCACCTCTCTTTGTTCCAAACTCCAATGGGTTCAGACCCAACCTGTTCAACCTTTCTTCATAGGGTAAGACCTTCATCCCAGGAATGAGTTGAGTGAAACTTTTCTGACAGCAACTACACATCAAGCCAAGGGCAAGGCTTCTTATTCACTCCTAGAGCAGGAGAGTGCGACGAATTAGATAGCTCTTTCGAAGAGGCAGCACAGAACAATGGGTCATCTTGCCCTGTAAAATTGTAGGGTTACCAATCTAAGATTGGGCTTGCAATCGTGAAGCTGTTCGGTTTTCGGACCTATAAATATTGTGATTGCACCGCCCGGAGCAGTTTCTAAACTGCAGATGGGGAAATTACAGCACTCAATCTGGAATAGAAAGCCCGGGCAATGTCGAGCCAAAGGTACAATATCCTGAGGGAAGTCTGAAACCAGTTAAGAGCTTGCCATTACTGTTTGTGTAATTGTTCCAGAAGTCAAAACACGATAAAAAAAACCTCTACCCCCACAAAGTAGTCAATATAATTAAAAGCTCTTGATGATAATATCTTTATTCACCCCCTCCTCCCCTAAGGCATTGGTGTGATATACATATATATTAATATTTTGTTTCCACAGCATTTCCATTGTTGCTGAAACAGCAAGCATTCCAGACTTTTAACACAACTACCCTTCCTCTCTGGCTATCACCAGCTGTCTCTGCTGTCGCTGTGTGAGACTCAAATAGAAATTATCCACTTGGCAGCTGGTGCCAGAATTAATTCAGTCAGCTCTGATCTTCCAACAGTGCTCGAATTGGAAGGCATCACAAAGAGCAATTATTTGCTTCAGATTTTCCAATTATTCTTCCCCTTTTTATTTTTGTCCGTCTCCTGTGCCCGGGTCTCTACCCCCTGCCAGACTTGAATTTCACTGGCAACCCTGGAATGCATCAGCTGATTGACCGGACTGGGTCAGAGCCCAGACTGCCCTGTGCCCGGCTCTCTCCACATGAGGACAACAGCTGGAAATTGAAACCGAATCTTTCCGCCGGGTACTCGAAACTTCCCCGCTTTGTTCGTGTCACTTTAGTGGTGGTTCTGAGGTGAGCGGGAACAGAACATTATGTGGTAACCCTCAGCAGCAGGAACGTCACAGAGATAGGTCGCACAGAAGGAAAAACCAGTGAAAACAGGGGAATTTAGCATACTTGTCCGAACTGGTCTTGTGTACCTTCAAATGGAACGTCGGTAAAAATTGGGAATTTGGAATACAGGGTCCCTCCTTTCTCCCTTCTGGATGATATGATTGCTGCTTGGGTAGCCAGCTCAGACCTGCGTGATATGCGGCTTCTGGTTGCAAGCCAGCTGTACACTGAGGGAGCGGGATCCATTTCTGGCCATAGAAGGTTCTGGTTGGTGATAGGGAATGCGCAAGGCAATGTGAGTGTGGTCACTGTCGCCCTGCACCCTGGGGAAGCTTTTCATGTGGGCAAACCCCTTCAGCTCTCTCACTCTGCCTCACCCCATCAATAGAGATCTCCTGGTGTAGAGAACCTTCGTGATTTCCCGGATGCATTGGAATGCTGCATGCTCTGAGGGACTGCTGATGTTACCTGTTGCAGGCTGAAAGGGACCTGTGGAATAAAAACTAGATGGAGTCATATAGGATCTACAGCACAAAAACAAATATCTGACCATGCCAGTCCATACTGGTGTTCATGCTCAGCTTGACTCTTCTCTTGTTCCTCATTTAATTCTATCATCGTAACCCCTTCTCCTTCATCTGTTTGTCTAGTTTCCCCTTAAATACATCTATATTGTTCACTTCAACCACTCCCTGTGCTAGCGAGTTCCACATTCTCCCCATTCCCTGGGTAAAGAAACTTGTTTTGAATTCCCCATGGGGTTTCTTGGTGACTATCGTCTACTGATGGCAAAAAATAAAAGCAAAAAACTGCGGATGCTGGAAATCCAAAACAAAAACAAAAATACCTGGAAAAACTCAGCCGGTCTGACAGCATCTGTGGCGAAGAGCACAGTTAATGTTTCGAGTCCGTATGACTCTTCAAAAGAGTTCTGTTGAAGAGTCATACGGACTCGAAACGTTAAATGTATTCCTCTCCGCCGATGCTGTCAGACCTGCTGAGTTTTTCCAGGTATTTTTGTTTTTGTTTTCTATTGATGGCCTCTGATTACACTCTTCCCCATAAGAGGGAATATTCTCTCTGTATCCACTCTAGCCAAACCTTTCAGCATCTTAAAGACCTCCACTAGGTCACCCCCCTCAGCCTTCTCTTTCCAGTAGGAAAGAGACGCAGCCTGCTCATCCTCTGCTGACTGGCACCCCTGAAATTATCCTCAGAAATCTTTTCTGCAGCCTCTCCAGGACCTCTGCATATTTTTTATAATACGCTGACCGGGATTGTATGGGGTGCATGAGGTGTGGTCTGAGAAAAGTTCAGAACAAGTTTAGCTTAATTCTTTACTTTTCCACTCTATCCCTCTTAGAAATAAACCCGATTCTTTGGCTTGTGCTCTTATTAACCCGTTTTACTATTTTTAGTGATTTGTGCACTTGTGCTTCAAGATTTCTTAGTTTCCAAACAATATGCGACCTCCCTACCTTTGTTCCTATAAAATAGCACTTGGAGGTCTTGTGGTGCCATGGGTAGTGTCCCTGTCTCTGAGCCAGGAGCTCTGGGTTCAAGACCCACTCCTAGGGTTTAATGACCAAGGAAGGTGCATTCATATCAAGGTCAAACAGATTGAGTATTAACCTTCAAATCATTCCAATATGCCAATGGCAGACAGTAGGAGCAGGAGAGGTTCCTGGTCAGCCAGGCAATGGAAAGAAATTGGAACTTCTACCATCACTATCCATAGCTCCAGATTACAATATGCATGTAAAGGTAACTTGAACTCCTTGGGAGGTCAGTTGGTTGGGCAGCTGGTGTGGATCAGATTGGAGCCAACAGTATGGGGTTCAATCCCTGTTTGGGTTGGGGTGGATTTGGGAGTGGCCTTGTTGCCCTAACCATGGGGAAGATGGTGGTTGTAGGGCTCAGAAGCAGGTCTCTACGTACCGGACCAACCATAATGGGGGGGTGGCTTTTCAGTGGCTGCAGGGTAGAAGTCAGGAGAGATTGAATTGAGTTAGTCTTCCAGAGCCAAAGGGAATGGTGATGGAGCAAGGAAAGAAGCAAAACGATGTGCTGAGAGTGAGTGTGCTGCAGACTAAAAATAAAACAAGGGAAAGGAACAAAATAGTGGGGACAGAGTTTACGGTCTGAAATTGTTGAACTCAATGCTGAGCCCAGAAGGCTGTAAAGTACCCAATCCAAAAATGGAGTGCTGTTCAATCTCGCCTGTCTTCTGCTGCCACAGAGCTGCCTTTTGTCCTTGTCCTACCCCTGGCTCAGAAAAACATTTTCCCAGTTCTGGTGGAAGGTCATCAACCCGAAAAGTCAACTCTGCTTCTCTCTCCACAGATTTATAAGGGATGTTGCCTGGAGTTGACCATTGTAGTTAGGAGGAATGAGCAGATAGGCTACGATTGGTACTCTTTTTGGAACAGAGGAGGCCGAGTGGAGATATCGTTGTCATTTATAAAATTATCAGGGGTCTGGATAAAGTGGATACGTAGACCCGATTCCCCTTGGCTGAGGCCAGAGTGTTAACTGGACCAGCACTGAGAAAGAATGGTGGGAATGAAGGCTAGAGATAGAAGAGAGAGAGGCATTGGTGCGAGGGGGAATAGAAGAATTATGTTTCTTTTGAAAATTAACACTTACTAAGGGGGTGATTGATACAAGTTACAACAGTGAGGCAAGATGATTAATTAAAAAATACCAAGGAAGTGACTGAGCAAGCCATAATGTTACAGGAAGAAATGGAGAGGAGAGAGGAAGAGAGAAGAACAGGAGGGATTAAGTGGAGGAAGCGAAAGGACAGGGGGGAGGGGTAAAAGGAGAGAAGAAAGGAAGCGATGATGGGGAAGGAGAAACATTGGGCGGAATTTTCTGTCCCCGTTGGCATCAAGCGTCATGGCGGCCATGAGTGGACAATATGGCAGGAAGGCCAAATCAATGCCATGAAACCAGTTTGAAATCGTCGGCTCCGCCCATCAATAGCGGGCCACATTTCCAGCCACCAGCTATCGGGAATGTCATTTTACTACATCTTCATCTCATTATAAACCCTGCTCGCCAGAATCGTCCCCCAACACTGGATCATCCGCGCATGTCGGTGTGATTGCTCGCCAACGCGTTTCACAATTATACACACACAACATGCACTGAGGGGCTGTGCTTTGCTCAGGACTTCAAGGTTTGTTTGCCCACCTTGCTTCGGGCAGCTCTCTCAGTCATCAGCGCCAGGCTTCACAGGCGGCACCACGTCACTTTTAGGGGGGCTCACGGGCAGGTCTCTACCTACCAGATCAGACATAAGGCGGGGGTGGCTGTTCAATAGCTGCAGGGCTAGGGCTTGCTTGGGGAAGGGGGAGAAGTGGCCTCAGGCAAGGGAAGGGGCTGCAGGGCGAGGGCTGTACTGGGCAAGGAGGGTATCCCAGGGTGTGTGTGTGGGGGGCACATGTTGATCTGTGCAAGTGGCCTCAAGAGTGTGAGGGCTGAGGAGGCAGTCTCCAGAGGAGATGAGGCCAGATGGAGATGTGAGGGTGTGTGTGTGTGAGAGAGTGGGTGGTGATGTCCCTTGAGCTGGCAGTGAGTGAGATGCCAGTGAGTGTGTGATGGGCTTGTGAGTGGGTGAGTTTAGAGGGATGAGGTGGGTGGCATACCCTGAGGGCATAGATGAGATCGTTCACCCTCTATCTGCACTGGATGGTCAACCTCTTCTGTGCAGCATTGGCACTGACCACCTCTGCCATCGCCTACCAAGCCAGAGTGATGAGATTGCTGGACTTCCTGTGGCCCGAGCGGGGGGTGGGGTGGTAGAGGACATCGGGGCGGGTCTCCATGGGGCTCAGAAGGCGTCCCAGGGAGGCGTCACTGAATCGACGGTGTGGGCCACTTGTCTTGCAAGTCTCCTTGGCGTTCGGGGCCGACGGACTTTCACCGGGGCAACGCTGGGCATTGCAAAGCGGGCACGGGGCCGGGGTTTAAATATGGTGCCCCGGGCGGGGTGGGGGAAGGGGGGGGGTAGTGGCGAGATGACAGCGCGGCCGGCAGGATGGGAGGGTCGCCCTCCAGCAAGATGCCATGTTTCCCGCGGCTGCGTAGTTAAGGAGGTGGGACCGAGACGACTGGCTGCTAAAGCCGTTGGCATGGCGGGTGAAGTGCCCCTTTTCTCCGGCCGCCGGTGCTCTTTGGGCTGAAACCCGGTGGGGCGGGGATCCCGCCCGTTGCTTTTTGGGATGGAAATGGATTGTGAGGAGAGGTTGTTCAAGGCTCTCCAGCAAAGCTGGGGTTGTGCCTCAGATCTCACTGTGGCACGTTTATGCAGCTGAATTCAATGCGTCTGATCAATTAAGAGCTGAAATCATAAAAAATAGTGACGGTGAAAGCTGTTGGCTTGCTGGCCCGGGTTTCAAAGAAATCTAATTTTTTATTTTATGGCGTTTGACCATGCCAGGAGGGAGCAAGAATGTTCCTTTGGGATAAACTGTAGGCCCGCTGTCTCCCTGGGCTCTGCCCTCTTTCAAGGTCGCTTCTCATGCCCAACCGGATCTCTCCCTCTCTCCCTCTCTCCCTCTCTCTCTCTCTCGCTCTCTCTCGTGCGCCAGCTCCGCATGGGAGCTGCTCAGAGTGTCCCGTTGGCCGACCTCCCGGTTCACCCGGACCCTTACGGCTCACCTGAGCCGCTCTGAGGCCTGAGTTCCGAAAAGTGCCTCTCCACCAGCTGCCGGAAGGCCAGGAGCGACTGCAAGTGAAGCCGGGGTTGAGAGGCCTCGCTCCGAATTCCTCTCCGTGCGGAGGAGGGGCAGCAGGAGAGTCCTCTCGGGCCCAGTCGGTAAGTCTGACCCTCTGCTACCCCGGAGTACACTACCCATCTCTCCCGCACCCCCCCCTCCCCTCACTCCACCCCCTCCACATCCCCGGCCTTCTTTGATTGCCAACCGAACCCTTCCCCCCCTCTCCCCGCACATCTCCGCCAACTCCGAGTGTTGGCCCAGCTGCCCCATGCCCATCCATTTTGAACAGGGATGGCTGGAACGGAAATAAAGCCAACAAAACAGGCCCAAGCCTCCCCCTCTCATACTTGTGTGGCGTGGGAGGCTCACACACCTGGTCGGGTTTCACCCACCCCCACCCCCACCCCCGCCGGGAGTTACAGCCCCCACGTCTTTTGAGCAGAGTCGAGGGGAGCGAGGACAAGGCCTCCCCGGTTACAATGGCAGTACCGCAAAAGCGCTTGGGGATTGACCGACAGTCTACGGGCGTGACCCGCAGGTGTCCATCGCCAAACCTCCACTGGACCGTACCTGAACTCGGACCAAGGCTGGAATTTCGGTGCAGGCGCGTTTTGGAAATAGCGCCCCCAGATGATGGGTCAGTGCCCTCCGGGACATGTTCGAATTTTCAACGCGAGGGTGGGGGGGGTTGGGCACACACTCGCCCCCAACTAATAGCCAGTTAAGCTCCTTAAGCTTATTCATGGGGCAAGGAGAGCCAGCCGGGCTAGTTCAGGCCTGTAAATCGCCAAGCCCGAGGTCTGGTGCATGTTAGTGCACAGCTTTCCAGTTCAATGCAGGAAGAAACTGGGTGATTTTTTTTTTCTCTAAGTGTGAACCCTTTTCGGCACTAGGCGGACTTTGCTCTGGATTGGGGCGGCACCATTCACTTGGCCTATGGGCATCTTTGTGCGCAGTGAGTTTGCTGGCCCTCCAAGGAGCTGCCTCTTCTCTTCGGCGAGGCAGCAGCAACAAGCTCCATTAGCGTAGAGTAAAAGGGTTAAGATCAGGAGCACCTGATGCTAATGTAACGATGATGTAGTGTCACATGACTGAGTGATGGTGATCTGGAGGGAGAGGTCCAACAGCATGCAGATTCACTAAGATGCACACAGAGCTGTAAATAAATGATAATGGTTTTTCCAAACTATAGCGTAGAGTGGCTTACCCAGGGAAAAGAGACACACGCTGAAAAACTCCGTATCACCCCAAACAAACATGACAAAACAATCATGGCTGCCGTCTGCCTTTGTCGCTTGCCCTCAGCAGGCAGCTCCCACCTCTTGGAGCTCACCTCCGGCCCAATTAGGGCATTTACACTTGACGATTGTGCCGCGGGATTGACACAGATACGGCGCTTGGGTGGGGACCTGGAAAACGTACCGGCATCGGATTCCCGAATCCTGATCGAAAATCGAGCCCCAAGTCTCACTCAGCCATCACCCCCTGTGCTCGTTGGCACACACTGGCACCTCGGTTCAGCGACAGCCCGTCTTTCAAATTCTCAACGTTGTTTTCAAATGCCTCCGTGCCCCTCCCTATCTCTGTAATCTCCTCCAGCCCTACAACTCACCGAGATATCTGCGCCCCCTCTAACTCTGGTTTCCTGAGCGTCCCCGAATTTAATCTCTCAACTCTTGGTGGCTGTGTGTTCTGGCACTTAGGACATAAGTTCTGGAATTCCCTCTCTAAGCCTCTCGGCCTCTCTATCTTAGGGCCCACCTCTTTGACCAGGCTTTTAGTTGTCTGTCCTAATAACTCCTTACGTGGTGCGTGTCAAACTTTTTCTTTTGACAATGTTCTTGTGAAGCGCCTTGGGATGTTTTACTATGCTGAAGGTGCTATACAAATGCACATTGTTGTTGTTGTTGCTACCCTGACTGATGCCCACCACTGAGTGCTGCAACACCTGCCTGGGTCAGACATTAACCTCTTATAGGAGGAGGGGGGGTGGTTCCTGTGACATGCATCGAAGCATTGTTTCAGCTCCATGGAGACTTCAGCCTATCCCAGCTGGCAGAGTCAGAATGTAAGGTTTAACTTATTTGCGTGGAGCCAGGAGAAGCAGAGGTGCTCCTGAGAACTCCATAAAAATAAGCTGGTCTGCTTCCACGCTGAATAACCCCCAACCCAGCCCCACCGCACCCTACCTCTACCCTAACAGCACCGTAACATGTCCCTATGTTCTGAGCATGCGCGGTGCCCAAGGACATGAACTGGCCATCCTGGCATCAGCCTTCCTGTGCTAGGGATGAACTTCTAAAAAATTGTAAAAATTGGGTCAATGACTTGGCTAAATATTCACACGAATGTTTGCAACTCTCTGTTTATAATCAGCCTATTCGCTGATTATCTCTTCCTGAAAGGATCTTGACTGCAAGGTCCAAATTCAAAACATGAAATATTTTAAATTCATTTACGGGGTGTGGGCATCGCTGGCTGGGCCCAGCATTCATTGCCCATCCCTAACTGCCCTTGAGAAGGTGGTGGTGAGCTGTCCTCTTGAGCCGCTGCAGTCCATGCGGTGTAGGTACACCCACCGTACTGTTAGGGGAGGGAGTTCCAGGAGTTTGACCCAGTACAAGAATCAAACCTGCTTTGTGCTGCACTTACCAAGCTAAGGTGCATCTTCCAGCCACCCATTTATCCAAACAACGGTCTGTCTGTGACCACTTGCTGGTTTGAAACAGTGCTCCATTATTGGCACTCAATTTAATGTCATTGTTGCTTACTTGTCTGCTGTATGTCTTTGACACGTCCACCACTGACATTCAAGCAAATAAAATGTCATGTCAATTTAATAAGGTCGTGATTATCAAACAGCAGTGAGCCCGTGTCTTGCTCAGATCTGTTCCTTTGCTGTGTCAATAGTGCTGCAAATGCTTCAGCAGATTAAGAAGATTAGGAGTTTATGTATGGTTTAAGGATTTGATTATACTGTAATGTATCGCACCCATGCCCAAGTCATTCTCATTGCAGCAGCTGGCCATAATAATGGAGTCAGACAGAATGAAGCAGAGGGGTTGACTTTGAGAGTATTCGATGCATGGGGCAGACTCCAATAGGTCATGCTCCTTTGGTTAATTGATTGGAAAGACCCGGATAAATACTTGTGTAGGACTGGGATTGAAGGCTAGAGGGATGACTATCGACAGCAACACTCAGCTGGACCATGAAGTTCAATATTTCCATAGTGCAGTCATTTAATTGGAATGTAACTGGACGGGGTCCAGACACAATGGATTGCGAGATCGCAACAATAGTCTCGAATTCCAATTCCTTAAGTGGGATGTGAAGCAAGGAAATACTTTGCGGAGCTTTCCGGTGGTGGGATTAGAGGGATGGGGGAGAGGTCATGATGGAGCAGGGGTTAAGTGACCATCTGGATCTGCCCCATGATTGATTGACCTTTCCTGTAGAAACTACAGTGAGAGATTTGAGGGGGAAGCAAAAAACTAAACAGAAGAAATCGTGTCTAGTTTCCCTCATTGCTTTTGTTTTAGCCAAGGGGTTATTTCAGGTCAGTGAGAATGGACAGAAATATAAGGAACAAAAAACAGAGATGGGAAGGACTGGGGCCAGAATTAAAGAATTTGAAATGAATCGTTACAATAACTTTAATCCAATGTCATTTGTAGATTAGGGATAATATTGCAGCATATGCATAATATTGTAGCACAAACATAATTCTGCAGCTTAGCTTCTATTAAAATAGCTGTCTTAAAGTAAAAGGTTGCATGAGGTTCCACAGATCAAGAGGAAGAATAGATGCTATGCCAAAGATTAAGACATTAATAACAGTGACCAAAACTGGATCAGAAACGTGGATTTCAAGAATGATTTTAAAGCAGGAGGGGAGGGGAGGTGGAGAGGCAGAGGGGTTGAAGGAGGGAATTGCAGTCCGGGAGCCTGCAAAACTCTGCCTCTTAGCGCTTGGGTTGCCATTTTGGCTCCAAAATGGTGTAGCACACACCTCTGCTGCAAGCCACACTGGACAGCATTTTGGTGGGAGCATCAGTGCATGCACAGGGAATATCTGCTGGAAATCTGGAGAGTAGGCAGATAGTGACGTCAGTCAGAATGCAATGCTGACTTGCTGCTGTCGTATAATGGGGAGAACCAGAGACTTGGGGGAGGTGTAGTATAAGGGATTAATTCTAGCTGTGGGATATGCTAATGAGACGGCATACATCATCACAGGAAGTGGTACAGTGTCACATGACCTTGCTCCCTCTTGTAGATCTCATGGAAAGATGAAGCCGCAGTAAAATATGTTCCATTAAAATTATAGCTTTCCTTACCTCAGCACATTTTGAAAATATTCTGTGTTAGCCCAATGAGACCAAGAATATTATAGATACCAGGGCTGCCATTTTGGAGCTCACAGGGTTCCAGCTAACTCCCTCTCTTAAACACACACAGTAGAACATGCATTCAGTAACAGGAGGAAGCCTCTCAACAGCACTTTTTAAAGGAATTATCAGCTACCGTCAGGTTTGTTACTGTTTGATTTCTATCGGCTGTTGCTGCAATTATAGAAGTGTTTGGACATCTCTTGAGCTCCTTAAAGGTGCTAAAATCTACAGAGCATGGCGAGGGATTTTACCCTGACTTCAAGGTTCCTGCACAAACCACTTGCTTCAGACACAAGCGCAGTAGCACACATTCCCCTTGCACTGTACCAAGTCAGGTACAATAAGTAGAGCTGCACCCAGAGGAGGACAAGCTGGTGGGAAGAGGGAGGAGGAGGATAGGCAGAGATCTCTCAGAAGGAGGCCATATCCACCCAGGGTGTTCAGGGAGCAATTCCCCATCCAATCCTCAACAAGGAACAATGTGTGAAATGTTTGTGTGTTACTAAGTATGTCCTTACTCAAGTCTTTCACCTACTACAACCATAACTGCAACCTCAGAGCAGGGCGAGAACGGCATTGCCAGTGACTGTGAAGGTGACCATGGTGATGAACTTTTACGCATCTGACTCCTTCTGGGTTGGAGCAGGTGATATTTGCAACAACTCCCAGTTTTCTACTCACTGTTGCCTATGGCAAGTCATTGAGATAAAAAACAGGAAACGCTGGAAGACTCAGCACATCTGTCTGCATCTGTGGAGAGAGAAACAGAGCTAATGTTTCGAGCTCATAAGACTTTTCTTCAGAGCTGAGACTCTGCATTCCAAGGGAGCTGAATACATTTTACTCCCCACCTTGCCAGAGAGAAGCAGGCAGGGTAAGCACACGGCTTTGTTAGAATTGCAGGCTTCCCCATTGTTTGGGGTGCATCGACTGCATATACATCACATTGCAGGTGCCTTTAATCTACTCTGAGATGCGTCGCAAGCTGAAGGGACTCCAATCCCTCAATGGGCAGCTTACTTGCGATGATATACAGTATTGGATCAGTGCTCGATATCCTGGCAGCAGTCCCGATGCCTTCATTCTGTGCCAGCCAACCTGACTAAACCATAGGGTGACCACTGGGATGACAGGGGGGAAAGATTTGATGACAGGGCCAAGGGACTCTGGAGGTCAACCCCGTGCATGTGTGTGCAGCGGCGTTCAGGCGGTGAGAATGTGAACAAGCAGACAGTTGGCGTGCTGAAACAATATGTCTGCTGCCTGATCCGCTCTGAAGGAGCTCTGCAGTTACTCATTGGAGCGTGCCAAGTGTTTAGCGCTCCTGCCGACTGTAGCACAGCCTGGCCATCATGAGGGACTACCCTTGGTGCCAGGCAGAGGGGCATTCAGAGGAGGAAGGGAGGAGCCAACAACACAGTCCCGTTTTGTCTGGGTGGTCCACGGTCAGTTCGTCCGACTGCAATACTAATTCACCGCTCCCTAACAGCCCCACACCATCCCTTCCCTCTGTCATTGACCAGCTAAGCACCTGACTGGCCAAAATGCAACATACAAAGTAGTCAAATTTATCATTAAAATCTTGTTTCAAAAAATGTGTTTTAGATAAATTTAAGAAGTGGGTAGATAAAGGCTATACAGTAGGTAGTTAAAGGCTATACAGTGGGTAGATAAAGGCTATACAGCGGGTAGATAAAGGCTATACAGTGGGTAGTTAAAGGCTATACAGTGGGTAGTTAAAGGCTATACAGTGGGTAGTTAAAGGCTATACAGTGGGTAGATAAAGACTATACGATGGGTAGTTAAAGGCTATACAGGGGTAGATAAAGGCTATACAGTGGGTAGATAAAGGCTATACAGTGGGTAGATAAAGACTATACAGTGGGTAGATAAAGGCTATACAGTGGGTAGATAAAGGGTATACAGTGGGTAGATAAAGGCTATACGGTGGGTAGATAAAGGCTATACAGTGGGTAGATAAAGGCTATACAGTGGGTAGTTAAAGGCTATACAGTGGGTAGATAAAGGCTATAGAGTGGGTAGATAAAGACTATACGATGGGTAGTTAAAGGCTATACAGTGGGTAGATAAAGACTATACGATGGGTAGTTAAAAGTTATACAGGGGTAGTTAAAGGCTATACAGTGGGTAGTTAAAGGCTATACAGTGGGTAGATAAAGGCTATACAGCGGGTAGATAAAGGCTATACAGTGGGTAGTTAAAGGCTATACAGTGGGTAGTTAAAGGCTATACAGTGGGTAGTTAAAGGCTATACAGTGGGTAGATAAAGACTATACGATGGGTAGTTAAAAGTTATACAGGGGTAGTTAAAGGCTATACAGTGGGTAGTTAATGGCTATACAGTGGGTAGATAAAGACTATACAGTGGGTAGATAAAGGCTATACAGCGGGTAGTTAAAGGCTATACGGTGGGTAGATAAAGGCTATACAGTGGGTGCTTGAAGGCTATACAGTGGGTAGATAAAGGCTATACAGTGGGTAGATAAAGGCTATACGGTGGGTAGATAAAGGCTATATAGTGGGTAGATAAAGGCTACACAGTGGGTAGATAAAGGCTATACGGTGGGTGCTTGAAGGCTATACAGTGGGTAGATAAAGGCTATACAGTGGGTAGATAAAGGCTATACGGTGGGTAGATAAAGGCTATACGGTGGGTAGATAAAGGCTATACAGTGGGTAGATAAAGGCTATACGGTGGGTAGATAAAGGCTATACGATTGGTAGATAAAGTCTATACCGTGGGTAGTTAAAGGCTATACAGTGGGTAGATAAAGGCTATACAGTGGGTAGATAAAGGCTATACAGTGGGTAGATAAGGGCTATACGGTGGGTAGATAAAGGCTATACAGTGGGTAGATAAAGGCTATACAGTGGGTGCTTAAAGGCTATACGGTGGGTAGATAAAGGCTAAACGGTGGATAGATAAAGGCTATACAGTGGGTAGATAAAGGCTATACAGTGGGTAGTTAAAGGCTATACAGTGGGTAGATAAAGGCTAAACGGTGGGTAGATAAAGGCTATACGGTGGGTAGATAAAGGCTATACAGTGGGTAGTTAAAAGCTATACAGTGGGTGGATAAAGGCTATACGGTGGGTAGTTAAAGGCTATACAGTGGGTAGATAAAGGCTATACAGTGGGTAGATAAAGGCTATACGGTGGGTAGATAAAGGCTATATGGTGGGTAGATAAAGGCTCTACAGTGGGTAGAACATATACATATTTTCAGGAGGCATTCAACAAGTTTGCAAGATGTTTGAGTGAAAAATTCAGTTGTACGATGTAAACGAACGTGTCACAGCCCAGAGAGAAAAGAAAGTTGGTCCATGTTCAGCAAACAAAGTGTCGGGGTAAATGGATGTTAGTTAGACTGAGAAAGGCCTGGATGGAAACATAACAGGAGCACGCCATTCAGCCCCTTGAGACTGTTCTGTAATTAGAGGATGGGTGATCTATATTTTAACTCCATTTTCTCAGCTTGGTTCCAGGAGCCAGGTGACACGCTCCCCGGCCCAGAGTTTGAAGGCGCAGGAGGGGGCGCGTAAAATCTAGCAGGCACCATGCCTGTTCAGGCCCATAAATCACCAAATTATAGCCAACATAGGACCTCCCCCCCACCACCGCTGATATTTTACCTTTGGCAAGAGGAGGCCCACGACAGGACAGCCTTAGCTGCAATGGCTGGTGTCGGCCAAGGGGCCGGGTGGGATGGGGGGGAGGGAGGTGCCTCATTTGCAGGCCCTAGGAGACAACCCCCAAGGTCACCCCCACACGCCCCCCCTCCCGACTTTAACCCTTCTCCCCTAGCCTCCTGAATCTGGCCCTCCACCCCCCTCAGTGGGCCCCACCATCTTGGGAAGCGTAAGTTCTTCTCCCAGTGGTAAATTGCTTCAGGGCAGCCATTGGGATTTTGGATGGGCTCCTCCCACAAATCTTTTAGTCATGAGCGGGAGGGGGGATGTAGAAGGGCTCCAGGCTCCATTAAATCCCCCCTCTCCCCCCACCGCCCCCCCCCCCCCCCCGATATCATTTAATATCACAGCCTAACATAAACCTTGTAATTTTCGGTTTTAAACTTTTCCTTTGAGATAGTATCATCAGTTTTTGGTAGGGGGAGGGACGGGTTGGGGGGAGGGAGGGGGAGAAAGTTCCGGATTTCCACTCCCCTTTGTGTGTAGAACTGCTCTGTGAGTGGCCTAGATCAGGGATCCCTACCAGAGGAAATAGTTTCACTGTATCGACCTATCAAATCCTTTAATCTTAAGCACCTCAGTTACATCATCCCTTAATCTTCCATATGTCCTCGTAATTTCACCCTTTTAGCCTCAGTGTCGTTCAGGTGGATCTGCATTGTGCCTGCTCCAAAGCCAATGTACCCTTCCTTGGGTGCGGTGCCCTGAACGTTCACCCCTTTGAGGAAAAAGGCCCTTTTAATTATTTTATGTAGCTATCCACAGGTTTTAACGATTTCTACACATAGACCCCTTAACCTCTCTGCCATTCAGGCTTGAATCCCACCCTTTCGGCAGATGGCGAAATTTGAGTTCAATAAAAACCTGGAGTTAAAAGTCTAATGATGACCATGAAACCATTGTCAGTTGTCGTAAAAACCCATCTGGTTCACTTACACCCTTTAGGGGGGGAAATCTGCCGTCCTTACCCGGTCTGGCCTACATGTGACTCCAGACACACAGCAATGGGTTTGGCTCTTAGATGCCCTCAGAACAAGGGCAATTAGGGATGGGCAATAAACATTGGCCTAGCCAGTGACACCCACAAGTCTTAAATGAATAAAAAATGAGTTGGAACTTTCGTAACCCAGGAGACAGTGCTGGGTCCACCCTTTTTTTCAATAAATAATGGGATTTTAACTTCTCAGTGAGGAGGACAATGAAGAATGTCAGGCAGATACGCACAGGTTAGAGATGACAGTTCAATACTGATGAGCATGAGGTAATACACCTTGTGAGCAAAAGTAAGGAAGCGGGGTAGACTTGGCACAGAATGAGAACATTGAGCACAACGGCAAAGGAACGAACGTCAATCCATACACAACATCGGTCCACAGTTAGAGTACAGCCTGCAGCTCATCATAGAAGGAAGATACAGCTTTGAAACTAAGATAGTAGAGCATGAATTCACCAGGATGATACCATTGTAAGGAGAGGCTTGAGATAAGGAGACCGTACCTAATGGAGTATAGAAGGCTATGAGGAGATTCAATAGGGTTTTAAAAAATTGTAAAATGTTCCGTCGGTGCGAAGAGCAGGTCTGTAACCTCTATCGAGAGAGTCAGTGGTGAGCTGTTATCAATTTTAAAATTATTAAAAGAGTGAAGAAGAAATTAGAAGATATTTTGTTACACAAAGAGTGGCTGGAGCAAAGATGATCTATTTATTAAGGGAAACCTGGATAAGTGTTTGAAACAGGTGAAAATAAAGAGCTCCAGGCATCGAATAGGATAGTGGGCTTAGTTTTAAGTTGCTCTGTCACAGGCAGGAAGGGCTAAATAGTCTTCTACTGGTTCTGAAAACAAGCTTGCAGCTTGGCACAATGGATGAGGAGGGGAATGATATCAGTGGAAATGACATGAGTTTATGATGGGGGCCAAAGATGACATCTTCAGTCTTCCCAGTGATTATCTGGATGAAACTGCAACTTATCCAAGATTGGTTGTCGGACATTGCAGAGGCAAAGGGGGAGTTGAGAGGTGGTTTTCAGCACACACACTGAAGAGTTGAGAGGTGGAGAGGGAAAGCGAGGTGTCTTCACACACTGAAGAGTTGAGCGGTGGAGAGGGAGAGCAAGGTGTCTTCAGCACACACACACACTGAAGAGTTGAGTTGGTGGAGAGGGAGAGTGAGGTGTCTTCAGCACACACACACTGAAGAGTTGAGCAGTGGAGAGCGAGAGCAAGGTGTCTTCAGCATATGCACTGAAGCTGATCCCATGAGTGTAGATGATGTCACCAAAGGACAACATGTAGATGCACAAAATGTTGGGGCCAAGGATGGATCCTTGGAGGATACTCGAGATGAAGGTGCTATATGGAGTGAGGAGTCTTAGACAAAGGTCTTCTTATGGCTATGATCAGTAAGATTGGAACCAAGCAAGGGTGGTCCAACTGAGCTGACAGCTCAACCTATTGAAGATTGCTTCAAGTAGTGCTCAAGGAGTTAAGTAACAAGACCTATGTGGGCACAGTCTCTCAAAACCCAGGAAACCGTGGACAACTGGGGGACATGCCTAAAAACTGAGTCCATCCATCTTTCCATCCATGTTTAATTTAACAAGACAGTACATAAAAAATTTATTATGATATCTATTCACCGATACTTTGGGGAACTTTCTGCTTCTTTTTATAGTCTCCTGCTTGTTCCCAATAAATTAACTAAGTATTGTTTTCTGTTGTTCTTATGAAGTCTGTGTTCATCGATGTGAAAGGTGTTTTATCCATTTTGAAGACTGAATGCTTCCCCATCAGGAAAAAGACTCCTCTGCTCTGTTGCAATGATGTGCTTCAGGCTCAACTTCTGACAGTGTTAGTTCACCAGTCACTATTTCACTTTCCGAGGCCTTTCTGAGTGAGACCCGCTAACTTAAATATCCACTTTCCAACCTCTCAGTGGAGGGTGGAAGTGATGCTTCAGCAGAGTCTTGGGTAGAGTATTTGAAGCAGCGCGAACAGTTCTTAGGAAGGCCTTAGAAGGAGTGCAGGGTAGATTCACCAGATGATACCTGGACTCCAAAGGTTAAATCATGAGGGGAGATTATGCAAACTAGGGTTGTACTCCCTGGGCTTTAGAACGTCAGGGGGTGGTCATGCCTTGACTTCCAGGCCTAGGCAGTGGTGGCTTTCCACCCACAGGCAGCGATTCCACTTGGCACCCATCATCTTTACCTCAACAAGAGTTGGTTTGCAACCAGGCAAAGGAACATCCAATCCCATCAGGTGTAAAACTCACAACTAAAAACCCACACTTAGCATTTGCCAAGTGCTGACAGCCAAATTAAAATTCCCACCCAGACGATGAAGGTAATAGCAACTGAAGATCCCTTCCTGGAACTCTTCCTTACGGCTTGCTGCTTTATGCTGGCGCTGTTCCCAGGGCAACAGAATCATCGGATGTTATGACTTGAATTACCGAAAAGCTTTACTGTGAGATTGTTGGAGCCTGTGGATCCTCGTTGCCAGTTTGATGTGAGTGGTGGCCCAGTTGGTATTGACAGAGTTGATCAGCAGACACTTCTCAGGTGGAAACTCTAAGTTTATATACAAAGGGACTTGGCAGCAACTACACGTGTGCTTTCACTTCAAACTCTATCTCTACACTACCAACTACTGAGACAGCCCGTGCTGCTCTCCTATTGTGTACTAAAGATCATGTGAACTTCCTTACCAAGCATCATTCTTAAAGGTATATCACACTCTAAATAAAGCCATAATTACCACAGAGATGCCCATCACCCAAGGTTTTTCTTATTCGTTCATGGAATGCGGGTGTCACTGGCTAGGCCAGCATATTTTGCCCATCTCTAATTGCCCTTGTTAAGCAGACAGTTAAGGGTCAACCACATCACATGTAGGCCAGACCAGGTAAGGACAGCAGATTTCCTTCCCTAAAGGACATTATTGTGCCAGGGTGTTTATAACAATAGTTTCATAGTCATCAACCAGAGCTTTAACTCAAGATTTTTTACTGAATTCAAATTTCACCACCTACTGTGGTGGGATTTGAACCCAGAGCATTACGCTGGGTCTCTGGGAAACTAATCCAGTGACAATGCCACCATGCCACAACTTCCCCTACTTAACTTTGACCTAATGCCTAGTACTGGTTTAAGCAGTTTATAGGTTAATACTTAGACCGCAATACCACCGCACCCCACCCCCATGCCCTGAATACCACTAAGGCAGCTCATTTCTCCGGTGCTTAGCATCCAAGCTATCTCCGGTCTAGTTCCGGTCCGCAACTCAAGTTCCTTCCTGCACCATTTTGGTAAGAAGCCTATCAAATCGCATCGACTTTGTGAAACGTCGCAGAATGCTGTGAAATTTTGTCGCTTAAACTTATTAACATATCAGCTCGTGGTGTGAGAGCTGAGGTATTTAAATGATGTAGTTGTTCGATAACCTGGCTGCTGGTCTGCTCCGATAAACGGAGACATTTGGGAGTTACAGAAGGCTTTAATTCTTTTGCAACAAGCACCCCCTTTTTTTTTTGTTCATTCACAGAGTTAAGAGCACAGAGTGCGCACAAGCGCTTGACAACTTTAAAATAATTTGACCCAAAACACTGCAGAGGCTGAAAACCTGGAAAGACCCAGAAGGTCAGGTCACACCTGGCGAGAGAGGAAACAGGGTTAAGTGGCTCGCCGGGAGGGATTTTCTAGCCTCGGCTTTGACAGGCACTGCCGCAGGGAATGTTTGGAGAGCCGTTTAAAAGTCCAAGGGCTTCCCAAATTTTCCGGTCCCGCCCGTGATGATGCCTGCCAATGTCGGGGCTGGAAAATCCCGGCTGACGTTGTGAGCGTGGCGCGTTTGGGAGAAACAAGGTGACTTTGAATCTCTGGTTCCCGAACCTCTCCACCGGTGGGGGGAGTTGTTTGATCAGCTCGGGCTGGGTTATCATCCCAGTGGCTGGTAGCGGGAGTCGGGAGACTTCCCAGATCGCCCCGCCCACCTTGGCCGAAGGTGCCAGCGAAGGCGCCATTTGGTTCTGGGGGCTGATAGCTGGAGTCGGCCCTGCCACTCCTCCGGGAGAGAGGTCGGAGGCCGACCCGGGGCTGTCGGCTGCCCAAGGCGGGCTGGTTAAAATGCCCTCCTCGGTGCTTCGGGGCTTAGTCCCGGTTGTAATGAAGGCAAAGAAGCAATAAGCTGCCTTCTAGACCTCACTGCCAGCACCCCCCCCCCCACAACACTCACTCCCCCACACAAACGTCCCATGCCCCATCCATGCCGACTCATGCCCCACGATTGGCGGGCAAGCTCCTCCCAGCCATCCATCCCAATGCTGACACCCCTTGTAGGGTGAGCTTCAGAGTGTCCTTGAAGTGTTTTCCTTCTTCCCCCCTGGCACGTCGGCCATTTTGAGAGATGAGGAAACAAGACCCGGGGTGTTGGGGTAGGGTGGGGGGGGGGGGGGGGGGGGGGGGGGGGGGGGAGAGACGCTGCTCATCCATCCAGACACTGTGTCCAGTCCGTCGAAGTTGGTTTTGCCTGAATGAATGAGCTTTTTCCCGGGACTTTCAGTGTGATTCTTCACCCTGATAAAGAACAGCCCAAGGGTAAACAGCTCTTTAATAGCCCTCGCGAATGTAGATGGGCAGGATTTTCCCTGCCGCCCCCTCCAATGGTGGCAGGCCGCGAGTTGGGGAGGGCTGGGAAAATCGCGGTAATCTGCGCCGAGAGGGCTGCCAATGCAGCGCCACCAGCGGGCAAGCCTCCCAGCGGTGCCACTGGGTGCCAAGAAGCTGCCCTCAAATGGAGGCGGGCAGCCTGGTTAAGTTATCAGCGACCCCCAGACTGATTGATGTGAGAATTGGACTGAACTGTGACATTCCCTTTGGCCAGCTTGCCCGCTGACAATTATTGGCCTCACACGCACAGGTAGACTAGTCACTTGGCGAAGGTAATGAGGAGCAATCTGTGGCCAATAGGACTAATAACCATCTCCCGGACTCCATGAATGTCCAGCCCCACCGCGGCCGAAATCTGACTCCCCAACTCAGATCCTGTTTTCTCAACTTTCACATTTCAGCGGAGGACAAGGAAAGCGCTTCAAAGACGATCTGAAGCTCACCTTGAAGGGTGTCAGCACTGACATTAATGATCGGGAGGAGCTTGCTGCTAATCATTCAAAATGGTGACAACTTGTCCATCGAGCTGCATCTCACTGTGAGTCACAATGTCTTAGTGATGAGGCAAAGTGGCAGCAGAGAAGGAAAGAAAAGGAAGCAAATTCTTCACTCTGGATCCAACTACGTCATGGGACATCCTTCCCCATGTGTCCAAAGACCTGTGGGTGGAGAATCAGCCTGTTCAGTCACGTGAAGACCCATGGCAGAAACCCACGGCCTTGAGGGGATGTCACCCTCGAATCGCGGGGCAGCCAATGATGACAAATGTCGGGGGTTATGGGATCTTGGTGGTTATGTTAACGGGCTACTAATCCTAAGCCCTGACCCCACCCTAGCAGTCAGGGAATCTAAATCCAGTTAAGTAAATTGAAAATAAGAGTGAAATTGAGGAGTTATGGTCAGTCATGGGTGGCCATGAAATTACATTTTAAACCTATAAACCCGCCCATTTCACTAATGTCATTTAGGGAAGGACTCTGCCATCCCTGTTTAAAAGTAAAATACTGCGGATGCTGGAAATCTGCAATAAAAACAGAAAGTGCTGGAAAATCTGTGGAGAGAGACAGAGTTAACGCTTCGAGTCCGTCCAACACTTCTTCAGAGCCCCCTGCTGTCCTTATCTGGTCCAGCCTACACGTGACTCCAGGCCCATGGCTACATGGTTGACTCTGAACTGCCCTCTGAAATCACCTGACAAGACACTCAGTTGTCTCAAGGGCAGTTAGGGATGGCAATAAGTAATGGACTTGTGAGTGACGCTACATTCCGTAAATGAATTAAAAAGAAAGGTTCCCTTTACCTTTCTCAGCTAAGCCAGGGGCTGGGGATGGGGCCGGTAACCCTGTTCCTGAGTCTCTACCAATATTATTTGTCCATGAGCAGCAAAGAGATATGGAAGAATAATATTCTAGCTCCCTCTCATGAATTCCAATGGAGGTATTGATGGCTACATTACTTGTGTGTATCTTGGATATTCACAATATACGGGTAACAGTTTGGTGATCTTGGGGAAATAGTTACCCCAATGGATGGTTTTTCCTGTCTCTCTGATTGATATCTGTTTTGTTGGGTCTCTTCTTTCTGCTGATATCAATGAGCAGAACATTAGTAAGCAATTTCATGAATATCCAAGTTTACCTACATCCCACCTGTCCTGGGAAGTGCTCGACTGGTGTAGTGGACAAAGTCTGTTTTTTTTATTTGTGTACAGGATGTGGGTGTCGCTGGCTGGGCCCAGCATTTATTGCCCATCCCTAATTGACCCTTGAAAAAGTGGTGGTGAGCTGTCTTCTTGAACTGCTGCAGTCCACGTGGTGTAGGTACACCCACAGTGCTGTTAGGGAGGGAGTTCCAGGATTTTGACCCAACGACAGTGAAGGAACGGTGATATATTTCCAAGTCAGGATAGTGAGTGGCTTGGAGGGGAACTTCCAGGTGGTGGTGTTCCCATGTGTCTGCTGCCCTTGTCCTTCTAGATGGTAGTGGTCGTGTGTTTGGAAGGTGATGTCGAAGGAGCCTTGGTGAGTTTCTGCAGTGCATCTTGTAGATGGTACACACTGCTGTTACTGGTTACTATTGGGTACTGACCTGTGTTCAATCTTCTCAGGTCAGAACAGATTAAAAGCTTTCCTGTGATACTGTTGATGGCAACAAACCAATGACTAGAGGTCCCAAAAGATGATGTAGGGATGAGAATGTCAGTAAAAGTTATAGGTCATGTGTATCTATTGTTTCCATTGAGAGGAGCTGATTAAGTGCATCTGTAAATTCATCTGCCCAGACGCTCACCAGTATTATATTCAAACTTCTGCGCTCAACTTCCTGTTGTAATACAGCATTCAGCCAAATGTACAACATCCTGCACCATCGCTGACTTTCCATGCTCCCCAATAAATATGGAAACGGCTGCCACAAAATCGCAGCCAACGTGTACACAGTAGAATTTAAAATACTCTCATTAAAGAGCTAAAGGGCATTGAGTCTCCTCTCCGCTTTGCTGGGTAAAATAACAGCAAATTTGGAAGAGGGCCCCAGAGGCAGATTGGCAGACAAACAAAGGCATGTTTCCAGTCACATAAAGATGGTGTGGCCTTTCAACCGACCGTGCTGACGACTTTGCTAATCCCACAGAGACTGCGCCTTTGCTTCAGATGGGAAATATGTTGTGGGTACTTTAGCTGGGCCGATGCCAGCCCAGTTCAGTACAAGAGCAGACTGGAGACCGGTTGGAAGAGAACCAGCCAATTTCTCGGAATACAGCACTTAAAACACACAAACGGATCCTTGGGGGTCTTCAGATCCCCTCTGAAATTTCTGTCTGAAGTTTGACAGTCAGCAAAGAGATGCGTTGCACTGACACCAGCGCTTTGAGAAATTAACCCTTTCAAATTTCAAAATGGCACATGTGTGCCCTTTTTAAGTCTACAACAGCAACTTGCTCCATGAACAGCAAAGATATCCCAAGTCTTCTCGCGCACACCCGACTGGGGATTATTAATCTGGGAATTATTCCCACTGCTTTATTTGTGTTCAGCTGGCTATCTGACACACACACAAACCTGGGAACTGTCAGGGTTAGGAACCACTGAGGCAAATTATTGCACAATCTCCCATAATTTCCTGACGTGGAATGTGCAATCTCACTTACCGAAACTCCGGGACTTCAAGAGTAGGTCATCGATAGCTGAGGTTTATGATCCATTGGCTGGGAAAATGGGCTAAGTTGGATCTTAGCCAATAAACCAACTTGGTAGCACAGAACATGGCAAGATTCCTGTTGTTAGGATTGCTTTCCTATTAGGTATTGATAGTATGCTCAGTGGGAAGAATCTCAGTCCTCTCTGGCAGGTCTATCCCTCTGCAGCTCAACAATGAGCCAGATATAGAGTTCAATTGATCAGCGTTTCATTAGGTGAGTCTGTTTACTGTTGTTGTTCACTCTGCTTGATTGGTAGAGCCTGGGTGTGGACTCAAAGAAAAGTAAACAAAGCTGCAGAAAGAGCTGGAGTCCAGAGCTGAAACATGGAGCAGACATTTTAAAGCAGTGTGAATAAAACCTGTTACACACATAGAAACTAGTGTCACCTCTGCATAGTTCTAAGGAAAATCAAATATGTAAAATATACAACACCAGACTAACAAGAGAAGTACACCCTATCTCCAGGCATGTTTTCTTGCAGCTAACTTAACCTCCAAGAGATCCCATGTATAGGCCCCTCAAAAAAGTTAGTCATTTGTGACTATTACCTTATGTTATGAAAGCAAAATTCAAACGGAATAAAACATCCTGCATGACTAAAGATGGTCTCTACTTCTGATCACAAATTGAAGCAATCAAAGGGCTTGTACAATAGAGCCATTTAAAACGATCGTGGTGTTTAAACTTTGTGAAACAACGCAGCGAGAAACGTGGAATGTTTATTGTTCACTCTGATACAAACGAAAATACTACCGATGCTGTAAATCTAAAATAAAAACAGGACACAACGGAAATAGTCAGCAGGTCTGGCAGTGCCTGTAGAGAGAGGGAAAGGTCTTGATCACCGATCTGAAACGTTGGCCGGGATTTTCAATTGCTAGCAGGGCCAGGATCAGGTGTGAGTACGATTTGACAATTGCATTCTTGCAGGGCAGCTCTGAATGCCACTGCCTCTGGAACATGATGTGATTTTTCAAAGGGAGGCAGGGAACGCCTTCAGTTAACGGTACATTAATCTCCCTAAGGAGCTTGTTAATGGGCCAGGGAGGGTGAGAAGGGGATTTCCAAAGTTGAATTCACTGAACCTGAACAGCCTTGTGCAGGTTAGTACACAGCGGTTGGGTCCACAGTGGGCAGAAGTTGAAGTATTTTTCAATGTTGAAAAATTTCGGGAGCTGGGGGCTTGTGTTCCAGATCATGCTCTTTACCTTTCATTTGGCCATTTGACCACTTTTGTGCACAGCGAGGCTGCTGGAGTCTCCAAGGATCTGCCCTTTCTCTTCGGCAAGGCAGCAGCAGGCCCCATCATGGCCGCTGTCTCCCTTTGCTGCTCACGCTCTGCAGGCAGCTCCCACCTCCTGTGCTAACTCCCAGACCAATTAGGATAGTTACACTTGCTGATTACGTCACATGAGCGAGATAGGTTCGACACAGGGTGGGAACCTGGAAACTATCCGGGTATCGGGTTCTGTCATTACAGAATCCCACCGCTCTCTAACCAGACACCCCACCCCTTCTCTTCAGTTGGATGCCACTTTACCTTTGCCCTGTTGGAGTTTCTTATTACTGGTTGGGCTTTCCATCTTCAATCAGTTACTCCGATCGGTCAAGTTGACCACAATGACCGCTCCCTTCTCCATGCAAAGCTGCAGGTATTTCCATGGCGATGGGGCCCGGTGTATTACACACCATTTTGGCAGATGACCAATAATCGCTAACCAAGGAAGTAAAGCACATACAACGATCAATAAAACATTCGCACATTCATCATCTTATCAACAATCACATAGCAAAATGAAAGTAAATCTGCCTGTACCATGTGAATAAGAATATTGACATCATCTACTCAGCGACTTGAGCTCCTTTTTTATTTACTGATTAACAAATGCAGTCACCCACAGCTGGATGGCATTCACATCTGGACACTCAAACTGTCAAATGTGGCGGAAGTTGGTGGTGGAAGGTCAGAATCCAGGCAGATAACAATCTCTGAAAGCAATGGTTAATATTACGGTTCATTTTAAAAGTTTGGATACATAGCTGAAGAAAGCTTCAGCTCATCCAAACACCCTGCTGCCCATGACCTGATCACCCATTACCCCTGCACTGGCCCAACCTGCATTGACTCCGGATCGAACAACAGCACAACTTTGAAAATTTCATTTTGGTTTGCAAATCCTTCCATGGCCCCATCCTTTCCTAGCTCTGTAACCATAAAACCATAAGACATAGGAACAGAAATTAGGCCATCGAGTCTGCTCCGCCATTCAATCATGGCTGATAAGTTTCTCAACCCCATTCTCCCGCCTTCTCCCCGTAACCTTTGATCCCCTTACCAATCAAGAACCTATCTATCTCGGTCTTAAATACACTTTATTTAACTTCCCCGATCCCTCCGAGATCTCTGCACTCATCCAATTCTTGCACTCACCCCTTGTTTTAATCACTTGGCAGCCGTGCCTTCAGCAGCCTGGGCGCTAATCTCCGGAATTCCCTCCCTAAACCTCTCTATCGCTCGCTCTTTCTCTCTCTCCTCCCACTCTGACCAAGGGTTTGGTTATCCATCCTAATATCTCCCGATGAGAGGTGATGTCACATTTTGTGTCCCGGGAAGAATGTTCCAAGGAGTGTCAACTGAAGTTGGGAAAGTGAACTGAGACAAAAAAGTTAGTCAGTAACACTGACTTACGTCATCTGCTGTCTCCAACATATACCCAGCAGCAGTAAGGAGATCCTCCATGCTAGCTTTCTGCACTTCTGTGGGCCTATTTTCAGTTTGGAGCAGTTGGTCCTCGGTAATCCTGACCTCTCGAGCTGATTTCCACTGCTCCAACATGGGCGGTCATGCCTTTCAGTGCCTGGGGCCCTTAGCTCCAGAACTTCCTCCTTAAACCTCTCCCCCTCTCTTTCCTCCTATACGACGCTCCTTAAAACTGACCTCTTTGATCCAGCTTTTGGTCAACTGGCCTACCATCACCGTACGTTTTGCTTCATACACCCCTGTGATGTGCTTTGGGTCCGTTTATTGTTTTAAAGGTGCTATATAAATATAAGTAGTTGTTGTTGTTGGTTGATGGCAAGCCCTGAGGAATTGTCATCACCTTGAATGGCCACCGTTTGGTGCCATTGAAAATATTACCGACATCGTACAGTTAGAAGATGTGCATTCAAAAAGGAAGCAGTCACACTGATGAGTCCCAAGAAGTGATGAGTTTAGAATTGATATCGCAAACAGTATTTTTCCATTTTGTGCTCCATCGAGCGTGATAAAAATGATCCCTGAATACAATTCCAAAACAAGAATTTAAAGATTTTTACTTAGCCCACACTTTATTCCCTATCTGTATTTCCAAAGCCTAATTTGTTTTGTATTTTCCACCTAACCTACTTTATTCTGTCTTGTTGAATCCTGCCCATTCTTTCTCTGACCCTGCCTGATAGCCATAGACATGTGCATTCTGGGGGTCGGGGGCGGTCTCTGGATAGGGATCCAGAGGTTTTCCTGTTGTGAGTCCAGAGGAACTGAAGCTAACTATAGCCACCCAACTGTGGTCTCAGCAGATACCAGCAAACTTAGCACAGGCCAGGAAACAGACTTGGGCCAGTCGTTCCTTCCTTCAATGGTTTTATGTCTTGACTCTATGAGTTCACTAGCTGAGTAAATTCGAATTGCGCACCTTCATAGGCACTTGTTAGTTGATGCTCGCTATCAATAATGGAGAGAGACCGACATAAGTAAAAACTGAGATTGTTTATTGCAACAGGAGGCAGAGCACTAAAACCCTTGCATGCTCCCATAATCACCTCCATCTCTCGGTAACCAGGAGCCTGCGCTGTACGTTAATTGGTCAGTGCTGTCACATGGTTAGTCCACTTGCATTGTCTTAAACGTACATGGTACTCCACTTTCCCACAAGTAGAGTGTAATCATGTTTTATTCAACCAAAAGTTCATTAAAGTTGCCTCCTTATCAAATCTATAGAATCCAACACGCCCCTATTCTGTGTGGGTACATGTATTCGCCGCGGAAGCAAAGGGAGGGCAAAGATATCCTCAGAGTCCAGGAGCATCTGCCTGAACCAATAGCCAGAAGGGGACCCCCCCATCGATTGGCCCACTTTACATGTCCAGCCAATCCAGTGTCACCAAACTCATTTCCACAGAAGAATAAACCAATCCACAGCTGCCAGGAATGATTGAGTGGGGGGGATGGGGTCATATAAGATTGGGGAAGATAGTGATGTAGTGATAATGTCACTAGACTAGTGATCCAGAGGCACAGGCTCATGCTCTGAGGACGCAGGTTCAAATCCCAACAGGGCAGTTGCTGGGGTTGAAATTCAATTAATTAGATCTGGAATTGAAAGCTAGTCTCAGTAACCCTGACCATAAAACTACTGTTGGTTGTCATTAAAAAACCTATCTGGTTCACCAACGTCCCTTAGGGAAGGAAATCTGCCATCCTTACCCGGTCTGGCCTACATGCCATGTGGTTGACTCTGAACTGGCCGAGCAAGCCACTCAGTTCAAGGGCAACTAGGGATGGGCAGCAAATGCTGGCCTAGCCGGTGACATCCACATCCCGTGAAAGAATAAAATCTTGTGAAGAAAGCCGGAGCCTGTGTTTTTCCAATACTCTTTGAGACTTGGATGACCACATTCCTCCCAGCAAGAAAAGCTCCAGCAGCAAACACGTTAAATATAACTTGCCCATTGTCTTTTATACTCATCAACTATTTACTTCATCTTCCTTAGGATCATTTCATCATTTCAATCAACTTTTTTTTTAAATGTCTCTGGAATAAGTCAATTATTTATGTAGCCAGTTACAAGAGAGCTTTTTCAACCCATTTTATAAAACAACGAGCAGTAGAACTTCTTTTTAGGCTACTTAATGACCTCAGACATCTCAAAGTGCTTTACAATCAGTGAAGTTCTTATTTTGAAGTATAGTCACTGATGTAATGTAGGAGACACAGGATCACAGAATCAGACAGTGCAGAAGAGGCCCTTCAGCCCATCGAGTCTGCACCGACACGTGAGAAACACCTGACCTACCTACCTAATCCCATTTACCAGCACTTGGCCCATAGCCTTGAATGTTATGACACGCCAAGTGTTCATCCAGGTACTTTTTAAAGGATGTGAGGCAACCCGCCTCCACCACCCTCCCAGGCAGCACATTCCAGACTGTCACCACCCTCTGGGTAAAAAAGATTTTCCTCACATTCCCCCTCAACCTCATGCCCCTCACCTTGAACTTATACCCCCTTGTGACTGACCCTTCAACTCAGGGGAACAGCTGCTCCCTATCCACCCTGTCCATGCCCCTCATAATCTTGTACACCTCGATCAGGTCACCCCTCAGTCTTTTCTGCTCCAACAAAAACAACCCAAGTCTATCCAACCTCTCTTCATAACTTAAATGTTTCATCCCAGGCAACATCCTGGTGAATCTCCTCTGCACCCCCTCCAGTGCAATCACATCCTTCCTATAATGTGGTGACCAGAACTGCACACAGTACTCCAGCTGTGGCCTCACCAAGGCTCTATACAACTCCAACATCACCTCCCTACTTTTGTAATCTGTGCCTCGATTGATAAAGGCAAGTGTCCCAAATGCCTTTTTCACCACCCACTAACATGCCTCTCTGCCTTCAGAGATCCATGGACACACACACAAATGTCCCTTTGTTCCTCAGAACTTCCTAGTGCCATGCCATGCATTCAATACTTCCTTGTCAAATTACTGCTTCCAAATTGTATCACCTCACACTTTTCAGGGTTAAATTCCATCTGCCACTTATCTGCCCATTTGACCATCCCGTCTATATCTTCCTGTAGCCCAAGACACTCAACCTCACTGTTGACCACCTGGCCAATCTTTGTGACACAGCAGCCAATTACACACAGCAAGATCCCACAAAAAGCAATGAAGTAAAATGCAAGTCTGTCAGTTTTAGATCTTGATGGATAAATATTGGCCAGGCTACTGGATATCTCCTGGCAAACTTAGATTGTACCTAGCCCATGGCTTTAGTGCAAGGCAGCCAATTTTTTTGTTCATGGGATGTGGGCATCACTGGCTAGGCCAGCATTTATTGCCCATCCCTAATTGCCCTTGTTCAGAGGGCATTTAAGAGTCAACCACAACACTGTGGGTCTGGAGTTGCATGTAGGCCAGACTGGGTAAGGACAGCAGATTTCCTTCCCTAAAGGGCATTAGTGAACCAGATGGGTTTTTATGTCAATCATCAATGGTTTTTTGGTCATCATCAGACTTTTAACTCCAGATTTTTATTGATTTCAAATTTCACTATCTGCTGTGGTGGGATTTGAACCCAGGTCCCTGGGGCTTTACCCTGGGCCTCTGGAATACCAGGCCAGTGACAATACCACTATCCTGAGTATCTCCAGCTGTGACCTAGCCAACGTACTGTTAATGTACTGTCATCAGCATTGAGTTCAGTAACAAATTACCGTGCCTTCATCAGCCAATCAGTACAAAGCCGAGGAAAGAAAGGCACCACATTTATATAGCACCTTGCATGCCTTCAGTGTTTAATAGGTGGATATCCATTTACCAAATCAGGCAGCAGAAGACATTCTGTGAATCACGACTGATTTATTGTTAAACTACAGCTCAGTACAAATACCAGTTTCCACTCTTCCCTCCTGGATCCTTTCCCTGCCCAGAAGCAAAAGACCCACTCACGATGGAAAAACCCAGCTCTTAAGTATGGGCTACAATGAGCATCACTGCTCTCAATTCACTCTGAAGCCTGTCCTGGGGTTTACTCTTGAAGGGGGCCCGCATTCCTAACATTGTCAAGAGCCTTGACAGCCAATGAATTACTTTTGAAGCACAGTCACCATGGTTGTAAGGACCAACGTAACAGGCAACCGACGTTTTGTGCACAGCAAGATCCCACAAGCAGCAACCGACGTTAATGAATGTTCAGCGTTGCTGCAGATTGAGTGGCGCCCTCTGGGCAGGGGCAGGCAGGGCCTCGATTAAGCATGCCACCCAGAAGGTAGCAGCTCCAACAATGTAGCACTCCTTCAGTACCGCACTGAAGCGTTAACTCAGGTTATGCACTTAACTGGAGGGAAGCTCAAGCCCTTAGCCCTCTAACTCAGAATTGAGAGCGCCGCCAATGAATCACACTGTTACTGTATTGATGATGAGTGCCGTGCCAATGTATCATGGCGTCATCAGCAAACGATATAATGCCAAAACACTGTTCGCCCATCAACAATTAGTGCCGCTACATTCTTTCAAGATCTTATCAGTTCTGCGTTTCCGTGAGATAATGGAGGTGCATTAGGGAATCAAAGCTAATGGTGATGCGATACAGTTACACTCACAGTCTTAGCTGCGCTGCTGCGGAAAGGGAAACAAATGGGTTTAAAAAGTCAGGGGGAAAGTCAGCCACATTCATGGTGGAGGCAAACAGAAAAAAAACACACAAGCTAAGGTTTCCGCGCAATAGAGAGTGATTTGTCATTCCTCAAGCTGCAGCTACACTCGCTTTGAACTGTGTACCAAGCACCAGTGAACCTCATCCATACCCTTGAGTTGCTGGCAGGAGGCATTGCCCTTAATGACAAACAGACAACAGAATCACAGGAACCAATAACCATTATCTCTGACAACAATTAGACTCCCTGACAGGGGAAATGAAAATGCATCAACTCCATGTGTTTTGCTCCTTTGTAAACGTGCGAGATAAACAATAGCACATTGGGAGATGCGAGAGGTGCCAAGGTACCACAGACAGCTAAAAGAAAACCCATTGGGGAAAGTAGGATCTGCATAATAACACACAAAGTGAACGAGAACGCGTTCAGTTCGAATCAGCGCGTATCTCAGCAGACACCCCATGCGCTGATGTAGAATAACAGCGATGTCTCCAAATGTAATAAGTTCAAGATATACAGCAAAAGACAAAGTGTCCAATCACCAGACAAAGCTGAAATTGTTACCGGAGCTGAAAGGTTGTAGCTAGCAGGAACAACTGAGAGGAGACTGGCTGGAGACCTGTAAGATTATGAAAACACTCAATAGATGTAGAAAATAGGCTTCCACTCATGGGGGACTTGAAAACTAGGGTTCGCAAATGCAAAGTAGTCACTAAAATATTCAGAATTATCAATGAATACCCCTCGAAACTCAGGAGAAACAGCTTTAGCCAGAGAGTGGTTAACCTGTGGAACTCACTAGGAGTTGAGACAAATAGCAGAGATGTATTTAGGGGGAAGTTAGATAAGTATATGAGAAAGGAATAGAAGGATATGCTGATTGGGTTAGCTGAAGAAGAGCGGGAAGAGACTTGTGTGGAGCATACATGCTGGTATGGAGCAGTGGGGCTGAATGGCCTCTTTCTGTGTTGCAGATTTTATGTAATTCTATGTAATGATTTTATTTACACATTATAGTGTGCCAAGGTAGAAATATTTACTGAACATTTTTTTTAAAAAAATCTACACACACGCTTGGCCTCAAAAGGGCTATAATACCATTTATTTTGTTAACAGTCATTTGGCAATGCAGGACTTGAATGGTACTGAAAGGAGAGACATGTTGCCAAAGCTTTTTATCTCATCAGGACAAATGCAAGAATGCCAAATTTCAAACAATGACAACAATTAATACTACAGGAAAAAAGGGTGTTGATTGGCCGAGGTGTTGCCATGGGGAAAGCAACAGGGAACAACAGGTTCCTCAAGCTCCTGGGAATTCAAAAAAGGTGCAAGGATTGAACATATTCCTTTTGTTAGCGGAGAATGGGTCCCTGTGTATGAATGTATGTCTCTTTTAACAAGCGTAAATGGGCCACATTAAGAGCTCAACTGATAATATTAAATTGGTTGTTAGTGTATATATATATATATATATATATATAAGCACACTCAGGATTGTTCAACAGGTGCTGTACAAACATGGAATCACATCAAATAGAGGACATTTTGTTTTGGCTTTATTAAGCACGGGCTGGTTGAGTACGGTCTGTACTCTGCCTGTAATAAACAACCAAAGGAACATGCTGTTTGATTCAATCAGCCAATCATTGGGATGTGCAGCCTACATACCTGGCATCACACAGGCACTGAGATTCATACTTGATGTTGCTCAATGGTATGCTAGAAAGAATGTCTTTTCGTTTTGTTTGAAATCCAGAAACTATTGTTACGGACAGGAGGGATGTTACTTTAACTGCACTAATTTCTCTTCTCACCACAGGTCGTAAACAGAAAGATGTTTTTGATTTGCTTCCCCCTTTATAAGTAGTGGTGTATTTCCCAACTCCTCAGTTCTGGTGTGATCCAATTTTCTATTAATAGCCCCACAGCAAACTTGAGACAGGATAAACACTGAGGGTTAATTTATTTGCACATACTCAAAATGCAAAAACAGGGCTCGCAATTTTCCCCTTGCTTTCAGATAATAAAGAGAGGGGTGGAGAAAAGAAAGATTTACAGTGCAGAGACCACAGAGAAAATAGATATTATTTCGCGTGGATTCTAGGGTCCAGAATCAAAGTCCAATGAGGTATTCTGTCACAGAGGTCAGTGGTTGAAAACCGATGCTGTATAATTCACTTTTCAGGTGGTGTTGGCTTCATACAATGGAACAGGCATGCAGAGATAAATCAGTCTTGTAGGTGATGGTACAGAATTTCCAGCAGAAGCAGTGTAGATAGGGCCAGACATTCAACCTTGGCCAGACTCCTTCTCTGTGAGGCTGCTAGTCAGATGGTGAACAGCAGACTGAGTTTTGCAGCTCAGCTAGGCAATATTACTGGTTCCACAATTCAGAGGCCCATGTTCCATGACTCCCATCTCTCCACACTGTCTTTGACAAAGGACATGTATCCCTCATCTGGGTCTCCGAAGTTGTTAAATGTCTCAACCACTAAGAATTGAAAGGAAGGTTGCCTGGTCCTTTGTCTTAGCAGGCGAGCAGACACCTGTTAGCCAGCCTGGGTAATGAATGAAGATGGCCTTGGTATAGTTCCCTTTGAATTTGACCTGTGCAGCCCACAAAGGATCATTAGTGGCTCTCCAGTGATAACAATGTGTGAATTTCCCTAATCCTGCCAGGCAGCTCCTTTTGTTCGGAGGTCACAGGCAGATATAGATTCAGCCATTTCAAGGATCTTTGTTCAGTTTTTTAAAAAAACTTTAGAAACAGCCATGACAATATCTATTTACTTTTTCTAAAAATATCCAGTGTGAGGTCTTAGTCCTTTATACCTATAAATAACATACCCACATGTGTTTTAAATCTACTTCCAATACAATCCATACATATGAAAACATTAAATATTAAACTTTCTACTGTATATAGTAATGCCTGTTAACCCAGAGCCAATCACATTGACAAAATGAATCACTGGCCTATCAGATCTTTCAGTCATGGCTGGGAAATGGATTGTTTTGCATGTAGTTCACTCAATGTGATCCAGAACCCTTGACCTCAATGGTGCAAATACGCATCCACAATGGCATTTGCTTGGGTTCACAGCTCAAGCCCGGAAGCCCTGCTTATTCCCAGCTGTCAAAACTCTCCTTGCTTCACCTCTGTTCACCCACCCCAACCCATTCCACTGGAGGACAGCCAATGTGGTACCGTTATTCAAGAAGGGAGGAAGGGATAAACCTGGAAACTTCAGGCCAGCCAGTCTAACCTCAGTGGTGGGGAAACTATTGGAAGCAATTCTGAGGAAGCAATAGAATTAACCTACACTTGGAGAGGCAGGGGTTAATCAAGGACAGTCAGCGTTGGTTTTGTTAATGTCGGGGGGTCGGTCATGTCTGAACAATTTGATTGAATTTTTCGAAGAAGTGAGCAGGTGTGCAGATGAGGGCAATGCATTTGATGTAGTCTACTTGGACTTCAGCAAGGCTTTTGATAAGGTCCCATATGGGAGACTGATAATGAAGGTAAGAGCCCATGGGAACCAGAGAAATTTGGCAAATTGGATCCAGAATTGGCTGAGTGGCAGGAAGCAGAGGGTGATGGTCGAGGAGTGTTTTTGTGACTGGATGCCTGTGTCCAGTGGTATATATAAATGATTTAGACTTGAATGTAGGAGGGTTGATCAGTAAGTTCATGGATGACACAAAAATTGGTGGGGTGGTAAATAGTGAGGAGGATAGCCTTAGATTACAGGAGGATATAGACGGACTGGTCAGATGGGCTGATCAGTGGCAAATAGAATTTAATCCGGATAAGTGTGAGGTGATGCACTCGGGCAGGACAAACACGGCACGGGAATACATGTTGAATGGTAGGACCCTGGGAAGTACCGAGGATCAGAGAGGCCTTGTTGTGTGTCCACCGGTCCCTTAAGGTAGCGGGATAGGTAGATAAGGAGATTAAGAAGGCATATGGGATACTTGCCTTTATTAGCTGAGGCATAGAATATAAGAGCAGGGAGGTTATGTTGCAACTGTATAAAACGCTGGTTAAGCGACAGCTAGAGTATTGCGTGCAGTTCTGGAATCCACATTATAGGAAGGATGTGATTGCACTAGAGAGAGAGCAGAGGAGATTTACCAGGATGTTGCCTGGGCTGGAGAGTTTTAGTTATGAGGGGAGATTGGATAGAGTGGGGTTATTTTCCCTTGAGCAGAGGAGGTTGAGGGGGGACATGATTGAGGTGTGTAAAATTATGAGGGGCATAGATAGGGAAGACAGGAAGGAACTTTTCCCCTTGGTGGAGAGGTCAATAACCAGGGGGCATAGATTAACTGTAAGGGGCAAGAGGTTTAGAGGGAATGTGAGGAAGATTTTTTCACCCAGAGGGTGGTGGGAATCTGGAACTCACTGCCTGAAAGGGTGGTAGAGGCAGAAACCCTCATAACATTTAAGAGGTATTTGGATGTGCACTTGCAATGCCATGGCACACAAGGGGGCCTAGTGCTGGAAAATGGGATTAGAATAGTTAGGAACTTGTTTGACCGGCGCAGACTTGATGGGCCTGAGGGCCTTTTTCTGTGCTCTCGACCTCTGTGACTCTATCAACCTTCACCTAAAGTGCCAATGTGATTTTGAAACTCAATTTCTTTCTCTACCCTTCAATGCCATCTGACTACAGAGATGTGCCACAGCCACTCCCTGTGGGTGCAGCTTGTGTGTGACCCATGCTCAATGCCCAGTACCCGGGCAGCAGTCATGATGCCTTTATTCTATGCCAGTCTGCCATATCAGCAACATTTGAACAACCACAAGAAACCGGGTGGTAGCTATTGGGCAACAAGGTCTACCCGCTGGCCAACTTGGCTTTTGACTCCAGTGCACGACAGAGGCAAACACGGGCAGCATTCATGTTAGAGGAGCCATACGGTCACACCACTGGGATGCTCAAGCAGCACTTCCATTGCCTGGACCACTCTGTAGGAGCCTTGTACCCTGCAGAGCAAGCCTCATGGTTTATCGTGGTCTGCTGTGCCGTGTACAACCCATGCCACCAGTTATATGGCCACCAGCTGTGGAGGAAAAGGAGGAGGAGGAGGAGGAAGGAGGGAGGCAACCAACACCCCCCTTTATGGTCAGGCTGTCCATGAACGCCTCATCTGACTGCAGTACCAGAGATTGCAACACCTACTCCCTATTGGACAACAGGCCCAGACCTTACTTTCCTTTCGTCACTCACCAGCACAGGATCCTCTTGGCCACAACCCTGAAGTATAAGCAAAACAAACATTCCAAACCAACTTTATCAAACAAGCCACCCCGCGCTCCTTACAAAAGTCACCCTTGTGCCTTCCCCGAGTGCCTGTCTTCCATGTACCCTTGCCCTGTCCCTGTGCTCCCCTACGCAGTGCCAGTATAGAGGCTGCAGACAGCCTCTCAGGAAGAACTCAAGCAGCGTTGGAGCTTGTGGGGGCCTGGATTCAAGGAATGGGCAGCAGGGCTGGCAGGCTGAGGGGTTATCAGAGAGGTCAGTGATGGGGTTGGGGGTGGCGAGAGCACAATTGCTGTCTTGAGTTTCCACGGCAACACTCAGACATGGACGGCATCCGTCTGTGCTGTAATGGGAGCTGAGGCATATTCACCAGATGCTGCATCATGGTTGAATCCACTGCCAGCAACAATCAAGATGTACCCCTCCTCGAAGGGGTAGAGGCTGATTTTAAATAGTGCGGGCTAACTTGAACTTGCGCAAGACTCCCACATTTTTAACCCCCTCTCTCTCTCCACCCTGTTCTCGGGTGCACAGGCACCCCCAACAGTGCGTTTAACACTGGAAGGGCAAAGTTTGCCTGCCGCTTGCATTGGAAGAAAGGGGCACAGATTAATTGCGCACCACGATTCCCCCCTACCCAACTTCGAGCCCTTACCCAATTCTTCCCCAGTGGCGCCTCTGTGGAGAAGTGTTTGAAAAACATTTGTCTCATCCAAAGAGGCAGAGCAAGTTAGAATGGGGCTACTCATGGATGATGCATTCTCCCTCAGATTACAGCATGTGTGTTCAGCAAACAGAGAGAGGATTTGCCAAAACGTTTTCTCCTAATAACATGCAATGTTGGTCAATGAAAATATGCGCACACCCGGTCCAACGCTTTCCTGGAAAGGAAGCGATTGAGTTCACTGAGGAGGCTATTTTTCCACACAGTGTGTTAGCCCTGTCTCTGCCCCACCCAGGCATCCACTGAACATGAGATCAGACGCTTAAGGCACAGCAGAACGCACTGCCCCTTTAATGTGAGCTGCTGCCCTGAGGGGGTGGAGAGGGGGAGGGGAAGCAGTCAGCCTTCTTCAGGTTAATGCAAAAGTGGATGATTCCATTTGAAAAAGCCATGGACATTAGTGAGGTTCAAGCAGACACCTGATTAATTTATGAGCGAGCTTGCGCTCAGTGAGGCGTAAACCTGAAATGTGAGGTAAGCTCGCTTGCCTTGGAGTTTGTCTAGCGCCTTTCTCCAGCCTGGATATCTGACAGCTTTGTTTATTTAGCTATGTGAGCTGTAAAGTCATTGCATAATCGAAGCTGAGGGGTTGCACAGCCCAGGGCAAATGCATTTACCCGTGAGAGATAGGACTAGCAAAGAAATCAATTAATATTTAAACATCTCACTCCTGCCTCCATTTTAAATTTTCTGTCACTGGATAAAACACTGGCTGGAGGCCGGGCCACTGGTAACCTAACACACAACAGAATTGCTCTGTACCTGATATACTCTGTGCCGCATATGCCTGCGATAAAGAAAATTAGCCAGAACTCTCCCCCCCTCCCCCCACTGTCCTGCATTGATACTGAGGGATCTGGTTTAACTATCATAGGAATGCATAGTGACATAGGAACATAGGCCCTTAAATTAGATTAATTGTGGCTGATCAGATAGGCTGTCGGAAAAGGAAGGGTCACTCAAAAGAGGCGTCGAGAGGCTGTGGACAAGTTTGAAACCTTACACTTTTATGAAGGATGTCAAGAGAATGGAGGGGGTGTAAAGCAGACTCACTAGGCTGATATCAAAGATGAGAGGCTGTAGCAATGGGGAGAGACACAAGAAACTGGGCCCCTTTCCACTGGAGTAGAGAAGGTTATGAGGAGACTGTACAGAGGTGGCCAAAAATATCAAGGCTTCTAATAGGCTGAAGAAGGAAAAAGTGTTTCCACTGATCAGTGAGTGAGCAGCTGGAGGGTATAAATTTCAGATGATCATGGAAAGAACGAAGGGAGAGCTTAGAAGACACAGAACATTGTTAGGGCATAGAACATTCTACCAGGAGCAGGAGTGGAATCCACAAAGCAAATAAATATTTGAAAACGCAACATTTCAAATGGGTGTTCAGAGATAACTCTTTTAGAGGGCTGACATAGAGGCACTACGCTGCAGACCCTTATAAGTTTACATATCCTCCCTAGCTCTGCACGCTGCTGCTTCACATTAACATAAGGACATATGGAATAGGAGCAGGAGGAGGCCATTCAGCCCCTCGATTCAAAAAGATCATGTTGGCCCTTCTACCTCAATTCCGCCTTCCGGCACTATTCCAATGTCTCTTGATTCCCTTAGAATCCAAAGGTCTGTCGACTTCTGTCTTGAATATACTCAATGACAGAGCAACCTCAGCTCTCTGGGGTCGAGAATTCCAATGACTCACAACCCTCTGAGTGAACAGAAAAATTCTCCTCATCTTGCTTCCTGCCAGACTGTCACCTCACTGCACATGGCACCACCATGGAGCACACGTTCCAGAACACCCCAGAGTAGGTGGGGAGACAGTGGGGTGGTGCTAATGTCACTGGGCTAGTAACCAAGAAGCCCGAGCTTAATGTATTGCAAGGGGATTTGAGTACAGGATTAAGGAAGGCTTGCTGCAGTTGTACAGAGCCTAGGTGAGCCCACACCTCGATATTGTGTACAGTTTTGGTCACCTTACCTAAGGAAGGATATGCAGGCCATAGAGGGAGTGCAACGAAGGTTCACCAGACTGATGCCAGGGTGGCAGGATTGTCGTATGAGGAGAGATTGAGGAGATGGGCCTGTGTTCTCTAGAGTTTAGAAGATTGACAGCTGACATCACTGAAGTGTACAAAATTCTTACAGGGCTGGGTCAGGTAAGTGCAGGAAGGATGATCCCCCTGGCTGGGGTGGGGGTCTAGAACTAGGGGCACAGTCTCAGGATAAGGAGCAGGCCATTTAGGAATGGGATGAGGAGGAATTTCTTCACTCAGTGGTTGGTGAATCTTTGGAATTGTCTATCCCAGAGGGCTGTGGAGACTCAGTCATTGACTATGGTCAAAGCAGAGGTTGATAGATCTCTAGATACCAATGACATTAAGGGATACAGGGCTAGTGCACAAAGATGGTGTTAATGGTGGAAGATCAGCCATGACCTAGATAAATTGTGGAGCGGGCTTGTGAGGCCTAATGGTCTATTCCTGCTCGTATGTTCCTAACACATCTTCTGGAGCACACCCTCCAGAGCACACCCTCCAGTGCACACGCTCCAGTTCACACCCCGCAGAGCACACCCTCCAGAGCACACCCTCCAGTGCACACCCTCCAGAGCACACCCTCTAGTGCACACGCTTCAGAGCACACCCTCCAGAGCACACCCCGCAGAGCACACCCTCCAGAGCACACCCCGCAGAGCACACCCTCCAGTGCACACCCTCCAGAGCACACCCTCCAGTGCACACGCTTCAGAGCACACCCTCCAGAGCACACCCTCCAGTGCACACCTTCCAGTGCACACCCTCCAGTGCACACCCCCAGAGCACTCCCTCTGGAGTGCACAGCCTCCAGGCCACAGCCTCCAGTAACACACCTCCTCGAGCGTAGCCTTTTTCACTTCCAGCTGCCCTTCATGCGCAAGCAATGCATGCACATGAGGTGATCTCATGATCTGGACATCATAACCTCTTCTAGGGATATAGGGACACAGAAGCAGAAGTAGGCCATTCAGCCCCTCAGGCCTGTTGCAGCATTCAACCAGACCATGGCTGATCGTCTCCTTCAATGCCACGTTCCCACACCATCCCCATACCCCCCGATGTCATTCGTCTCCAGAAATCCTGGATTTCCGCCTTGAACAATCTCAATGACTGAGCGTGTGCTGCCCTCAGGGGTAAGGCATTCGAAAGATTCACCAGCCTCTGAGTGAAGAAGTTCCTCCTCATCTCAGTTTTAGATGTCCTGCCCCTTATTCTGAGACAGTGGGCAGAATTTTCCGTACCCGTTGGTGTCGGGCGCCATAGCGAGCGTGAGCGGACAATATGGCGGGGAGGACAAAAATTGGCTTCCTGACGTCGTGAAACCAGTTTGCGATGGTCCACTCAGCCCATCGATGGCAGGGCCGCGTTTCCCACCATCGGACATCAGGAACCTCAGTGTAGAACACCAGCACATCATCATAAGCCCAGCTCACCGGAATCATCCCTCCCAGCACCCGATCGGACTTCGAGGTTTGTTTGCCCACCTTGCTTGCACTCGTGGTCATCAGCGCCAGGCTTCACAGACAGAACCACGTCACTTTTAGGGGGGGGCTCACGTGCAGGTCTCTACTTATGAGAGCAGCCATGAGGCGGGGGTGGCTTTTCAGTGGCTACAGGGCCAGGGCTGTACTGGGGAAGGAGGGTATCCCAGGGTGTGTGTGTGGGGGGGCACATGTTGATCGGTGCAAGATGGTGAGGGCTGAGGAGGCAGTCTCCAGAGGAGATGAGGCCAGATGGAGATGCGAGGGTGTGTGTGTGAGAGAGAGTGAGTGGTGATGTCCCTTGAGTTGGCAGTGAGTGAGATGCCAGTGAGTGTGTGATGGGCTTGTGAGTGGGTGAGTTTAGAGCGAGGAGATGGTTGCCTTACCCTGGCTGCATGGATGAGATCATCCATCCTCTATCTGCACTGGACGGTCAACCTCTTCTGTGCAGCATTGGCACTGACCACCAATGCCACAGCCTCCAGTAACACACCTCCTCGAGCATAGCCTTTTTCACTTCCACCATTGCCAGCACCTATCAAGCCGGAGAGAGGAGATTGATGGGCCTCCTGAAGCCAGAGCAGGGGTAGAGGACATCACGGTGGGCTGCCACAGTGTCCAGAAGGCATCCCATGGATGCCTCACTGAGTTGGGGGGGGCTGCAGTCTTTTTGCTTTTTCTTATTTTCTGTGCGGACATCCTGGGCCGGAAGCACTGAGAGGTGTGCGCGCAGCTACACTTTAAACCTGCGTCCCGGCGTGAGGAAGCAGTGAGGTGATGGCTTGCAGGTGAATCGGAGGCTGCCCTCCAGTGAAATGGCGTGTTTCCTGGGAATGAATGATTAATGAGGTGGGATTGGGATGATACGGCCTGAAAAGCCGCCATTGCGGCCAGTAGGCAACCCGTTCTTTTTCCTACCCGCTACCGCGCTTAGGGCAAACCTGGGACGATTCTGCCCTGTGCTCCCTGGTTCGAGACACCCCAGCCAGGGGTAAACATCCTTTCTGCATTTACCCTGTCGAGCCCTAGAAGAATTCTGTAGGTTTCAATGAGATCACCTCTCATTCTTCGAAACTCTAGAGAAGACAGGCCCAGTTTCCTTAATCTCTCTTCATAGGACAGTTCCGCCATCTCCGAAACAAGTCTGGTGAACTTTTGTTGCACTCCCTCTATGGCAATAATATCCTTCCTAAGGTAAGAGGACTAATACTGCACACAGTATGCTAGATGCGGTCTAACCAAGCTTCTATTCAATTGCAGCAAGGCTCCTGTACTCAAATCCTCTTGCAATAGAGGCCAACATACCATTTGCCTTCCTAATTGCTTGCTGCACTGGCATGCTAGCTTGTAGTGGCTTATGAACAAGGACACCCAGGTCCATTTGGACATTTTTATCCTTTCATGCAATGTGGGCATCACTGGCTAGGCCAGAATTTGTTGCCCATCCCTAATTGCCCTTGAGCTAAGTGGCCTTGCTCAGCCATTTCAGAGGGCAGTTAAGAGTCAATCACATTGGTGTGGGTCTGGAGTCACATGTAGGCCAGACCAGGAGACGATAGCAGATTTCCTTCCCTAAAGGATATTAGTGAATCAGATGGGTTTTTAGCACAATCGACCGTGATTTCATGGTCACCATTACTGAGACTAGCTTTTCAATTCCAGGTTTATTAACTGAATTCAAATTCCACCAGCTGCCGTGGGATTTGAACCCTTGTCCCCAGAACTTTAGCCTGGGCCTCTGGGTTATTATTGACATTACCACTACCCCACCATCAATGCTCCCACGTACTCTAATTTTGTTTATGGAGCTCATGTGTGAGACTTTATTGAAAACCTTTTAAAGATCCAAATACACCACATCCACTGGTCCCCCCTTATCTATCCTACTAGTGACATCCTCAAAAATCTCCCACAGGCTTTTGCTCCTGTTCTCGGGCCAGAGTCTCAACTCCATTGTTCTTAACACTCCTCACTCTGGCTACACAAGATGGTCATCAGTTCTGTCGAAGGGTCATGAGGACTCGAAACGTCAACTCTTTTCTTCTCCGCTGATGCTGCCAGACCTGCTGAGTTTTTCCAGGTAATTCTGCTTTTGTTTTGGTCATTTGAACAACTTTATTTGAAATTTGCTTTAAATGTCACTGTAATGGGGAGATACAAACCATAAGGCAGAGATGGAAGAAAGCTGCAAATTACTCTCATTGACCCGCACAGGGAGCGCACAGTGTTTCCATGCGGACATCACGCTGGGCGGGCCCTTAATCGGCCCACCCACCTAAAATGGCGGCGCGGCCCCAATTGGGGGCGCTGATCGGAGGCACGCCTCTGCATGCCTGCTTTTAAACTTCCCCCCAACATGGGGAAAATCCTGGCCTTTATGTATGAGTCTGCATAGCAAAGTGTATGAGTAACAGCCATTCACCCGCCCGTCTTATCCAGCTCCGACGCAAAGGGCCTAATACGTAGGATGAGATGTTAAAACAAGGCCCAGGCTACTCTCTCAGGTGGGTGTAAAAGATCCCATGGTGTTATTTTGAGGGAAGAGCAGGGGAGCTCTCGCTGGTATCCTGGCCAATGTTTATCCTGCAGCCAACTTGATTAAAACCGTGCAGATTATCTGACCATCATCACATTGCTGTTTGCAGAACATTACTGTGTGTAAGCTGGCTGCCACCTCTCATATTTGCAACAGTGACTTGACTTCAAAAGTACTTCGTTGGTTGCAAAGCACTTTGGGGGAAGTTCTGAGGTGGGGAAAGGTGCTATATAAATGCAAATCCTCTCCCGTCTTCCCTGTGCCGTCGCTTCTCAAACTGGATGACCATTGCCCAGAAGGCTCAGAAAATAAGAGGCAGGCATCACCTCACAGATTTGCCTGCTTTCCGCAGAGACGATTGAGTTAACAAAACCTGATTGGGGCACTTCTCCGATCTTGATATTGCACACTGTGAGGGGTCAGTGCAGGGAGGCACTTTAACTGATTTAACTTTAATTCTTCACCACATGTGTAAAGCTTCTTCTCCGACTTACCACATCAGTGACTGTTTCAAATCTAAATTAATTAGCTTAGGTTACCGATCAAACCTCTCGTCCCATGATAAAGGCATCAGCTTGGTGGACTCGTGGTTCCATTTGACAGCTCGTTGTACTCTCTAAAATTCTGTGATGTTCAAAGTCAGTCTTATCTTAATCTGATCAAACATTGTTTGTCTTGCACTGACCTTGCTGTCTCCTCTCGTTCATGTAGATGGATACAGCCAGGCTGATATTTCCGCCAGTGCTGAAAGCAAGTGACCCCTGATGCAGCCCTGAAGCCATCAAGCGTTTTTCTCCTTCACCACTTTGATGAGGGGATCGGTGTCTTTGGAATCTTTCTCATTGCCGTAAACTTTGAACAAACGTTATCTCAAATAGGGGTGGCAACATGCATGGAACCATCGAAACTGGAGATCTGGACTGAACTGATTAAAATAAAACATACAATACCAATAACTTGCATTCACATGGCACCACGCACAGAGGGGAAGCTAGGAATGACTTATGGGACGGAGGGTAACGTCAAACAGAAGGGCTTTTGAGGGAAGTGGACAGGGTTGCTTTGGGAGAGAGGTCCAATGAGCAGGAACAGGCAGTGGCTGAAAGGCTGGCCTGGTATCAAGCAACAACCAGGATTCAGAGGATACGCACTGGGAAGTGCAGCTGCAGAACATCAATCATATCAGAGGCAGGATTTGCAAAACGATGATTTAAGAAGGGTATATTATGATGGGGATATTTGGAGTTAACACGCGTTGGGTAGGGAAATCACTCCAGGTCAACGTCAAATGAGTGATGGGCCTGTCGAACTCTGTGCAAAAGAGGATTCATGTATTAAAAGAATATTGGTAGCAAAAATTGTTTCCTAAATATTTCATTAAATTTACACACTTTTCTGGTCAAAGATCCAGGATGGAAACCAATTTGCTCTGTTCTTGTGGTCTTTGGTCTGTAGGGTTGCCAACTGTGATTAGCTGTATTCCTGGAGGTTTGATCACATGACTTGCCCCCAAGCTCCAGTTATTAGTCAGCCAACACATCCATCCTTGTGACGTATGGCCTTCCTACATCAATTGGAAAGCAAAAAGACTCATTACCGCAACTGATTGATGCTTGACTGCCAGCCCAACAGCCTCAGCTTTTTCCCTCCTGCTGTCACTGACAGTAATACCTATTCAGAATCACAGAATCACACAGTGCAGGAGATGCCCTTCGGCCCATCGAGTCTGCACCAACACGTGAGAAACACCTGACCTACCTACCTAATCCCATTTACCAGCACTTGGCCCATAGCCTTGAATGTTATGAGGAGGTGCCAGAGGACTGGAGAACAGCTAATGTGGTTCCGCTATTTAAGAAGGGTTGTAGTAAAGATAAGCCAGGGAACTACAGGCCTGTGAGTCTCACGTCAATGGTAGGGAAACTATTGGAGAAAATTCTGAAGGAGAGAATCTATTCTCATTTTCAACATTTTAATATCTGATAAAGAGAAATGTTCAAAGAAAATGAAAAACAAACTCTTATTTTAATGTCCTGTTGATTTTTCTCCAGGGTTGCACACAGCAATGTCTTGGAGATTGATCTTCAATTCCTGGAGACTCCAGGCCAATACTGGAGGGTTGGTAACCCTATTGGTTTGATATCTGATTGTCGTGGTTCTAAACTTACAGATAAGGCTGGAGGTGATACTGTTAGCAGACGCTTCTTTTGTTGAACATTATGCTAACTATTTACAAGATAGTCTCGACACAGCGCTCTACATAGAACTATCACCGTGCCATGCTCTGTTATCATGTGATCATACATCGCTGATGGTGGAGACTACACATTTACATATTTAACATCAGCCCTTTATACTACATTTGCCAGCCTAGACTTTGTCTCGCAATACAAGTACAAGGGGAACAAATCAGCGGAGGCATTAGTGGAGTACAGAAAATGCAGGGTGGAGCTTAAGAAAGCAATTAGGAGAGCAGAGAGGGGATATGAGAAAGCTCTGGCTGGTAAAAATAGGGAAAATCCCAAGATATTCTATAAGTACATCAATGAGAAGAGGATAACCTGGGAAAGAGTAGGGCCCATTAGGGACCAAGGGAGCGATCTATGGGTGGAGCCAGAGGACATTGCTACAGTGTTGAATGAATACTTCACATCCGTCTTCACCCAAGAGAATGAGGATGAACCTATGGAACTCGGAGAGAGAGATTGCGAGTTTCTTGAGCAAATTGATATAAGGAGTGACAAAGAATTGGAAGTGTTGGCAGGCTTAAAAGTGGACAAATCTCCAGGTCCGGATGATTTGTGTCCCAGACTGCTGAGGGAAGCAAGGGAAGAGATTGCAGGGGCTCTGACCCAAATTTTTAATTCCTCTCTAGCCACAGTGGAGGTGCCAGAGGACTGGAGAACAGCTAATGTGGTTCCGCTATTTAAGAAGGGTTGTAGAGATAAGCCAGGGAGCTACAGACCAATGAGTCTCATGTCAGTGGTAGGGAAACTAATGGAGAAAATTCTGAAGGAGAGAATCTATCTCCACTTGGAGAGGCAAGGTTTGATCAGGGATAGTCAGCATGGCTTTGTCAGAGGGAGGTCATGTCTAACAAATTTGATTGAATTTTTTTGAGGGGGTGACCAGGTGTGTAGATGAGGGTAGTGCAGTTGATGCAGTTTATATGGATTTCAGCAAAGCCTTTGACAATGTTCCACATGAGAGACTTATAAAGAAGGCAAATGCACATGGGATACAGGGTAATTTGATAAGATGGATTCAAAATTGGCTTAGCTGTAGGAGACAGAGGGTGATGACAGAAGGCTGCTTTAGTGACTGGAAGCCTGTGTCCAGTGGAGTACCGCAGGGATCTATGCTGGGTCCCCTATTATTCATCATTTATATAAACAACATAGATGACTATGTGGGGGGTAGTATTAGTAAGTTTGCGGATGACACAAAGATTGGTCGGGTGGTTAACAGTAAGGTTGAGTGTCTTGGGCTACAGGAAGATATAGACGGGATGGTCAAATGGGCAGATAAGTGGCAGATGGAATTTAACCCTGAAAAATGTGAGATGATACACTTTGGAAGGAGTTTTTTGACAAGGAAGTATTCAATGAACAGCATGACACTAGGAAGTACTGATGAACAAAGGGACATTGGCCTGTGTGTCCATAGATCTCTGAAGGCAGCGGGGCATGATTGTGGGGTAGTGAAAAATGCATATGGGACACTTGTCTTTATCAATCGAGGGAGGGAGATCATGTTGGAGTTGTATCAATCATTGGTGAGGCCACAGCTGGAATCTGTGTGCAGTTCTGGTTGCCACATTATAGGAAGGATATGATTGCAATGGAGAGGGTGCAGAGGAGATTCACCAGGATGTTGCCCGGGATGAAACATTTAAGTTATGAAGAGCGGTTGGATAGACTTGGGTTGTTTCCGTTGGAGCAGAGAAGACTGAGGGGCGACCTGATCGAGGTGTACAAGATTGTGAGGGGCATGAACAGGGTGGATAGGGAGCAGCTGTTCCCCTTAGTTGAAGGGTCAGTCACGAGGGGACACAAGTTCAAGGTGAGGGGCAGGAGGTTTAGGGGGGATGTGAGGAAAAACATTTTTACCCAGAGGGTGGTGACGGTCTGGATTGCGCTGCCTGGGAGGGTGGTGGAGGTGGGTTGCCTCACATTCTTTAAAAAGTACCTGGATGAGCACTTGACACATCATAACATTCAAGGCTATGGGCCAAGTGCTGGTAAATGGGATTAGGTAGGTAGGTCAGGTGTTTCTCACGTGTCGGTGCAGACTCGATGGGCCGAAGGGCCTCTTCTGCACTGTGATTCTGAATAGGCATTACTGCCAGTGACAGCAGGAGGGAAAAAAACTGAGGCTGGGTGTGTGGGGTGGATTGGGTGGGGGTGGGGGTGGATTGGGTGGGGGTGGGGGTGGATTGGGTGGGGGTGGAGAGGGGTCGTGGGTGGGGTGAGGCCTTTATACAGGGAATAAACAGCGAGAAAACATGGTCCCCAAATGTTTCCCAAGGGGACAAACGTTGCTCTTTTAGTTATGAATTCACTCTGTCATAATGTGTGGAGTATAATGGAACATAGGAGCAGGAATAGGCCACTTAAGTCCATTGAGCCTGTTCAGCAATGAGTAATGAAGCTGTTGAACAAACTGACTTGAAGACATTTGTTAACCTCTTATTCAACTCTTGCTCAGGGCACCTATGAGCCATTACGGTTATAAATATTGCAGTCAGGCCAATGCTATTTTGAGTAATATGCCGAATTTAATGACTTTAGTAACACATAATACTTGTGACTTGTTAATCTTCGAGATCCTTGTTCAACCTCATGTGTTTTGCTATTTTTTTTGCTGTCACTGTTTTATTTTTCAGTAACGACTCTTTCAATCAAGAACTTACAAATTATTTTAAAGATTCCAGTGTATTACTGGTCATGGATTGTGAAAATTCTGGGCAATGTGAATGCTTCTCACTTTAGATATCCAGTGGAGGCATGACGTAGTCCCAGGTCAGGTAGAGCATGAGCAATGTTCAGGAATTTCTTTACTGAGGTTGTCACTTCAGTGCTAAATTGTGGACAGTTTTGTTCTGTGTAACTTCATTCATTAGACAACACACCATCCACAAAACTGATTTCTTGTTGGACTCTCAAAGCCAGTACAGAAAGACTTTAACCTCTTCAGTCTACCTAGATCCAAACTGAGCGCTCAGATGTAAAACCAAACTGCACGACCCACTCTCAAACTCTAATAGGTGGTGTCAGTGTTTTTAGGTTACCTAAGAGACTGGAAATGATAAACAACAAAGTAACATCCAAGAATAAATTCCAAGTCAGATTAGCTACAGCAAGTTGTGTGACCAGTGACTTAAATAGCACCTGGAAGTACAAATGCATCAGCATTGAGGCTGAGAAAACACCTAGCACCATCACTAGTATGGAGTGTTGCACCATCACTAGTATGCAGTGTTGCACCATCACTAGTATGGAGTGTTGCACCATCACTAGTCTGGAGTGTTGCACCATCACTAGAAAGGAGTGTTGCACCATTACTAGCATGGAGTGTTGCAATAACTCTAGTATGGAGTGTTGCCCCAAATCTAGTATGGAGTGTTGCACCATCACTAGTATGGAGTGTTGCACCAACACTAGTATGGAGTGTTCCACCAACTCTAGTATGGAGCGTTGCTCCATCACTAGAAGGGGGAGTTGCACCAGCTCTAGTATGGAGTGTTCCACCATCACTAGTATGGAGTGTTGCACCAATTCTAGTATGGAGTGTTGCACCATCAATAGTATGGAGTGTTACACCATCACTAGTATGGAGTGTTCCACCATCACTAGTATGGAGTGTTGCACCAACTCTAGTATGCAGTGTTGCACCATCACTAGTATGGAGTGTTGCACCATCACTAGAATGGAGTGTTGCAACATCACTAGTATGGAGAGTTGCACCAACTCTAGTATGGAGTGTTGCACCAACTCTAGTATGGAGTGTTGCACAATCACTAGTATGGAGTGTCGCACCATGAGTAGTATGGGCTGTTGCACCAACTCTAGTATGGAGTGTTGCACCATCACTAGTATGGAGTGTTGCACCAGCACTAGTATGGAGCGTTGCACCAACTCTAGTATGGAGTGTTGCACCATCACTAGTCTGGAGTGTTGCATCATCAATAGAGAGGAGTGTAGCACCATCACTAGTATGGAGTGTTGCAATAACTCTAGTATGGAGTGTTGCCCCAAATCTAGTACGGAGTGTTGCACCATCAATAGTATGGAGTGTTGCACTAAAACTAGTATGGAGTGTTCCACCAATTCTAGTATGGAGTGTTGCTCCATCACTAGTAGGGAGAGTTGCACCATCACTAGTATGGAGTGTTGCACCATCACTAGTATGGAGTGTTGCACCAATTCTAGTATGGAGTGTTGCACCATCACTAGTATGAAGTGTTACACCATCACTCGTATGGAGTGTTCCACCATCACTAATATGGAGTGTTGCACCAACTCTATTATGCAGTGTTGCACCATCACTAGTATGGAGTGTTGCTCCATCACTAGTCTGGAGTGTTGCACCATCACTAGAATGGAGTGTTGCACCATCACTAGTATGGAGTGTTGCACCAACTCTAGTATGGAGTGTTGCACCATCACTAGTATGGAGTGTTGCACCATCAGTAGTATGAGCTGTTGCACCAACTCTAGTATGGAGTGTTGCTCCATCACTAGTATGGAGTGTTGCACAATCACTACTATGGAGCGTTGAACCAACTCTAGTATGGAGTGTTGCACCATCACTAGTATGGAGTGTTGCACCATCACTAGTATGGAGTGTTGCATCAACTGTAGTATGGAGTGTTGCACCAACTCTACTATGGAGTGTTGCACCATCACTAGTATGGAGTGTTGCACCATCACTAGTATGGAGTGTTGCACCATCACTAGTATGGATTGTTGCACCAACTCTAGTATGGAGTGTTGCGCCATCAATAGTATGGAGTGTTGCACGATCACTAGTATGGAGTGTTGCACCAACACTAGTATGCAGTGTTGCACCATCACTAGTATGGAGTGTTGCACCATCACTAGTCTGGAGTGTTGCACCATCACTAGTATGGAGTGTTGCACCAACTCTAGTATGGAGTGTTGCGCCATCACTAGTATGGAGTGTTGCACCATCACTAGTATGGAGTGTTGCACCAACTCTAGTATGGAGTGTTACACCATCCCTAGTATGGAGTGTTGCAAAATCACTAGTATGGAGTGTTGCACCATCACTAGTATGGAGTGTTGCACCAATTCTAGTATGGAGCGTTGCACCATCACTAGTATGGAGTGTTGCACCACCACAAGTATGGAGTGTTGCACCATCACTAGTATGGTTGTTGCACCATCACTAGTATGGAGTGTTGCATCATCACTAGTATGGAGTGTAGAACCGTCACTAGTATGGAGTGTTGCACCAACTATAGTATGGAGTGTTGCACCAACTCTAGTATGGAGTGTTGCTCCATCACTAGTCTGGAGTGTTGCACCAACACTATTTTGGAGTGTTGCACCATCACTAGTATGGAGTGTTGCACCAACACTAGTATGGAGTGTTGCACTAACTCTAGTATGGAGTGTTGCTCCATCACAAGTAGGGATAGTTGCACCATCACTATTATGGAGTGTTGCACCATCACTAGTATGGAGTGTTGCACCAATTCTAGTATGGAGTGTTGCACCATGACTAGTATGGAGTATTACACTATCACTAGTATGGAGTGTTGCACCATCACTAGTATGGAGTGTTGCACCAACTCTAGTATGCAGTGTTGCACCATCACTAGTATGGAGTGTTGCACCACCACTAGTCTGGAGTGTTGCACCATCACTAGAATGGAGTGTTGCACCATCACTAGTATGGAGTGTTGCACCAACTCTAGTATGGAGTGTTGCACCAACTCTAGTATGGAGTGTTGCACCATCACTAGTATGGAGTGTTGCACCATCACTAGTATGGAGTGTTGCACCAACTCTAGTATGGAGTGTTGCACCATCACTAGTAAGGAATGATGCACCATCACTAGTATGGAGTGTTGCACCATCACTAGTATGGTTGTTGCACCATCACTAGTATGGAGTGTTGCACCATCATTAGCATGCAGTGTTGCTCCATCACTAGTATGGAGTGTTGCACCAACACTAGTATCGAGTGTTGAACCATCACTAGTATGGAGTGTTGCAACAACTCTGGTTTGGAGCGTTGCACCAACTCTAGTATGGAGTGTTGCACCTCACTAGTATGGAGTGTTGCTCCAACTCTAGTATGGAGTGTTTCACCATCACTAGTATGGAGTGTTGCACAATCACTAGTATGGAGTGTTGCACCATCACTAGTATGGAGTGTTGCAAAACTCTAGTATGGAGTGTTGCACCATCACTAGTATGGAGTGCTGCACCATCACAAGTATGGAGTGTAGCAACATCACTAGTATGGAGTGTCGCATCAACTTTATTATGGAGTGTTGCACCATCACTAGTATGGAGGTTGCACCATCACTATTATGGAGTGTTGCACCAAATATATTATAGAGGGTTGCACCATCACTAGCATGCAGTGTTGCGCCATCACAAGTATGGAGTCTTGCACCAACACTAGTATATAGTGTTGCACCATCACTAGTATGGAGTGTTGCACCATCTCTAGTATGGAGTGTTGCACTAACTCTAGTATGGAGTGTTGCACCATCACTAGTATGGAGTGATGCTCCAACTCTAGTATGAAGTGCTGCACCATCACTAGTATGGAGTGTTGCACCAACTCTAGTATGCAGTGTTGCACTAACTCTAGTAAGGAGTGTTGCACAATCACTAGTATGGAGTGATGCTCCAACTCTAGTATGGAGTGTTGCACCAACTCTAGTGTGGAGTGTTGCACCATCACTAGTATGGAATGTTGCAACATCACTAGTATGGAGTGTTGCACCATCACTAGTATGGAGTGTTGCACCAACTCTAGTATGGAGTGTTGCACCAACTCTAGTATGGAGTGTTGCACCATCACTAGTATGGAGTGTTGCACCATCAATAGTATGGAGTGTTGCACCAACTCTAGTATGGAGTGTTGCACCAACTCTAGTATGGAGTGTTGCACCAACACTAGTATGGAGTGTTGCACCATCACTAGTATGGAGTGTTGCACCAACTCTATTATGGAGTGTTGCACAAACTCTAGTATGGAGTGTTACACCATCACTAGTATGTAGTGTTTCTCCAACTCTAGTATGGAGTGTTGCAACATCACTAGTATGGAATGTTGCACAATCACTAGTATGGAGTGTTGCACCATCACTAGTATGGAGTGTTGCAAAACTCTAGTATGGAGTGTTGCACCATCACTAGTATGGAGTGCTGCACCATCACAAGTATGGAGTGTAGCAACATCACTAGTATGGAGTGTCGCATCAACTTTATTATGGTTTGTTGCACCATCACTAGTATGGAGGTTGCAGCATCACTATAATGGAGTGTTGCACCAAATATAGTATAGAGGGTTGCACCATCACTAGCATGCAGTGTTGCGCCATCACTAGTATGGAGTCTTGCACCAACACTAGTATATAGTGTTGCACCATCACTAGTATGGAGTGTTGCACCATCTCTAGTATGGAGTGTTGCACTAACTCTAGTATGGAGTGTTGCACCATCACTAGTATGGAGTGATGCTCCAACTCTAGTATGAAGTGCTGCACCATCACTAGTATGGAGTGTTGCACCAACTCTAGTATGCAGTGTTGCACTAACTCTAGTAAGGAGTGTTGCACAATCACTAGTATGGAGTGATGCTCCAACTCTAGTATGGAGTGTTGCACCAACTCTAGTGTGGAGTGTTGCACCATCACTAGTATGGAATGTTGCAACATCACTAGTATGGAGTGTTGCACCATCACTAGTATGGAGTGTTGCACCAACTCTAGTATGGAGTGTTGCACCAACTCTAGTATGGAGTGTTGCACCATCACTAGTATGGAGTGTTGCACCATCAATAGTATGGAGTGTTGCACCAACTCTAGTATGGAGTGTTGCACCAACTCTAGTATGGAGTGTTGCACCAACACTAGTATGGAGTGTTGCACCATCACTAGTATGGAGTGTTGCACCAACTCTATTATGGAGTGTTGCACAAACTCTAGTATGGAGTGTTACACCATCACTAGTATGGAGTGTTTCTCCAACTCTAGTATGGAGTGTTGCAACATCACTAGTATGGAATGTTGCACAATCACTAGTATGGAGTGTTGCACCATCACTAGTATGGAGTGTTGCACCAACTCTAGTATGGAGTGTTGCACCATCACTAGTATGGAGTGTTGGTCCATCACTAGTATGGAGTGTTGCACCTCACTAGTATGGCGTGTGGCACCAACTCTAGTATGGAGTGTTGCACCATCACTAGTATGTAGTGTTGCACAATCACTAGTATGGAGTGTTGCACCATCACTATTATGGAGTGTTGCACCAACTATAGTATAGAGGGTTGCACCATCACTAGCATGCAGTGTTGCTCCATCACTAGTATGGAGTGTTGCACCAACACTAGTATGGAGTGTTGCAACATCACTAGTATGGAGTGTTGCACCAACTCTATTATGGAGCGTTGCACCAACTCTAGTCTGGACTGTTGTACCATCACTAGAATGGAGTGTTGCTCCAACTCTAGTATGGAATGTTGCACCATCACTAGTATGGAGTGTTGCACAATCACTAGTATGGATTGTTGCACCATCACTAGTATGTAGTGCTGCAAAACTCTAGTATGGAGTGTTGCACCAACACTAGTATGGAGTGCTGCACCATCACCAGTATGGAGTGTTGCAACATCACTAGTATGGATTGTCGCATCAACTTTATTATGGAGTGTTGCACCATCACGAGTATGGAGTGTTGCACCATCACTATTATGGAGTGTTGCACCATCACTAGTATGGTGTGTTGCACCATCACTAGTATGGAGGTTGCACCATCACTATTATGGAATGTTGCACCGACTATAGTATAGAGGGTTGCACCATCACTAGCATGCAGTGTTGCGCCATCACTAGTATGGAGTGTTGCACCAACTCTAGTATGGAGTGTTGCACTAACTCTACTATGGAGTTTTGCACCATCACTAGTATGGAGTGATGTTCCATCTCTTGTATGAAGTGTTGCACCATCACTAGTATGGAGTGTTGCATCAACTCTAGTATGGAGTGTTGCACTAACTCTAGTAAGGAGTGTTGCACCATCACTAGTATGGAGTGATGCTCCAACTCTAGTATGGCGTGTTGCACCATCACTAGTATGGAGTATTGCACCATCACTAGTATGGATTGTTGCACCATCACGAGTATGGAGTGTTGCACCATCACTAGTATGGAGTGTTGCACCAACACTAGTATGGAGTGTTGCAACATCACTAGTATGGAGTGTTGCACCAACTCTATTATGGAGCGTTGCACCAACTCTAGTCTGGACTGTTGTACCATCACTAGAATGGAGTGTTGCTCCAACTCTAGTATGGAATGTTGCACCATCACTAGTATGGAGTGTTGCACAATCACTAGTATGGATTGTTGCACCATCACTAGTATGTAGTGCTGCAAAACTCTAGTATGGAGTGTTGCACAAACACTAGTATGGAGTGCTGCACCATCACCAGTATGGAGTGTTGCAACATCACTAGTATGGAGTGTCGCATCAACTTTATTATGGAGTGTTGCACCATCACTAGTATGGAGTGTTGCACCATCACTAGTATGGAGTGATGCTCCAACTCGAGTATGAAGTGCTGCACCATCACTAGTATGGAGTGTTGCACCAACTCTAGTATGCAGTGTTGCACTTACTCTAGTAAGGAGTGTTGCACAATCACTAGTATGGAGTGATGCTCCAACTCTAGTATGGAGTGTTGCACCAACTCTAGTGTGGAGTGTTGCACCATCACTAGTATGGAATGTTGCAACATCACTAGTATGGAGTGTTGCACCATCACTAGTATGGAGTGTTGCACCAACTCTAGTATGAAGTGTTGCACCAACTCTAGTATGGAGTGTTGCACCATCACTAGTATGGAGTGTTGCACCATCAATAGTATGGAGTGTTGCACCAACTCTAGTATGGAGTGTTGCACCAACTCTAGTATGGAGTGTTGCACCAACACTAGTATGGAGTGTTGCACCATCACTAGTATGGAGTGTTGCACCAACTCTATTATGGAGTGTTGCACAAACTCTAGTATGGAGTGTTACACCATCACTAGTATGGAGTGTTTCTCCAACTCTAGTATGGAGTGTTGCAACATCACTAGTATGGAATGTTGCACAATCACTAGTATGGAGTGTTGCACCATCACTAGTATGGAGTGTTGCAAAACTCTAGTATGGAGTGTTGCTCCATCACTAGTATGGAGTGCTGCACCATCACAAGTATGGAGTGTAGCAACATCACTAGTATGGAGTGTCGCATCAACTTTATTATGGAGTGTTGCACCATCACTAGTATGGAGGTTGCACCATCACTATTATGGAGTGTTGCACCAAATATAGTATAGAGGGTTGCACCATCACTAGCATGCAGTGTTGCGCCATCACTAGTATGGAGTCTTGCACCAACACTAGTATATAGTGTTGCACCATCACTAGTATGGAGTGTTGCACCATCTCTAGTATGGAGTGTTGCACTAACTCTAGTATGGAGTGTTGCACCATCACTAGTATGGAGTGATGCTCCAACTCTAGTATGAAGTGCTGCACCATCACTAGTATGGAGTGTTGCACCAACTCTAGTATGCAGTGTTGCACTAACTCTAGTAAGGAGTGTTGCACAATCACTAGTATGGAGTGATGCTCCAACTCTAGTATGGAGTGTTGCACCAACTCTAGTGTGGAGTGTTGCACCATCACTAGTATGGAATGTTGCAACATCACTAGTATGGAGTGTTGCACCATCACTAGTATGGAGTGTTGCACCAACTCTAGTATGGAGTGTTGCACCAACTCTAGTATGGAGTGTTGCACCATCACTAGTATGGAGTGTTGCACCATCAATAGTATGGAGTGTTGCACCAACTCTAGTATGGAGTGTTGCACCAACTCTAGTATGGAGTGTTGCACCAACACTAGTATGGAGTGTTGCACCATCACTAGTATGGAGTGTTGCACCAACTCTATTATGGAGTGTTGCACAAACTCTAGTATGGAGTGTTACACCATCACTAGTATGTAGTGTTTCTCCAACTCTAGTATGGAGTGTTGCAACATCACTAGTATGGAATGTTGCACAATCACTAGTATGGAGTGTTGCACCATCACTAGTATGGAGTGTTGCAAAACTCTAGTATGGAGTGTTGCACCATCACTAGTATGGAGTGCTGCACCATCACAAGTATGGAGTGTAGCAACATCACTAGTATGGAGTGTCGCATCAACTTTATTATGGTTTGTTGCACCATCACTAGTATGGAGGTTGCAGCATCACTATAATGGAGTGTTGCACCAAATATAGTATAGAGGGTTGCACCATCACTAGCATGCAGTGTTGCGCCATCACTAGTATGGAGTCTTGCACCAACACTAGTATATAGTGTTGCACCATCACTAGTATGGAGTGTTGCACCATCACTAGTATGGAGGTTGCACCATCACTATTATGGAGTGTTGCACCAAATATAGTATAGAGGGTTGCACCATCACTAGCATGCAGTGTTGCGCCATCACTAGTATGGAGTCTTGCACCAACACTAGTATATAGTGTTGCACCATCACTAGTATGGAGTGTTGCACCATCTCTAGTATGGAGTGTTGCACTAACTCTAGTATGGAGTGTTGCACCATCACTAGTATGGAGTGATGCTCCAACTCTAGTATGAAGTGCTGCACCATCACTAGTATGGAGTGTTGCACCAACTCTAGTATGCAGTGTTGCACTAACTCTAGTAAGGAGTGTTGCACAATCACTAGTATGGAGTGATGCTCCAACTCTAGTATGGAGTGTTGCACCAACTCTAGTGTGGAGTGTTGCACCATCACTAGTATGGAATGTTGCAACATCACTAGTATGGAGTGTTGCACCATCACTAGTATGGAGTGTTGCACCAACTCTAGTATGGAGTGTTGCACCAACTCTAGTATGGAGTGTTGCACCATCACTAGTATGGAGTGTTGCACCATCAATAGTATGGAGTGTTGCACCAACTCTAGTATGGAGTGTTGCACCAACTCTAGTATGGAGTGTTGCACCAACACTAGTATGGAGTGTTGCACCATCACTAGTATGGAGTGTTGCACCAACTCTATTATGGAGTGTTGCACAAACTCTAGTATGGAGTGTTACACCATCACTAGTATGTAGTGTTTCTCCAACTCTAGTATGGAGTGTTGCAACATCACTAGTATGGAATGTTGCACAATCACTAGTATGGAGTGTTGCACCATCACTAGTATGGAGTGTTGCAAAACTCTAGTATGGAGTGTTGCACCATCACTAGTATGGAGTGCTGCACCATCACAAGTATGGAGTGTAGCAACATCACTAGTATGGAGTGTCGCATCAACTTTATTATGGTTTGTTGCACCATCACTAGTATGGAGGTTGCAGCATCACTATAATGGAGTGTTGCACCAAATATAGTATAGAGGGTTGCACCATCACTAGCATGCAGTGTTGCGCCATCACTAGTATGGAGTCTTGCACCAACACTAGTATATAGTGTTGCACCATCACTAGTATGGAGTGATGCTCCAACTCTAGTATGGCGTGTTGCACCATCACTAGTATGGAGTGTTGCACCATCACTAGTATGGAGGTTGCACCATCACTATTATGGAGTGTTGCACCAAATATAGTATAGAGGGTTGCACCATCACTAGCATGCAGTGTTGCGCCATCACTAGTATGGAGTCTTGCACCAACACTAGTATATAGTGTTGCACCATCACTAGTATGGAGTGTTGCACCATCTCTAGTATGGAGTGTTGCACTAACTCTAGTATGGAGTGTTGCACCATCACTAGTATGGAGTGATGCTCCAACTCTAGTATGAAGTGCTGCACCATCACTAGTATGGAGTGTTGCACCAACTCTAGTATGCAGTGTTGCACTAACTCTAGTAAGGAGTGTTGCACAATCACTAGTATGGAGTGATGCTCCAACTCTAGTATGGAGTGTTGCACCAACTCTAGTGTGGAGTGTTGCACCATCACTAGTATGGAATGTTGCAACATCACTAGTATGGAGTGTTGCACCATCACTAGTATGGAGTGTTGCACCAACTCTAGTATGGAGTGTTGCACCAACTCTAGTATGGAGTGTTGCACCATCACTAGTATGGAGTGTTGCACCATCAATAGTATGGAGTGTTGCACCAACTCTAGTATGGAGTGTTGCACCAACTCTAGTATGGAGTGTTGCACCAACACTAGTATGGAGTGTTGCACCATCACTAGTATGGAGTGTTGCACCAACTCTATTATGGAGTGTTGCACAAACTCTAGTATGGAGTGTTACACCATCACTAGTATGGAGTGTTTCTCCAACTCTAGTATGGAGTGTTGCAACATCACTAGTATGGAATGTTGCACAATCACTAGTATGGAGTGTTGCACCATCACTAGTATGGAGTGTTGCACCAACTCTAGTATGGAGTGTTGCACCATCACTAGTATGGAGTGTTGGTCCATCACTAGTATGGAGTGTTGCACCTCACTAGTATGGCGTGTGGCACCAACGCTAGTATGGAGTGTTGCACCATCACTAGTATGTAGTGTTGCACAATCACTAGTATGGAGTGTTGCACCATCACTATTATGCAGTGTTGCACCAACTATAGTATAGAGGGTTGCACCATCACTAGCATGCAGTGTTGCTCCATCACTAGTATGGAGTGTTGCACCAACACTAGTATGGAGTATTGCAACATCACTAGTATGGAGTGTTGCACCAACTCTATTATGGAGCGTTGCACCAACTCTAGTCTGGACTGTTGTACCATCACTAGAATGGAGTGTTGCTCCAACTCTAGTATGGAATGTTACACCATCACTAGTATGGAGTGTTGCACAATCACTAGTATGGATTGTTGCACCATCACTAGTATGTAGTGCTGCAAAACTCTAGTATGGAGTGTTGCACCAACACTAGTATGGAGTGCTGCACCATCACCAGTATGGAGTGTTGCAACATCACTAGTATGGAGTGTCGCATCAACTTTATTATGGAGTGTTGCACCATCACGAGTATGGAGTGTTGCACCATCACTATTATGGAGTGTTGCACCATCACTAGTATGGTGTGTTGCACCATCACTAGTATGGAGGTTGCACCATCACTATTATGGAATGTTGCACCGACTATAGTATAGAGGGTTGCACCATCACTAGCATGCAGTGTTGCGCCATCACTAGTATGGAGTGTTGCACCAACTCTAGTATGGAGTGTTGCACTAACTCTACTATGGAGTGTTGCACCATCACTAGTATGGAGTGATGTTCCATCTCTTGTATGAAGTGTTGCACCATCACTAGTATGGAGTGTTGCATCAACTCTAGTATGGAGTGTTGCACTAACTCTAGTAAGGAGTGTTGCACCATCAGTAGTATGGAGTGATGCTCCAACTCTAGTATGGCGTGTTGCACCATCACTAGTATGGAGTGTTGCACCAACACTAGTATGGAGTGTTGCAACATCACTAGTATGGAGTGTTGCACCAACTCTATTATGGAGCGTTGCACCAACTCTAGTCTGGACTGTTGTACCATCACTAGAATGGAGTGTTGCTCCAACTCTAGTATGGAATGTTGCACCATCACTAGTATGGAGTGTTGCACAATCACTAGTATGGATTGTTGCACCATCACTAGTATGTAGTGCTGCAAAACTCTAGTATGGAGTTTTGCACCAACACTAGTATGGAGTGCTGCACCATCACCAGTATGGAGTGTTGCAACATCACTAGTATGGAGTGTCGCATCAACTTTATTATGGAGTGTTGCACCATCACGAGTATGGAGTGTTGCACCATCACTATTATGGAGTGTTGCACCATCACTAGTATGGTGTGTTGCACCATCACTAGTATGGAGGTTGCACCATCACTATTATGGAATGTTGCACCGACTATAGTATAGAGGGTTGCACCATCACTAGCATGCAGTGTTGCGCCATCACTAGTATGGAGTGTTGCACCAACTCTAGTATGGAGTGTTGCACTAACTCTACTATGGAGTGTTGCACCATCACTAGTATGGAGTGATGTTCCATCTCTTGTATGAAGTGTTGCACCATCACTAGTATGGAGTGTTGCATCAACTCTAGTATGGAGTGTTGCACTAACTCTAGTAAGGAGTGTTGCACCATCACTAGTATGGAGTGATGCTCCAACTCTAGTATGGCGTGTTGCACCATCACTAGTATGGAGTGTTGCACCATCACTAGTATGGAGTATTGCACCAACACTAGTATGGAGTGTTGCACCAACTCTAGTACGGAGTGTTGATCCATGACTAGTATGGAGTGTTGCACCAACTCTAGTACGGACTGTTGCTCCATCACTAATATGCATTGCTGCTCCATCATCAGTATGGAGTGTTGCACAAACATTAGTATGGAGTATTGCACCAACTCTAGTATGGAGTGTTGCACCAACTCTAGTATGGAGTGTTGCTCCAAATGTAGTATGGAGTGTTGCACCATCACTAGTATGGAATGTTGCACCATCACTAGTATGGAGTGTTGCACCAATAATAGTATGGAGTGTTCCACCAACTCTTGTATGGAGTGTTGCAGCCACTCTAGTATGGAGTGTTGCACCAACTCTAGTAGGGAGTGTTGCACCATCACTAGTATGGAGTGTTGCACCAACTCTAGTATGGAGTGTTGCACCATCACTAGTATGGAGTGTTGCAACAACTCTAGTACGGAGTGATGCTCCATCACTAGTATGGAGTGTTGCACTTTCACTAGTATGGAGTGCGGCACCATCACTAGTATGGAGTGTTGCACCATCACTAGTATGGAGTGTTGCACCAACTCTATTATGGAGTGTTGTTCCATCACTAGTATGGAGTGTTGCACCTCACTAGTATGGCGTGTGGCACCAACTCTAGTATGGAGTGTTGCACCATCACTATTATGGAGTGTTGCACCAACTATAGTATAGAGGGTTGCACAATCACTAGCATGCAGTGTTGCTCCATCACTAGTTTGGAGTGTTGGACCAACACTAGTATGGAGTGTTGCACCATCACTAGTATGGAGTGTTGCACCAACTCTATTATGGAGCGTTGCACCAACTCTAGTCTGGAGTGTTGCACCATCACTAGTATGGAGTGTTGCTCCAACTCTAGTATGGAATGTTGCACCATCACTAGTATGGAGTGTTGCACAATCACTAGTATGGAGTGTTGCACCATCACTAGTATGTAGTGCTGCAAAACTCTAGTATGGAGTGTTGCACCAACACTAGTATGGAGTACTGCACCATCACCAGTATGGAGTGTTGCAACATCACTAGTATGGAGTGTCGCATCAACTTTATTATGGAGTGTTGCACCATCACGAGTATGGAGTGTTGCACCATCACTATTATGGAGTGTTGCACCATCACTAGTATGGAGTGTTGCACCATCACTAGTATGGAGTGTTTCATCAACTGTAGTATGGAGTGTTGCACCAACTCTACTATGGAGTGTTGCACCATCACTAGTATGGAGTGTTGCACCATCACTAGTATGGAGTGTTGCACCATCACTAGTATGGAGTGTTGCACCAACTCTAGTATGGAATGTTGCACCATCACTAGTATGGAGTGTTGCACGATCACTAGTATGGAGTGTTGCACCAACACTAGTATGCAGTGTTGCACCATCACTAGTATGGAGTGTTGCACCATTACTAGTCTGGAGTGTTGCACCATCACTAGTATGGAGTGTTGCACCAACTCTAGTATGGAGCGTTGCACCAACTCTAGTATGGAGTGTTGCACCATCACTAGAAAGGAGTGTTGCACCATCACTAGTATAGAGTGTTGCACCAACTCTAGTATGGAGTGTTGCGCCATCACTAGTATGGAGTGTTGCACCATCACTAGTATGGAGTGTTGCACCAACTCTAGTATGGAGTGTTACACCATCACTAGTATGGAGTGTTGCAAAATCACTAGTATGGAGTGTTGCACCATCACTAGTATGGTGTGTTGCACCATCACTAGTATGGAGGTTGCACCATCACTATTATGGAATGTTGCACCGACTATAGTATAGAGGGTTGCACCATCACTAGCATGCAGTGTTGCACCACCACAAGTATGGAGTGTTGCACCATCACTAGTATGGTTGTTGCACCATCACTAGTATGGAGTGTTGCATCATCACTAGTATGGAGTGTAGAACCGTCACTAGTATGGACTGTTGCACCAACTATAGTATGGAGTGTTGCACCAACTCTAGTATGGAGTGTTGCTCCATCACTAGTCTGGAGTGTTGCACCAACACTATTTTGGAGTGTTGCACCATCACTAGTATGGAGTGTTGCACCAACACTAGTATGGAGTGTTGCACTAACTCTACTATGGAGTGTTGCACCATCACTAGTATGGAGTGATGTTCCAACTCTAGTATGAAGTGTTGCACCATCACTAGTATGGAGTGCTGCACCATCACCAGTATGGAGTGTTGCAACATCACTAGTATGGAGTGTCGCATCAACTTTATTATGGAGTGTTGCACCATCACGAGTATGGAGTGTTGCACCATCACTATTATGGAGTGTTGCACCATCACTAGTATGGTGTGTTGCACCATCACTAGTATGGAGGTTGCACCATCACTATTATGGAATGTTGCACCGACTATAGTATAGAGGGTTGCACCATCACTAGCATGCAGTGTTGCGCCATCACTAGTATGGAGTGTTGCACCAACTCTAGTATGGAGTGTTGCACTAACTCTACTATGGAGTGTTGCACCATCACTAGTATGGAGTGATGTTCCATCTCTTGTATGAAGTGTTGCACCATCACTAGTATGGAGTGTTGCATCAACTCTAGTATGGAGTGTTGCACTAACTCTAGTAAGGAGTGTTGCACCATCAGTAGTATGGAGTGATGCTCCAACTCTAGTATGGCGTGTTGCACCATCACTAGTATGGAGTGTTGCACCAACACTAGTATGGAGTGTTGCAACATCACTAGTATGGAGTGTTGCACCAACTCTATTATGGAGCGTTGCACCAACTCTAGTCTGGACTGTTGTACCATCACTAGAATGGAGTGTTGCTCCAACTCTAGTATGGAATGTTGCACCATCACTAGTATGGAGTGTTGCACAATCACTAGTATGGATTGTTGCACCATCACTAGTATGTAGTGCTGCAAAACTCTAGTATGGAGTTTTGCACCAACACTAGTATGGAGTGCTGCACCATCACCAGTATGGAGTGTTGCAACATCACTAGTATGGAGTGTCGCATCAACTTTATTATGGAGTGTTGCACCATCACGAGTATGGAGTGTTGCACCATCACTATTATGGAGTGTTGCACCATCACTAGTATGGTGTGTTGCACCATCACTAGTATGGAGGTTGCACCATCACTATTATGGAATGTTGCACCGACTATAGTATAGAGGGTTGCACCATCACTAGCATGCAGTGTTGCGCCATCACTAGTATGGAGTGTTGCACCAACTCTAGTATGGAGTGTTGCACTAACTCTACTATGGAGTGTTGCACCATCACTAGTATGGAGTGATGTTCCATCTCTTGTATGAAGTGTTGCACCATCACTAGTATGGAGTGTTGCATCAACTCTAGTATGGAGTGTTGCACTAACTCTAGTAAGGAGTGTTGCACCATCACTAGTATGGAGTGATGCTCCAACTCTAGTATGGCGTGTTGCACCATCACTAGTATGGAGTGTTGCACCATCACTAGTATGGAGTATTGCACCAACACTAGTATGGAGTGTTGCACCAACTCTAGTACGGAGTGTTGATCCATGACTAGTATGGAGTGTTGCACCAACTCTAGTACGGACTGTTGCTCCATCACTAATATGCATTGCTGCTCCATCATCAGTATGGAGTGTTGCACAAACATTAGTATGGAGTATTGCACCAACTCTAGTATGGAGTGTTGCACCAACTCTAGTATGGAGTGTTGCTCCAAATGTAGTATGGAGTGTTGCACCATCACTAGTATGGAATGTTGCACCATCACTAGTATGGAGTGTTGCACCAATAATAGTATGGAGTGTTCCACCAACTCTTGTATGGAGTGTTGCAGCCACTCTAGTATGGAGTGTTGCACCAACTCTAGTAGGGAGTGTTGCACCATCACTAGTATGGAGTGTTGCACCAACTCTAGTATGGAGTGTTGCACCATCACTAGTATGGAGTGTTGCAACAACTCTAGTACGGAGTGATGCTCCATCACTAGTATGGAGTGTTGCACTTTCACTAGTATGGAGTGCGGCACCATCACTAGTATGGAGTGTTGCACCATCACTAGTATGGAGTGTTGCACCAACTCTATTATGGAGTGTTGTTCCATCACTAGTATGGAGTGTTGCACCTCACTAGTATGGCGTGTGGCACCAACTCTAGTATGGAGTGTTGCACCATCACTATTATGGAGTGTTGCACCAACTATAGTATAGAGGGTTGCACAATCACTAGCATGCAGTGTTGCTCCATCACTAGTTTGGAGTGTTGGACCAACACTAGTATGGAGTGTTGCACCATCACTAGTATGGAGTGTTGCACCAACTCTATTATGGAGCGTTGCACCAACTCTAGTCTGGAGTGTTGCACCATCACTAGTATGGAGTGTTGCTCCAACTCTAGTATGGAATGTTGCACCATCACTAGTATGGAGTGTTGCACAATCACTAGTATGGAGTGTTGCACCATCACTAGTATGTAGTGCTGCAAAACTCTAGTATGGAGTGTTGCACCAACACTAGTATGGAGTACTGCACCATCACCAGTATGGAGTGTTGCAACATCACTAGTATGGAGTGTCGCATCAACTTTATTATGGAGTGTTGCACCATCACGAGTATGGAGTGTTGCACCATCACTATTATGGAGTGTTGCACCATCACTAGTATGGAGTGTTGCACCATCACTAGTATGGAGTGTTTCATCAACTGTAGTATGGAGTGTTGCACCAACTCTACTATGGAGTGTTGCACCATCACTAGTATGGAGTGTTGCACCATCACTAGTATGGAGTGTTGCACCATCACTAGTATGGAGTGTTGCACCAACTCTAGTATGGAATGTTGCACCATCACTAGTATGGAGTGTTGCACGATCACTAGTATGGAGTGTTGCACCAACACTAGTATGCAGTGTTGCACCATCACTAGTATGGAGTGTTGCACCATTACTAGTCTGGAGTGTTGCACCATCACTAGTATGGAGTGTTGCACCAACTCTAGTATGGAGCGTTGCACCAACTCTAGTATGGAGTGTTGCACCATCACTAGAAAGGAGTGTTGCACCATCACTAGTATAGAGTGTTGCACCAACTCTAGTATGGAGTGTTGCGCCATCACTAGTATGGAGTGTTGCACCATCACTAGTATGGAGTGTTGCACCAACTCTAGTATGGAGTGTTACACCATCACTAGTATGGAGTGTTGCAAAATCACTAGTATGGATTTGTTGCACCATCACTAGTATGGAGTGTTGCACCAATTCTAGTATGGAGTGTTGCACCATCACTAGTATGGAGTGTTGCACCACCACAAGTATGGAGTGTTGCACCAACTCTAGTATGGAGTGTTGCTCCATCACTAGTCTGGAGTGTTGCACCAACACTATTTTGGAGTGTTGCACCATCACTAGTATGGAGTGTTGCACCAACACTAGTATGGAGTGTTGCACTAACTCTAGTATGGAGTGTTGCTCCATCACAAGTAGGGATAGTAGCACCATCACTAGTATGGAGTGTTGCACCATCACTAGTATGGAGTGTTGCACCATGACTAGTATGGAGTATTACACCATCACTAGTATGGAGTGTTGCACCATCACTAGTATGAAGTGTTGCACCAACTCTAGTATGCAGTGTTGCACCATCACTAGTATGGAGTGTTGCACCATCACTAGTCTGGAGTGTTGCACCATCACTAGAATGGAGTGTTGCACCATCACTAGTATGGAGTGTTGCACCAACTCTAGTATGGAGTGTTGCACCATCACTAGTATGGAGTGTTGCACCATCACTAGTATGGAGTGTTGCACCATCACTAGTATGGAGTGTTGCAAAATCACTAGTATGGAGTGTTGCACCATCACTAGTATGGAGTGTTGCACCTACTCTAGTATGGAGTGTTGCACCATCACTAGTAAGGAATGTTGCACCATCACTAGTATGGAGTGTTGCACCATCACTAGTATGGTTGTTGCACCATCACTAGTATGGAGTGTTGCATCATCACTAGTATGGAGTGTTGAACCATCACTAGTATGGAGTGTTGCACCAACTATAGTATGGAGTGTTGCACCATCATTAGCATGCAGTGTTGCTCCATCACTAGTATGGAGTGTTGCACCAACACTAGTATCGAGTGTTGAACCATCACTAGTATGGAGTGTTGCAACAACTCTGGTTTGGAACGTTGCACCAACTCTAGTATGGAGTGTTGCACCTCACTAGTATGGAGTGTTGCTCCAACTCTAGTATGGAGTGTTGCACCATCACTAGTATGGAGTGTTGCACAATCATTAGTATGGAGTGTTGCACCATCACTAGTATGGAGTATTGCACCATCACTAGTATGGAGTGCTGCACCATCACTAGTATGGAGTGTAGCAACATCACTAGTATGGAGTGTCGCATCAACTTTATTATGGAGTGTTGCACCATCACTAGTATGGAGGTTGCACCATCACTATTATGGAGTGTTGCACCAAATATAGTATAGAGGGTTGCACCATCACTAGCATGCAGTGTTGCGCCATCACTAGTATGGAGTCTTGCACCAACACTAGTATATAGTGTTGCACCATCACTAGTATGGAGTGTTGCACCATCTCTAGTATGGAGTGTTGCACTAACTCTAGTATGGAGTGTTGCACCATCACTAGTATGGAGTGATGCTCCAACTCTAGTATGAAGTGCTGCACCATCACTAGTATGGAGTGTTGCACCAACTCTAGTATGCAGTGTTGCACTAACTCTAGTAAGGAGTGTTGCACAATCACTAGTATGGAGTGATGCTCCAACTCTAGTATGGAGTGTTGCATCAACTCTAGTATGGAGTGTTGCACCATCACTATTCTGGAGTGTTGCACCATCACTAGTATGGAGAATTGCACCATCACTAGTATGGAGTGTTGCATCAACTGTAGTATGGAGTGTTGCACCAACTCTACTATGGAGTGTTGCACCATCACTAGTATGGAGTGTTGCACCATCACTAGTATGGAGTGTTGCACCATCACTAGTATGGAGTGTTGCACCAACTCTAGTATGGAGTGTTGCACCATCACTAGTATGGAGTGTTGCACGATCACTAGTATGGAGTGTTGCACCAACACTAGTATGCAGTGTTGCACCATCACTAGTATGGAGTGTTGCACCATCACTAGTCTGGAGTGTTGCACCATCACTAGTATGGAGTGTTGCACCAACTCTAGTATGGAGCGTTGCACCAACTCTAGTATGGAGTGTTGCACCATCACTAGAAAGGAGTGTTGCACCATCACTAGTATAGAGTGTTGCACCAACTCTAGTATGGAGTGTTGCGCCATCACTAGTATGGAGTGTTGCACCATCACTAGTATGGAGTGTTGCACCAACTCTAGTATGGAGTGTTACACCATCACTAGTATGGAGTGTTGCAAAATCACTAGTATGGAGTGTTGCACCATCACTAGTATGGAGTGTTGCACCAATTCTAGTATGGAGTGTTGCACCATCACTAGTATGGAGTGTTGCACCACCACAAGTATGGAGTGTTGCACCATCACTAGTATGGTTGTTGCGCCATCACTAGTATGGAGTGTTGCATCATCACTAGTATGGAGTGTAGAACCGTCACTAGTATGGACTGTTGCACCAACTATAGTATGGAGTGTTGCACCAACTCTAGTATGGAGTGTTGCTCCATCACTAGTCTGGAGTGTTGCACCAACACTATTTTGGAGTGTTGCACCATCACTAGTATGGAGTGTTGCACCAACACTAGTATGGAGTGTTGCACTAACTCTACTATGGAGTGTTGCACCATCACTAGTATGGAGTGATGTTCCAACTCTAGTATGAAGTGTTGCACCATCACTAGTATGGAGTGCTGCACCATCACCAGTATGGAGTGTTGCAACATCACTAGTATGGATTGTCGCATCAACTTTATTATGGAGTGTTGCACCATCACGAGTATGGAGTGTTGCACCATCACTATTATGGAGTGTTGCACCATCACTAGTATGGTGTGTTGCACCATCACTAGTATGGAGGTTGCACCATCACTATTATGGAATGTTGCACCGACTATAGTATAGAGGGTTGCACCATCACTAGCATGCAGTGTTGCACCAACTCTATTATGGAGTGTTGCACCAACTCTAGTATGGAGAGTTGCACTAACTCTACTATGGAGTGTTGCACCATCACTAGTATGGAGTGATGTTCCATCTCTTGTATGAAGTGTTGCACCATCACTAGTATGGAGTGTTGCATCAACTCTAGTATGGAGTGTTGCACTAACTCTTGTAAGGAGTGTTGCACCATCACTAGTATGGAGTGATGCTCCAACTCTTGTATGGCGTGTTGCACCATCACTAGTATGGAGTATTGCACCATCACTAGTATGGATTGTTGCACCATCACGAGTATGGAGTGTTGCACCATCACTAGTATGGAGTGTTGCACCAACACTAGTATGGAGTGTTGCAACATCACTAGTATGGAGTGTTGCACCAACTCTATTATGGAGCCTTGCACCAACTCTAGTCTGGACTGTTGTACCATCACTAGAATGGAGTGTTGCTCCAACTCTAGTATGGAATGTTGCACCATCACTAGTATGGAGTGTTGCACAATCACTAGTATGGATTGTTGCACCATCACTAGTATGTAGTGCTGAATAACTCTAGTATGGAGTGTTGCACCAACACTAGTATGGAGTGCTGCACCATCACCAGTATGGAGTGTTGCAACATCACTAGTATGGAGTGTCGCATCAACTTTATTGTGGAGTGTTGCACCATCACGAGTATGGAGTGTTGCACCATCACTATTATGGAGTGTTGCACCATCACTAGTATGGTGTGTTGCACCATCACTAGTATGGAGGTTGCACCATCACTATTATGGAATGTTGCACCGACTATAGTATAGAGGGTTGCACCATCACTAGCATGCAGTGTTGCACCATCACTAGTATGGAGTGTTGCACCAACTCTAGTATGGAGAGTTGCACTAACTCTACTATGGAGTGTTGCACCATCACTAGTATGGAGTGATGTTCCATCTCTTGTATGAAGTGTTGCACCATCACTAGTATGGAGTGTTGCATCAACTCTAGTATGGAGTGTTGCACTAACTCTAGTAAGGAGTGTTGCACCATCACTAGTATGGAGTGATGCTCCAACTCTAGTATGGCGTGTTGCACCATCACTAGTATGGAGTGTTGCACCATCACTAGTATGGAGTATTGCACCAACACTAGTATGGAGTGTTGCACCAACTCTAGTACGGAGTGTTGATCCATGACTAGTATGGAGTGTTGCACCAACTCTAGTACGGACTGTTGCTCCATCACTAATATGCATTGCTGCTCCATCATCAGTATGGAGTGTTGCACAAACACTAGTATGGAGTATTGCACCAACTCTAGTATGGAGTGTTGCACCAACTCTAGTATGGAGTGTTGCTCCAAATGTAGTATGGAGTGTTGCACCATCACTAGTATGGAGTGTTGCACCATCACTAGTATGGAGTGTTGCACCAATAATAGTATGGAGTGTTCCACCAACTCTTGTATGGAGTGTTGCAGCCACTCTAGTATGGAGTGTTGCACCAAATCTAGTAGGGAGTGTTGCACCATCACTAGTATGGAGTGTTGCACCAACTCTAGTATGGAGTGTTGCACCATCACTAGTATGGAGTGTTGCAACAACTCTAGTACGGAGTGATGCTGCATCACTAGTATGGAGTGTTGCACTTTCACTAGTATGGAGTGCGGCACCATCACTAGTATGGACCGTTGCACCATCACTAGTATGGAGTGTTGCACCAACTCTATTATGGAGTGTTGTTCCATCACTAGTATGGAGTGTTGCACCTCACTAGTATGGCGTGTGGCACCAACTCTAGTATGGAGTGTTGCACCATCACTATTATGGAGTGTTGCACCAACTATAGTATAGAGGGTTGCACAATCACTAGCATGCAGTGTTGCTCCATCACTAGTTTGGAGTGTTGGACCAACACTAGTATGGAGTGTTGCACCATCACTAGTATGGAGTGTTGCACCAACTCTATTATGGAGCGTTGCACCAACTCTAGTCTGGAGTGTTGCACCATCACTAGTATGGAGTGTTGCTCCAACTCTAGTATGGAATGTTGCACCATCACTAGTATGGAGTGTTGCACAATCACTAGTATGGAGTGTTGCACCATCACTAGTATGTAGTGCTGCAAAACTCTAGTATGGAGTGTTGCACCAACACTAGTATGGAGTGCTGCACCATCACCAGTATGGAGTGTTGCAACATCACTAGTATGGAGTGTCGCATCAACTTTATTATGGAGTGTTGCACCATCACGAGTATGGAGTGTTGCACCATCACTATTATGGAGTGTTGCACCATCACTAGTATGGAGTGTTGCACCATCACTAGTATGGAGTGTTTCATCAGCTGTAGTATGGAGTGTTGCACCAACTCTACTATGGAGTGTTGCACCATCACTAGTATGGAGTGTTGCACCATCACTAGTATGGAGTGTTGCACCATCACTAGTATGGAGTGTTGCACCAACTCTAGTATGGAGTGTTGCACCATCACTAGTATGGAGTGTTGCACGATCACTAGTATGGAGTGTTGCACCAACACTAGTATGCAGTGTTGCACCATCACTAGTATGGAGTGTTGCACCATCACTAGTCTGGAGTGTTGCACCATCACTAGTATGGAGTGTTGCACCAACTCTAGTATGGAGCGTTGCACCAACTCTAGTATGGAGTGTTGCACCATCACTAGAAAGGAGTGTTGCACCATCACTAGTATAGAGTGTTGCACCAACTCTAGTATGGAGTGTTGCGCCATCACTAGTATGGAGTGTTGCACCATCACTAGTATGGAGTGTTGCACCAACTCTAGTATGGAGTGTTACACCATCACTAGTATGGAGTGTTGCAAAATCACTAGTATGGAGTGTTGCAACATCACTAGTATGGTGTGTTGCACCATCACTAGTATGGAGGTTGCACCATCACTATTATGGAATGTTGCACCGACTATAGTATAGAGGGTTGCACCATCACTAGCATGCAGTGTTGCACCACCACAAGTATGGAGTGTTGCACCATCACTAGTATGGTTGTTGCACCATCACTAGTATGGAGTGTTGCATCATCACTAGTATGGAGTGTAGAACCGTCACTAGTATGGACTGTTGCACCAACTATAGTATGGAGTGTTGCACCAACTCTAGTATGGAGTGTTGCTCCATCACTAGTCTGGAGAGTTGCACCAACACTATTTTGGAGTGTTGCACCATCACTAGTATGGAGTGTTGCACCAACACTAGTATGGAGTGTTGCACTAACTCTACTATGGAGTGTTGCACCATCACTAGTATGGAGTGATGTTCCAACTCTAGTATGAAGTGTTGCACCATCACTAGTATGGAGTGCTGCACCATCACCAGTATGGAGTGTTGCAACATCACTAGTATGGAGTGTCGCATCAACTTTATTATGGAGTGTTGCACCATCACGAGTATGGAGTGTTGCACCATCACTATTATGGAGTGTTGCACCATCACTAGTATGGTGTGTTGCACCATCACTAGTATGGAGGTTGCACCATCACTATTATGGAATGTTGCACCGACTATAGTATAGAGGGTTGCACCATCACTAGCATGCAGTGTTGCGCCATCACTAGTATGGAGTGTTGCACCAACTCTAGTATGGAGTGTTGCGCCATCACTAGTATGGAGTGTTGCACCATCACTAGTATGGAGTGTTGCACCAACTCTATTATGGAGCGTTGCACCAACTCTAGTCTGGAGTGTTGCACCATCACTAGTATGGAGTGTTGCTCCAACTCTAGTATGGAATGTTGCACCATCACTAGTATGGAGTGTTGCACAATCACTAGTATGGAGTGTTGCACCATCACTAGTATGTAGTGCTGCAAAACTCTAGTATGGAGTGTTGCACCAACACTAGTATGGAGTGCTGCACCATCACCAGTATGGAGTGTTGCAACATCACTAGTATGGAGTGTCGCATCAACTTTATTATGGAGTGTTGCACCATCACGAGTATGGAGTGTTGCACCATCACTATTATGGAGTGTTGCACCATCACTAGTATGGAGTGTTGCACCATCACTAGTATGGAGTGTTTCATCAACTGTAGTATGGAGTGTTGCACCAACTCTACTATGGAGTGTTGCACCATCACTAGTATGGAGTGTTGCACCATCACTAGTATGGAGTGTTGCACCATCACTAGTATGGAGTGTTGCACCAACTCTAGTATGGAGTGTTGCACCATCACTAGTATGGAGTGTTGCACGATCACTAGTATGGAGTGTTGCACCAACACTAGTATGCAGTGTTGCACCATCACTAGTATGGAGTGTTGCACCATCAGTAGTCTGGAGTGTTGCACCATCACTAGTATGGAGTGTTGCACCAACTCTAGTATGGAGCGTTGCACCAACTCTAGTATGGAGTGTTGCACCATCACTAGAAAGGAGTGTTGCACCATCACTAGTATAGAGTATTGCACCAACTCTAGTATGGAGTGTTGCGCCATCACTAGTATGGAGTGTTGCACCATCACTAGTATGGAGTGTTGCACCAACTCTAGTATGGAGTGTTACACCATCACTAGTATGGAGTGTTGCAAAATCACTAGTATGGAGTGTTGCACCATCACTAGTATGGTGTGTGCACCATCACTAGTATGGAGGTTGCACCATCACTATTATGGAATGTTGCACCGACTATAGTATAGAGGGTTGCACCATCACTAGCATGCAGTGTTGCACCATCACTAGTATGGAGTGTTGCACCAACTCTAGTATGGAGTGTTGCACTAACTCTACTATGGATTGTTGCACCATCACTAGTATGGAGTGATGTTCCATCTCTTGTATGAAGTGTTGCACCATCACTAGTATGGAGTGTTGCATCAACTCTAGTATGGAGTGTTGCACTAACTCTTGTAAGGAGTGTTGCACCATCACTAGTATGGAGTGATGCTCCAACTCTTGTATGGCGTGTTGCACCATCACTAGTATGGAGTATTGCACCATCACTAGTATGGATTGTTGCACCATCACGAGTATGGAGTGTTGCACCATCACTAGTATGGAGTGTTGCACCAACACTAGTATGGAGTGTTGCAACATCACTAGTATGGAGTGTTGCACCAACTCTATTATGGAGCCTTGCACCAACTCTAGTCTGGACTGTTGTACCATCACTAGAATGGAGTGTTGCTCCAACTCTAGTATGGAATGTTGCACCATCACTAGTATGGAGTGTTGCACAATCACTAGTATGGATTGTTGCACCATCACTAGTATGTAGTGCTGAATAACTCTAGTATGGAGTGTTGCACCAACACTAGTATGTAGTGCTGCACCATCACCAGTATGGAGTGTTGCAACATCACTAGTATGGAGTGTCGCATCAACTTTATTGTGGAGTGTTGCACCATCACGAGTATGGAGTGTTGCACCATCACTATTATGGAGTGTTGCACCATCACTAGTATGGTGTGTTGCACCATCACTAGTATGGAGGTTGCACCATCACTATTATGGAATGTTGCACCGACTATAGTATAGAGGGTTGCACCATCACTAGCATGCAGTGTTGCGCCATCACTAGTATGGAGTGTTGCACCAACTCTAGTATGGAGAGTTGCACTAACTCTACTATGGAGTGTTGCACCATCACTAGTATGGAGTGATGTTCCATCTCTTGTATGAAGTGTTGCACCATCACTAGTATGGAGTGTTGCATCAACTCTAGTATGGAGTGTTGCACTAACTCTAGTAAGGAGTGTTGCACCATCACTAGTATGGAGTGATGCTCCAACTCTAGTATGGCGTGTTGCACCATCACTAGTATGGAGTGTTGCACCATCACTAGTATGGAGTATTGCACCAACACTAGTATGGAGTGTTGCACCAACTCTAGTACGGAGTGTTGATCCATGACTAGTATGGAGTGTTGCACCAACTCTAGTACGGACTGTTGCTCCATCACTAATATGCATTGCTGCTCCATCATCAGTATGGAGTGTTGCACAAACACTAGTATGGAGTATTGCACCAACTCTAGTATGGAGTGTTGCACCAACTCTAGTATGGAGTGTTGCTCCAAATGTAGTATGGAGTGTTGCACCATCACTAGTATGGAGTGTTGCACCATCACTAGTATGGAGTGTTGCACCAATAATAGTATGGAGTGTTCCACCAACTCTTGTATGGAGTGTTGCAGCCACTCTAGTATGGAGTGTTGCACCAACTCTAGTAGGGAGTGTTGCACCATCACTAGTATGGAGTGTTGCACCAACTCTAGTATGGAGTGTTGCACCATCACTAGTATGGAGTGTTGCAACAACTCTAGTACGGAGTGATGCTGCATCACTAGTATGGAGTGTTGCACTTTCACTAGTATGGAGTGCGGCACCATCACTAGTATGGACCGTTGCACCATCACTAGTATGGAGTGTTGCACCAACTCTATTATGGAGTGTTGTTCCATCACTAGTATGGAGTGTTGCACCTCACTAGTATGGCGTGTGGCACCAACTCTAGTATGGAGTGTTGCACCATCACTATTATGGAGTGTTGCACCAACTATAGTATAGAGGGTTGCACAATCACTAGCATGCAGTGTTGCTCCATCACTAGTTTGGAGTGTTGGACCAACACTAGTATGGAGTGTTGCACCATCACTAGTATGGAGTGTTGCACCAACTCTATTATGGAGCGTTGCACCAACTCTAGTCTGGAGTGTTGCACCATCACTAGTATGGAGTGTTGCTCCAACTCTAGTATGGAATGTTGCACCATCACTTGTATGGAGTGTTGCACAATCACTAGTATGGAGTGTTGCACCATCACTAGTATGTAGTGCTGCAAAACTCTAGTATGGAGTGTTGCACCAACACTAGTATGGAGTGCTGCACCATCACCAGTATGGAGTGTTGCAACATCACTAGTATGGAGTGTCGCATCAACTTTATTATGGAGTGTTGCACCATCACGAGTATGGAGTGTTGCACCATCACTATTATGGAGTGTTGCACCATCACTAGTATGGAGTGTTGCACCATCACTAGTATGGAGTGTTTCATCAACTGTAGTATGGAGTGTTGCACCAACTCTACTATGGAGTGTTGCACCATCACTAGTATGGAGTGTTGCACCATCACTAGTATGGAGTGTTGCACCATCACTAGTATGGAGTGTTGCACCAACTCTAGTATGGAGTGTTGCACCATCACTAGTATGGAGTGTTGCACGATCACTAGTATGGAGTTTTGCACCAACACTAGTATGCAGTGTTGCACCATCACTAGTATGGAGTGTTGCACCATCACTAGTCTGGAGTGTTGCACCATCACTAGTATGGAGTGTTGCACCAACTCTAGTATGGAGCGTTGCACCAACTCTAGTATGGAGTGTTGCACCATCACTAGAAAGGAGTGTTGCACCATCACTAGTATAGAGTGTTGCACCAACTCTAGTATGGAGTGTTGCGCCATCACTAGTATGGAGTGTTGCACCATCACTAGTATGGAGTGTTGCACCAACTCTAGTATGGAGTGTTACACCATCACTAGTATGGAGTGTTGCAAAATCACTAGTATGGAGTGTTGCACCATCACTAGTATGGAGTGTTGCACCAATTCTAGTATGGAGTGTTGCACCATCACTAGTATGGAGTGTTGCACCACCACAAGTATGGAGTGTTGCACCATCACTAGTATGGCTGTTGCACCATCACTAGTATGGAGTGTTGCATCATCACTAGTATGGAGTGTAGAACCGTCACTAGTATGGACTGTTGCACCAACTATAGTATGGAGTGTTGCACCAACTCTAGTATGGAGTGTTGCACCAACACTAGTATGGAGTGTTGCACTAACTCTAGTATGGAGTGTTGCTCCATCACAAGTAGGGATAGTTGCACCATCACTAGTATGGAGTGTTGCACCATCACTAGTATGGAGTGTTGCACCAATTCTAGTATGGAGTGTTGCACCATGACTAGTATGGAGTATTACACCATCACTAGTATGGAGTGTTGCACCATCACTAGTATGGAGTGTTGCACCAACTCTAGTATGCAGTGTTGCACCATCACTAGTATGGAGTGTTGCACCATCACTAGTCTGGAGTGTTGCACCATCACTAGAATGGAGTGTTGCACCATCACTAGTATGGAGTGTTGCACCAACTCTAGTATGGAGTGTTGCACCATCACTAGTATGGAGTGTTGCACCATCACTAGTATGGAGTGTTGCACCATCACTAGTATGGAGTGTTGCAAAATCACTAGTATGGAGTGTTGCACCATCACTAGTATGGAGTGTTGCACCAACTCTAGTATGGAGTGTTGCACCATCACTAGTAAGGAATGTTGCACCATCACTAGTATGGTTGTTGCACCATCACTAGTATGGAGTGTTGCATCATCACTAGTATGGAGTGTTGAACCATCACTAGTATGGAGTGTTGCACCAACTATAGTATGGAGTGTTGCACCATCATTAGCATGCAGTGTTGCTCCATCACTAGTATGGAGTGTTGCACCAACACTAGTATCGAGTGTTGAACCATCACTAGTATGGAGTGTTGCAACAACTCTGGTTTGGAACGTTTCACCAACTCTAGTATGGAGTGTTGCACCTCACTAGTATGGAGTGTTGCTCCAACTCTAGTATGGAGTGTTGCACCATCACTAGTATGGAGTGTTGCACAATCATTAGTATGGAGTGTTGCACCATCACTAGTATGGAGTATTACACCATCACTAGTATGGAGTGTTGCACCATCACTAGTATGGAGTGTTGCACCAACTCTAGTATGCAGTGTTGCACCATCACTAGTATGGAGTGTTGCACCATCACTAGTCTGGAGTGTTGCACCATCACTAGAATGGAGTGTTGCACCATCACTAGTATGGAGTGTTGCACCAACTCTAGTATGGAGTGCTGCACCATCATAAGTATGGAGTGTAGCAACATCACTAGTATGGAGTGTCGCATCAACTTTATTATGGAGTGTTGCACCATCACTAGTATGGAGGTTGCACCATCACTATTATGGAGTGTTGCACCAAATATATTATAGAGGGTTGCACCATCACTAGCATGCAGTGTTGCGCCATCACTAGTATGGAGTCTTGCACCAACACTAGTATATAGTGTTGCACCATCACTAGTATGGAGTGTTGCACCATCTCTAGTATGGAGTGTTGCACTAACTCTAGTATGGAGTGTTGCACCATCACTAGTATGGAGTGATGCTCCAACTCTAGTATGAAGTGCTGCACCATCACTAGTATGGAGTGTTGCACCAAATCTAGTATGCAGTGTTGCACTAACTCTAGTAAGGAGTGTTGCACAATCACTAGTATGGAGTGATGCTCCAACTCTAGTATGGAGTGTTGCACCAACTCTAGTATGGAGTGTTGCACAATCACTAGTATGGAGTGTTGCAACATCACTAGTATGGAGTGTTGCACCATCACTAGTATGGAGTGTTGCACCAACTCTAGTATGGAGTGTTGCACCAACTCTAGTATGGAGTGTTGCACCATCACTAGTATGGAGTGTTGCACCATCAATAGTATGGAGTGTTGCACCAACTCTAGTATGGAGTGTTGCACCAACTCTAGTATGGAGTGTTGCACCAACACTAGTATGGAGTGTTGCACCATCACTAGTATGGAGTGTTGCACCAACTCTATTATGGAGTGTTGCACCAACTCTAGTATGGAGTGTTGCACCATCACTAGTATGGAGTGTTTCTCCAACTCTAGTATGGAGTGTTGCAACATCACTAGTATGGAATGTTGCACAATCACTAGTATGGAGTGTTGCACCAACTCTAGTATGGAGTGTTGCACCATCACTAGTATGGAGTGTTGGTCTATCACTAGTATGGAGTGTTGCACCTCACTAGTATGGCGTGTGGCACCAACTCTAGTATGGAGTGTTGCACCATCACTAGTATGTAGTGTTGCACAATCACTAGTATGGAGTGTTGCACCATCACTATTATGGAGTGTTGCACCAACTATAGCATAGAGGGCTGCACCATCACTAGCATGCAGTGTTGCTCCATCACTAGTATGGAGTGTTGCACCAACACTAGTATGGAGTGTTGCAACATCACTAGTATGGAGTGTTGCACCAACTCTATTATGGAGCGTTGCACCAACTCTAGTCTGGAGTGTTGCACCATCACTAGTATGGAGTGTTGCTCCAACTCTAGTATGGAATGTTGGACCATCACTAGTATGGAGTGTTGCACAATCACTAGTATGGATTGTTGCACCATCACTAGTATGTAGTGCTGCAAAACTCTAGTATGGAGTGTTGCACCAACACTAGTATGGAGTGCTGCACCATCACCAGTATGGAGTGTTGCAACATCACTAGTATGGAGTGTCGCATCAACTTTATTATGGAGTGTTGCACCATCACGAGTATGGAGTGTTGCACCATCACTATTATGGAGTGTTGCACCATCACTAGTATGGTGTGTTGCACCATCACTAGTATGGAGGTTGTACCATCACTATTATGGAATGTTGCACCGACTATAGTATAGAGGGTTGCACCATCACTAGCATGCAGTGTTGTGCCATCACTAGTATGGAGTGTTGCACCAACTCTAGTATGGAGTGTTGCACTAACTCTACTATGGAGTGATGCACCATCACTAGTATGGAGTGATGTTCCATCTCTTGTATGAAGTGTTGCACCATCACTAGTATGGAGTGTTGCACCAACTCTAGTATGGAGTGTTGCACTAACTCTAGTAAGGAGTGTTGCACCATCACTAGTATGGAGTTATGCTCCAACTCTAGTATGGCGTGTTGCACCATCACTAGTATGGAGTGTTGCACCATCACTAGTATGGAGTATTGCACCAACACTAGTATGGAGTGTTGCACCAACTCTAGTACGGAGTGTTGATCCATGACTAGTATGGAGTGTTGCACCAACTCTAGTACGGACTGTTGCTCCATCACTAAGATGCATTGCTGCTCTATCATCAGTATGGAGTGTTGCACAAACACTAGTATGGAGTGTTGCACCAACTCTAGTATGGAGTGTTGCACCAACTCTAGTATGGAGTGTTGCTCCAAATGTAGTATGGAGTGTTGCACCATCACTAGTATGGAGTGTTGCACCATCACTAGTATGGAGTGTTGCACCATCACTAGTATGGAGTGTTGCACCAATAATAGTATGGAGTGTTCCACCAACTCTTGTATGGAGTGTTGCAGCCACTCTAGTATGGAGTGTTGCACCAACTCTAGTAGGGAGTGTTGCACCATCACTAGTATGGAGTGTTGCACCAACTCTAGTATGGAGTGTTGCACAATCACTAGTATGGAGTGTTGCAACAACTCTAGTACGGAGTGATGCTCCATCACTAGTATGGAGTGTTGCACCATCACTAGTATGGAGTGCGGCACCGTCACTAGTATGGAGTGTTGCACCATCACTAGTATGGAGTGTTGCACCAACTCTATTATGGACTGTTGTTCCATCACTAGTATGGAGTGTTGCACCTCACTAGTATGGCGTGTGGCACCAACTCTAGTATGGAGTGTTGCACCATCACTAGTATGTAGTGTTGCACAATCAGTAGTATGGAGTGTTGCACCATCACTATTATGGAGTGTTGCACCAACTATAGTATAGAGGGTTGCACCATCACTAGCATGCAATGTTGCTCCATCACTAGTATGGAGTGATGGACCAACACTAGTATGGAGTGTTGCACCATCACTAGTATGGAGTGTTGCACCAACTCTATTATGGAGCGTTGCACCAACTCTAGTCTGGAGTGTTGCACCATCACTAGTATGGAGTGTTGCTCCAACTCTAGTATGGAATGTTGCACCATCACTAGTATGGAGTGTTGCACAATCACTAGTATGGAGTGTTGCACCATCACTAGTATGTAGTGCTGCAAAACTCTAGTATGGAGTGCTGCACCATCACCAGTATGGAGTGTTGCAACATCACTAGTATGGAGTGTCGCATCAACTTTATTATGGAGTGTTGCACCATCACGAGTATGGAGTGTTGCACCATCACTATTATGGAGTGTTGCACCATCACTAGTATGGTGTGTTGCACCATCAGTAGTATGGAGGTTGCACCATCACTATTATGGAGTGTTGCACCAACTATAGTATAGAGGGTTGCACCATCACTAGCATGCAGTGTTGCGCCATCACTAGTATGGAGTGTGGCACCAACTCTAGTATGGAGTGTTGCACTAACTCTAGAATGGAGTGTTGCACCATCACTAGTATGGAGTGATGTTCCCTCTCTGGTATGAAGTGTTGCACCATCACTAGTATGGAGTGTTGCACCAACTCTAGTATGGAGTGTTGCACTAACTCTAGTAAGGAGTGTTGCACCATCACTAGTATGGAGTGATGCTCCAACTCTAGTATGGAGTGTTGCACCATCACTAGTATGGAGTGTTGCACCATCACTAGTATGGAGTTTTGCACCAACACTAGTATGGAGTGTTGCACCAACTCTAGTACGGAGTGTTGATCCATGACTAGTATGGAGTGTTGCACCAACTCTAGTACGGACTGTTGCTCCATCACTAATATGCATTGCTGCACCATCATCAGTATGGAGTGTTGCACAAACACTAGTATGGAGTGTTGCACCAACTCTAGTATGGAGTGTTGCACCAACTCTAGTACGGAGTGATGCTCCATCACTAGTATGGAGTGCGGCACCATCACTAGTATGGAGTGTTGCACCATCACTAGTATGGAGTGTTGCACCAACTCTATTATGGAGTGTTGTTCCATCACTAGTATGGAGTGTTGCACCTCACTAGCATGGCGTGTGGCACCAACTCCAGTATGGAGTGTTGCACCATCACTAGTATGTAGTGTTGCACAATCAGTAGTACGGAGTGTTGCACCATCACTATTATGGAGTGTTGCACCAACTATAGTTTAAATGGTTGCACCATCACTAGCATGCAGTGTTGCTCCATCACTAGTATGGAGTGTTGGACCAACACTAGTATGGAGTGTTGCACCATCACTAGTATGGAGTGTTGCACCAACTCTATTATGGAGCGTTGCACCAACTCTAGTCTGGAGTGTTGCACCATCACTAGTATGGAGTGTTGCTCCAACTCTAGTATGGAATGTTGCACCATCACTAGTATGGAGTGTTGCACAATCACTAGTATGGAGTGTTGCACCATCACTAGTATGTAATGCTGCAAAACTCTAGTATGGAGTGCTGCACCATCACCAGTATGGAGTGTTGCAACATCACTAGTATGGAGTGTCGCATCAACTTTGTTATGGAGTGTTGCACCATAACTAGTATGGAGTGTTGCACCATCACTATTATGGAGTGTTGCACCATCACTAGTATGGTGTGTTGCACCATCAGTAGTATGGAGGTTGCACCATCACTATTATGGAGTGTTGCACCAACTATAGTATAGAGGGTTGCACCATCACTAGCATGCAGTGTTGCGCCATCACTAGTATGGAGAGTGGCACCAACTCTAGTATGGAGTGTTGCACTAACTCTAATATCGAGTGTTGCACCATCACTAGTATGGAGTGATGTTCCAACTCTGGTATGAAGTGTTGCACCATCACTAGTATGGAGTGTTGCACCAACTCTAGTATGGAGTGTTGCACCATCACTAGTATGGAGTGTTGCACCAACTCTAGTATGGAGTGTTGTACCAACTCTAGTATGGAGTGTTGCACCATCATTAGTATGGAGTGTTGCTCCAACTCTAGTATGGAGTGTTGCAACATCACTAGTATGGAGTGTTGCAACATCACTAGTATGGAGTGTTGCACCATCACTAGTATGGAGTGTTGCAAAACTCTTGTATGGAGTGTTGCACCATCACTAGTATGGAGTGCTGCACCATCACCAGTATGGAGTGTTGCAACATCACTAGTATGGAGTGTCGCATCAACTTTATTATGGAGTGTTGCACCATCACGAGTATGGACTGTTGCACCATCACTATTATGGAGTGTTGCACCATCACTAGTATGGTGTGTTGCACCATCACTAGTATGGAGGTTGCACCATCACTATTATGGAGTGTTGCACCAACTATAGTATAGAGGGTTGCACCATCACTAGCATGCAGTGTTGCGCCATCAATAGTATGGAGTGTTGCACCAACTCTAGTATGGAGTGTTGCACCAACTCTAGTATGGAGTGTTGCACCATCACTAGTATGGAGTGTTGCACCATCACTAGTTTGGAGTGCTGCATCATCACTAGTATGGAGTGTTCCATCAACTCTAGTATGGAGTGTTGCACCATCACTAGTATGGAGTGTTGCACCAATTCTAGCATGGAGTGTTGCACCATTACTAGTATGGAGTGCTGCACCATCACTAGTATGGAATGTTGAGCCAACTCTAGTATGGAGTGTTGCACCTTCTTTAGTATGGAGTGTTGCACCATCATTAGTATGGAGTGTTGCACCAATTCTAGTATGGAGTCTTGCACCATCAATAGTATGGAGTGTTGCACCATCACTAGTATGGAGTGTTGCACCATCACTAGTATGGAGTGTTGCACCAACTCTAGTATGGAGTGTTGGACCAACTCTAGTATGGAGTGTTGCACCAACTCTAGTATGGAAAGTTGCACAATCACTAGAATGGAGTGTTGTACCATCACTAGTATGGAGTTTTGCAGCAACTCTAGTATGGAGTGTTGGACCAACTCTAGTATGCAGTGTTGCACCACCACTTGTATGGAGTGTTGCACGCTAACGAGTATGGAGTGTTGCAACATCACTAGTATGGAGTGTTGCACCAACACGAGTATGGAGTGTTGCACCATCACTAGTATGGAGTGTTGCACCAATTCTAGTATGGAGTGTTGCACCATCACTATTATGGAATGCTGGACCAACTCTAGTATTGACTGTTGCACCATCATTAGCATGGAGTGTTGCACCAACGCTAGTATGGAGTGTTGCACCATCAAAAGTATGGAGTGTTGCTGCATCACTAGTATGGAGTGTTGGTCCATCACTAGTATGGAGTGTTGCACCTCACTAGTATGGCGTGTGGCACCAACTCTCGTATGGAGTGTTGCACCATCCCTAGTATGTAGTGTTGCACAATCACTAGTATGGAGTGTTGCACCATCACTATTATGGAGTGTTGCACAATCACTAGTATGGAGTGTTGCACCATCACTAGTATATAGTGCTGCAACACTCTAGTATGGAGTGTTGCACCAACACTAGTATGGAGTGCTGCACCATCACCAGTATGGAGTGTTGCAACATCACTAGTATGGAGTGTCACATCAACTTTATTATGGAGTGTTGCACCATCACGAGTATGGAGTGTTGCACCATCACTATTATGGAGTGTTGCACCATCACTAGTATGGTGTGTTGCACCATCACTAGTATGGAGGATGCACCATCACTATTATGTAGTGTTGCACCAACTATAGTATAGAGGGTTGCACCATCACTAGCATGCAGTGTTGCGCCATCACTAGTATGGAGTGTTGCACCAACTCTAGTATGGAGTGTTGCACTAAGTCTACTATGGAGTGTTGCACCATCACTAGTATGGAGTGATTTTCCAACTCTAGTATGAAGTGTTGCACCATCACTAGTATGGAGTGTTGCACCAACTCTAGTATGGAGTGTTGCACTAACTCTAGTAAGGAGTGTTGCACCATCACTAGTATGGAGTGATGCTCCAACTCTAGTATGGAGTGTTGCACCATCACTAGTATGGAGTGTTGCACCATCATTAGCATGGAATGTTGCACCATCACTAGTATGGAGGGTTGTACCATCAATAGTATGGAGTGTTGCCCCAACTTTAGTATGGAGTGTTGCACCATCTCTAGTATGGAGTGTTGCACCAACTCTAGTATGGAGTGTTGCACCATCACTAGTATGGAGTGTTGCACCATCACTAGTATGGAGTATTGCACCAACACTAGTATGGAGTGTTGCACCAACTCTAGTACGGAGTGTTGATCCATCAATAGTATGGAGTGTTGCTCAATCACTAGTGTGGAGTATTGCACAATCAAAAGTATGGAGTGTTGCACCAACTCTAGTAGGGAGTGTTGCACCATCACTAGTATGGAGTGTTGCACCAACTCTAGTATGGAGTGTTGCACCCTGACTAGTATGGAGTGTTGCACCAACTCTAGTACGGAGTCTTGCTCCATCACTAATATGCTTTGCTGCTCCATCACCAGTATGGAGCGTTGCACAAACACTAGTATGGAGTGTTGCACCATCACTAGTATGGAGTGTTGCACCATCACTAGTATGGAGTGTTGCACCATCACTAGTATGGAGTGTTGCACCAATAATAGTATGGAGTGTTCCACCAACTCTTGTATGGAGTGTTGCAGCCACTCTAGTATGGAGTGTTGCACCAACTCCAGTAGGGAGTGTCGCACCATCACTAGTATGGAGTGTTGCAACAACTCTAGTATGGAGTGTTGCACCATCACTAGTATGGAGAGTTGCACCAACTCTAGTACGGAGCGATGCTCCATCACTAGTATGGAGTTTTGCACCTTCACTAGTATGGAGTGTTGCACCATCACTAGTATGGAGTGTTGCACGATCACTAGTATGGAGTGTTGCACCAACTCTATTATGGAGTGTTGCTCCATCACTAGTATGGAGTGTTGCGCCAACACTAGTATGGAGTGTTGCACCAACTCTATTATGGAGCGTTGCACCAACTCTAGTCTGGAGTGTTGCACCATCACTAGTATGGAGTGTTGCTCCAACTCTAGTATGGAATGTTGCACCATCACTAGTATGGAGTGTTGCACAATCACTAGTATGGAGAGTTGCACCATCACTAGTATGGAGGGCTGCAAAACTCTAGTATGGAGTGTTGCACCAACACTAGTATGGAGTGCTGCACAATCACCAGTATGGAGTGTTGCAACATCACTAGTATGGAGTGTCGCATCATCTTTATTATGGAGTGTTGCTCCATCACGAGTATGGAGTGTTGCACCATCACTATTATGGAGTGTTGCACCATCACTAGTATGGTGTGTTGCACCATCACTAGTATGGAGGTTGCACCATCACTATTATGGAGTGTTGCACCAACTATAGTATAGAGGGTTGCACCATCACTAGCATGCAGTGTTGCGCCATCACTATTATGGAGTGTTGCACCAACTCTAGAATGGAGTGTTGCACTAACTCTAGTATTGAGTGTTGCACCATCACTAATATGGAGTGATGTTCCAACTCTAGTATGAAGTGTTGCACCATCAATAGTATGGAGTGTTGCCCCAACTTTAGTATGGAGTGTTGCACCATCTCTAGTATGGAGTGTTGCACCAACTCTAGTATGGATTGTTGCACCATCACTAGTATGGAGTGTTGCACCATCACTAGTATGGAGTATTGCACCAACACTAGTATGGAGTGTTGCACCAACTCTAGTACGGAGTGTTGATCCATCACTAGTATGGAGTGTTGCACCATCACTAGTATGGAGTGTTGCACCAACTCTAGTATGGAGTGTTGGAACAACTCTAGTATGGAGTGTTGCACCAACTCTAGTATGGAGTGTTGGACCCACTCTAGTATGCAGTGTTGCACCACCACTAGTATGGAGTGTTCCACGCTAACGAGTATGGAGTGTTGAAACATCACTAGTATGGACTGTTGCACCAACACGAGTATGGAGTGTTGCACCATCACTAGTATGGTGTGTTGCACCAATTCTAGTATGGAGTGTTGCACCAACTCTAGTATGGAGTGTTGCACCATCACTAGTATGGAATGCTGGACCAACTCTAGTATTGACTGTTGCACCTTCACTAGTATGGAGTGTTGCAACAACTCTAGTATGGAGTGTTGCACCATCATTAGCATGGAGTGTTGCACCAACTCTAGTATGGAGTGTTGCACCATCAAAAGTGTGGAGTGTTGCTGCATCACTAGTATGGAGTGTTGGTCCATCACTAGTATGGAGTGTTGCACCTCACTAGTATGGCGTGTGGCACCAACTCTAGTATGGAGTGTTGCACCATCACTAGTATGTAGTGTTGCACAATCACTAGTATGGAGTGTTGCACCATCACTATTATGGAGTGTTGCACCAACTATAGTATAGAGGTTTGCACCATCACTAGCATGCAGTGTTGCTCCATCACTAGTATGGAGTGTTGCACCAACGCTAGTATGGAGTGTTGCACCATCACTAGTATGGAGTGTTGCACCAACTCTATTATGGATCGTTGCACCAACTCCAGTCTGGAGTGTTGCACCATCACTAGTATGGAGTGTTGCTCCAACTCTAGTATGGAATGTTGCACCATCACTAGTATGGAGTGCTGCACAATCACTAGTATGGAGTGTTGCACCATCACTAGTATGTAGTGCTGGAAAACTCTAGTATGGAGTGTTGCACCAACACTAGTATGGATTGCTGCACCATAGCCAGTATGAAGTGTTGCAACATCACTAGTATGGAGTGTCGCATCAACTTTATTATGGAGTGTTGCACCATCACGAGTATGGAGTGTTGCACCATCACTATTATGGAGTGTTGCACCATCACTAGTATGGTGTGTTTCACCATCACTATTATGGAGTGTTGCACCAACTATAGTATAGAGGGTTGCACCATCACTAGCATGCAGTGTTGCTCCATCACTAGTATGGAGTGTTGCGCCAACACTAGTATGGAGTGTTGCACCAACTCTATTATGGAGCGTTGCACCAACTCTAGTCTGGAGTGTTGCACCATCACTAGTATGGAGTGTTGCTCCAACTCTAGTATGGAATGTTGCACCATCACTAGTATGGAGTGTTGCACAATCACTAGTATGGAGTGTTGCACCATCACTAGTATGGAGGGCTGCAAAACTCTAGTATGAGTGTTGCACCATCACTAGTATGGAGTGTTGCTCCAACTCTAGTATGGAATGTTGCACCATCACTAGTATGGAGTGTTGCACAATCACTAGTATGGAGTGTTGCACCATCACTAGTATGGAGGGCTGCAAAACTCTAGTATGAGTGTTGCACCATCACTAGTATGGTGTGTTGCACCTTCACTAGTATGGTGTGTTGCACCTTCACTAGTATTGAGGTTGCACCATCACTATTATGGAGTGTTGCACCAACTATAGTATGGAGTGTTGCACTAACTCTTTTAAGGAGTGTTGCACCATCACTAGTATGGAGAGATGCTCCAACTCTAGTATGGAGTGTTGCACCATCACTAGTATGGAGTGTTGCACCATCATTAGCATGGAATGTAGCACCATCACTAGTATGGAGAGTTGCACCATCAATAGTATGGAGTGTTGCCCCAACTTTAGTATGGAGTGTTGCACCATCTCTAGTATGGAGTGTTGCACCAACTCTAGTAGGGATTGTTGCACCATCACTAGTATGGAGTGTTGCACCAACTCTAGTATGGAGTTTTGCACCATGACTAGTATGGAGTGTTGCACCAACTCTAGTACGGAGTGTTGCTTCATCACTAATATGCATTGCTGCTCCATCACCAGTATGGAGTGTTGCACCAACTCTAGTACGGAGTGTTGCTTCATCACTAATATGCATTGCTGCTCCATCACTAGTATGGAGTGTTGCACCAACTCTAGTATGGAGTGTTGCACAAACTCTAGTATGGAGTGTTGCACCATCACTAGTATGGAGTGATGTTCCAACTCTAGTATGAAGTGTTGCACCATCACTAGTATGGAGTGTTGCACCAACTCTAGTATGGAGTGTTGCACCATCACTAGTATGGAGTGATGCTCCAACTCTAGTATGGAGTGTTGCACCATCACTAGTATGGAGTGTTGCACCATCATTAGCATGGAATGTTGCACCATCACTAGTATGGAGAGTTGCACCATCAATAGTATGGAATGTTACCCCAACTTTAGTATGGAGTGTTGCACCATCTCTAGTATGGAGTGTTGCACCAACTCTAGTATGGAGTGTTGCACCATCACTAGTATGGAGTGTTGATCCATCAATAGTATGGAGTGTTGCTCAATCACTAGTATGGAGTATTGCACCATCAAAATTATGGAGTGTTGCAAAAACTCTAGTAGGGAGTGTTGCACCATCACTAGTATGGAGTGTTGCACCAACTCTAGTATGGGGTGTTGCACCTTGACTAGTATGGAGTGTTGCACCAACTCTAGTACGGAGTGTTGCTCCATCACTAATATGCATTGCTGCTCCATCACCAGTATGGAGTGTTGCACCATCACTAGTATGGAGTGTTGCACCATCACTAGTATGGAGTGTTGCACCAATAATAGTATGGAGTGTTCCACCAACTCGTGTATGGAGTGTTGCAGCCACTCTAGTATGGGGTGTTGCACCAACTCTAGTAGGGAGTGTTGCACCATCACTAGTATGGAGTGTTGCACCAAATCTAGTACGGAGTGATGCTCCATCACTAGTATGGAGTGTTGCACCATCACTAGTATGGAGTGTTGCACCATCACTAGTATGGAGTGTTGCACCAACTCTATTATGGAGTGTTGTTCCATCACTAGTATGGAGTGTTGCACCATCATTAGTATGGAATGTTGCACCATCACTAGTGTGGAGTGATGCACCATCACTAGTATGGAGTGTTGCCCCATTACTAGTATGGTGTGTTGCTCCAAATTTAGTATGGAGAGTTGCACCATCACTAGAATGGAGTGTTGCACCATCAATAGTATGGAGTGTTGCACCATCACTAGTATTGAGTATTGCACAATCACTAGTATGGAGTTTTGCACCATCACTAGTATGGAGTGTTGCCCCATCACTAGTATGGAGTGTTGCACCAACTCTAGTATGGGGGCTTGCACCATCACTAGTATGGAGTGTTGCACCATCACTAGTATGGAGTGTTGCACCAACTCTAGTATGGGGGCTTGCACCATTACAAGCATGGAGTGTTGCTCCATCACCAGTATGGAGTGTTGCACCATCACTAGTATGGAGTGTTGCACCAACTCTAGTATGGAGTGTTGCACCAATTCTAGTATGGAGTGTTGCACCAACTCTAGTATGGAGTGTTGCACCATCACTAGTATGGAGTGCTGGACAGCTCTATTATTGAGTGTTGCACCTTCACTAGTATGGAGTGTTGCAACAACTCTAGTATGGAGTGTTGCACCATCACTAGTATGGAGTGTTGCACCAACACTAGTATGGAGTGTTGCACCAACTCTAGTATGGAGTGTTGATCCATCAATAGTATGGAGTGTTGCTCAATTACTAGTATGGAGTATTGCACCATCAAAAGTATGGAGTGTTGCAAAAACTCTAGTAGGGAGTGTTGCACCATCACTAGTATGGAGTGTTGCACCAACTCTAGTATGGAGTGTTGCACCATGACTAGTATGGAGTGTTGCACCAACTCTAGTACGGAGTGTTGCTCCATCGCTAATATGCATTGCTGCTCCTTCACCAGTATGGAGTGTTGCACAAAGACTAGTATGGAGTGATGCACCAACTCTAGTATGGAGTGTTGCACCAACTCTAGTATGGAGTGTTGCTCCAACTGTTTTATGGAGTGTTGCACCATCACTAGCATGGATTGTTGCACCATCACTATATGGAGTGTTGCACCATCACTAGTATGGAGTGTTGCACCAATAATAGTATGGAGCGTTCCACCAACTCTTGTATGGAATGTTGCAGCCACTCTAGTATCGAGTGTTGCACCAACTCTAGTAGGGAGTGTTGCACCATCACTAGTATGGAGTGTTGCACCAACTCTAGTATGGAGTGTTGCCCCATCACTAGTATGGAGTGTTGCACCAACTCTAGTACGGAGTGATGCTCCATCACTAATATGGAGTGTTGCACCATCACTAGTATGGAGTGTTGCACCATCACTAGTATGGAGTGTTGCACCAACTCTATTATGGAGTGTTGCACCATCACTAGTATGGAGTGTTGCACCATCATTAGTATGGATTGTTGCACCATCACTAGTATGGAGTGATGCACCATCACTAGTTTGGAGTGTTGCCCCATTATTAGTATGGTGTGTTGCTCCAAATTTAGTATGGAGAGTTGCACCATCACTAGAATGGAGTGTTGCACCATCAATAGTATGGAGTGTTGCACCATCACTAGTATTGAGTATTGCACAATCACTAGTATGTAGTGTTGCACCATCACTAATATGGAGTGTTGCCCCATCACTTGTATGGAGTGTTGCACCAACTCTAGTATGGAAGGCTGCACCATCACTAGCATGTAGTGCTGCTCCATCACCAGTATGGAGTGTTGCAACAACACTAGTATGGAGTGTTGCACCAACTCTAGTATGGAGTGTTGAAAAACTCTAGTATGGAGTGTTGCACCAACTCTAGTATGGAGTGTTGCACCATCACTAGTATGGAATGCTGGACAACTCTATTATTGAGTGTTGCACCTTCACTAGTATGGAGTATTGCAACAACTCTAGTATGGAGTGTTGCAACATCATTAGCATGGAGGGTTGCACCAACTCTAGTATGGAGTGTTGCACCATAAAAAGTATGTAGTGTTGCTGCATCACTAGTGTGGAGTTTTGGTCCATCACTAGCATGGAGTGTTGCACCATCACTTTTATGGAGTGTGGCACCAACTCTAGTATGGAGTGTTGCAACATCACTATTATGTAGTGTTGCACAATCACTAGTATGGAGTGTTGCACCATCACTAGTATGGATTGTTGCAGCTACTCTAGTATGGAGTGTTGCACCATCACTTGTATGGAGTGCTGCACCATTACCAGTATGGAGTGTTGCACCATCTCTAGTATGGAGTGTTGCACCATCACTAGTATGGAGTGTCGCATCAACTTTAGTATGGAGTGTTGCACCATCACTAGTATGGATTGATGCTCCATCACTAGTATGGAGTATTGCACCAACACTACTATGGAGTGTTGCACCAACTCTAGTACGGAGTGTTGATCCATCACTAGTATGGAGTGTTGCACCATCACTAGTATGGAGTGTTGCACCAACTCTAGTATGGAGTGTTGGACCAACTCTAGAGTATGGAGTGTTGCACCAACTCTAGTATGGAAAGTTGCACAATCACTAGAATGGAGTGTTGCACCATCACTAGTATGGAGTGTTGCACCAACTCTAGTATGGATTGTTGGACCAACTCTAGTATGCAGTGTTGCACCACCACTAGTATGGAGTGTTGAACGCTAACGAGTATGGAGTGTTGCAACATCACTAGTATGGACTGTTGCACCAACACGAGTATGGAGTGTTGCACAATCACTAGTATGGAGTGTTGCACCAATTCTAGTGTGGAGTGTTGCACCAACTCTAGTATGGAGTGTTGCACCATCACTAGTATGGAATGCTGCACCAACTCTAGTATTGACTGTTGCACCTTCACTAGCATGGAGTGTTGCAACAACTCTAGTATGGAGTGTTGCACCATCATTAGCATGGAGTGTTGCACCAACTCTAGTAGGGAGTGTTGCACCATCAAAAGTATGGAGTGTTGCTGCATCACTAGTATGGAGTGTTGGTCCATCACTAGTATGGAGTGTTGCACCTCACTAGTATGGCGTGTGGCACTAACTCTAGTATGGAGTGTTGCACCATCACTAGTATGTAGTGTTGCACAATCACTAGTATGGAGTGTTGCACCATCACTATTATGGAGTGTTGCACCAACTATAGTATAGAGGGTTGCACCATCACTAGCATGCAGTGTCGCTCCATCACTAGTATGGTGTGTTGCACCAACACTAGTATGGAGTGTTGCACCATCAGTAGTATGGAGTGTTGCACCGACTCTAATATGGAGCGTTGCACCAACTCTAGTCTGGAGTGTTGCACCATCACGAGTATGGAGTGTTGCTCCAACTCTAGTATGGAATGTTGCACCATCACTAGTATGGAGTGTTGCACAATCAGTAATATGGAGTGTTGCACCATCACTAGTATGGAGTGCTGCAAAACCCTAGTATGGAGTGCGGCACCAACACTAGTATGGAGTGCTGCACCATCACCAGTATGGAGTGTTGCAACATCACTAGTATGGAGTGTCGCATCAACTTTATTATGGAGTGTTGCACCATCACGAGTATGGAGTGTTGCACCATCACTATTATGGAGTGTTGCACCATCACTAGTATGGTGTGTTGCACCATCACTAGTATGGAGGATGCACCATCACTATTATGGAGTGTTGCAACATCACTAGTATGGAGTGTCGCATCAACTTTATTATGGAGTGTTGCACCATCACGAGTATGGAGTGTTGCACCATCACTATTATGGAGTGTTGCACCATCACTAGTATGGTGTGTTGCACCATCACTAGTATGGAGGATGCACCATCACTATTATGGAGTGTTGCACCAACTATAGTATAGAGGGTTGCACCATCACTAGCATGCAGTGTTGCGCCATCACTAGTATGGAGTGTTGCACCATCTCTAGTATGGAGTGTTGCACTAACTCTACTATGGAGTGTTGCACCATCACTAGTATGGAGTGATGTTCCAACTCTAGTATGAAGTGTTGCACCATCACTAGTATGGAGTGTTGCACCAACTCTTGTATGGAGTGTTGCACTAACTCTAGTAAGGAGTGTTGCACCATCACTAGTATGGAGTGATGCTCCAACTCTTGTATGGAGTGTTGCACCATCACTAGTATGGAGTGTTGCACCATCATTAGCATGGAATGTAGCACCATCACTAGTATGGAGAGTTGCACCATCAATAGTATGGAGTGTTGCCCCAACTTTAGTTTGGAGTGTTGCACCATCTCTAGTATGGAGTGTTGCACCAACTCTAGTATGGAGTGTTGCACCATCACTAGTATAGAGTGTTGCACCATCACTAGTATGGAGTATTGCAACAACACTAGTATGGAGTGTTGCACCAACTCTAGTACGGAGTGTTGATCCATCAATAGTATGGAGTGTTGCTCAATCACTAGTATGGAGTATTGCACCATCAAAAGTATGGAGTGTTGCACCAACTCTAGTAGGGAGTGTTGCACCATCATTAGTATGGAGTGTTGCACCAACTCTAGTATGGAGTGTTGCACCATGACTAGTATGGAGTGTTGCACCAACTCTAGTACGGAGTGTTGATCCATCACTAATATGGATTGCTGCTCCATCACCAGTATGGAGTGTTGCACAAACACTAGTATGGAGTGTTGCACCAACTCTAGTATGGAGTGTTGCACCAACTCTAGTATGAAGTGTTGCTACAACTGTAGTATGGAGTGTTGCACCATCACTAGTATGGAGGGTTGCACCATCACTAGTATGGAGTGTTGCACCATCACTAGTATGGACTGTTGCACCAATAATTGTATGGAGTGTTCCACCAACTCTTGTATGGAGTGTTGCAGCCACTCTAGTATGGAGTGTTGCACCAACTCTAGTAGGGAGTGTTGCACCATCACTAGTATGGAGTGTTGCACCAACTCTAGTATGGAGTGTTGCACCATCACTAGTATGGAGTGTTGCACCAACTCTAGTACGGAGTGATGCACCATCACTAGTATGGAGTGTTGCACCATCACTAGTATGGAGTGTTGCACCATCACTAGTATGGAGTGTTGCAACATCACTAGTATGGAGTGTTGCACCAACTCTAGTATGGAGTGTTGTTCCATCACTAGTATGGAGTGTTGCACCTCACTAGTATGGCTTGTGGCACGAACTCTAGTACGGAGTGTTGCTCCATCACTAGTATGGAGTGTTGCACCATCACTAGTATGGAGTGTTGCAGCATCACTAGTATGGAGTGTTGCACCATCACTAGTATGGAGTGTTGCACCATCACTAGTATGGAGTGTTGCACCATCACTAGTATGGAGTGTTGCACCAACTCTAGTATGGAGTGTTGCACCATCACTAGTATGGAGTGTTGCACAACTCTAGTATGGAGTGTTGCACCATCACTAGTATGGAGTGTTGCACCATCACTAGTATGGAGTGTTGCACCATCACTAGTATGGAGTGTTGCACCATCTCTAGTATGGAGTGTTGCACCAACACTAGTATGGAGTGTTGCACCATCACTAGTATGGAGTGTTGCACCATCACTAGTATGGAGTGTTGCACCATCTCTAGTATGGAGTGTTGCACCATCACTAGTATGGAGTGTTGCACCATCACTAGTATGGAGTGTTGCACCATCACTAGTATGGAGTGTTGCACCAACTCTAGTATGGAGTGTTGCACCAACTCTAGTACGGAGTGTTGCTCCATCACTAGTATGGAGTGTTGCTGCATCACTAGTATGGAGTGTTGCACCTTCAATATAATGGAGTGTTGCACCAACTCTAGTATGGAGTGTTGCACCATCATTTGTATGGAGCGGTGCACCAACTCTAGTATGGAGTGTTGCACCATAAATAGTATGGACTGTTGCACCATCTCTAGTATCGGAGTGTTGCACCATCACTAGCATGCAGTGTTGCTCCATCACCAGTATGGAGTGTTGCACAAACACTAGTATGGAGTGTTGCACCAACTCTAGTATGGAGTGTTGCACCAACTCTAGTATGGAGTGTTGCTACAACTGTAGTATGGAGTGTTGCACCATCACTAGTATGGAGTGTTGCACCATCACTAGTATGGAGTGTTGCACCAGCTCTAGTATGGAGTATTGCACCATCACTAGTATGGAGTGTTGCACAATCACTAATATGGAGTGTTGCACCATCACTAGTATGGAGTGTTGCACCAATAATAGTATGGAGTGTTCCACCAACTCTTGTATGGAGTGTTGCAGCCACTCTAGTATGGAGTGTTGCACCAACTCTAATAGGGAGTGTTGCACCATCACTAGTATGGAGTGTTGCACCAACTCTAGTATGGAGTGTTGCACCATGACTAGTATGGAGTGTTGCACCAACTCTAGTACGGAGTGTTGATCCATCACTAATATGCATTGCTGCTCCATCACCAGTATGGAGTGTTGCACAAACACTAGTATGGAGTGTTGCACCAACTCTAGTATGGAGTGTTGCACCAACTCTAGTATGAAGTGTTGCTACAACTGTAGTATGGAGTGTTGCACCATCACTAGTATGGAGGGTTGCACCATCACTAGTATGGAGTGTTGCTCTAACTCTAGTATGGAATATTGCACCATCACTAGTATGGAGTGTTGCACAATCACTAATATGGAGTGTTGCACCATCACTAGTATGGAGTGCTGCAAATCTCTAGTATGGAGTGTTGCACCAACACTAGGATGGAGTGCTGCACCATCACTAGTATGGAGTGCTGCACCGTTACCAGTATGGAGTGTTGCACCATCTCTAGTATGGAGTGTTGCACCATCACTAGTATGGAGTGTCGCATCAACTTTAGTATGGAGTGTTGCACCATCACTAGTATGGAGTGTTGCACCATCACTAGTATGGAGTATTGCAACAACACTAGTATGGAGTGTTGCACCAACTCTAGTACGGAGTGTTGATCCATCAATAGTATGGAGTGTTGCTCAATCACTAGTATGGAGTATTGCACCATCAAAAGTATGGAGTGTTGCACCAACTCTAGTAGGGAGTGTTGCACCATCATTAGTATGGAGTGTTGCACCAACTCTAGTATGGAGTGTTGCACCATGACTAGTATGGAGTGTTGCACCAACTCTAGTACGGAGTGTTGATCCATCACTAATATGCATTGCTGCTCCATCACCAGTATGGAGTGTTGCACAAACACTAGTATGGAGTGTTGCACCAACTCTAGTATGGAGTGTTGCACCAACTCTAGTATGAAGTGTTGCTACAACTGTAGTATGGAGTGTTGCACCATCACTAGTATGGAGGGTTGCACCATCACTAGTATGGAGTGTTGCACCATCACTAGTATGGAGTGTTGCACCAATAATTGTATGGAGTGTTCCACCAACTCTTGTATGGAGTGTTGCAGCCACTCTAGTATGGAGTGTTGCACCAACTCTAGTAGGGAGTGTTGCAACATCACTAGTATGGAGTGTTGCACCAACTCTAGTATGGAGTGTTGCACCATCATTAGTATGGAGTGTTGCACCAACTCTAGTATGGAGTGATGCACCATCACTAGTATGGAGTGTTGCACCATCACTAGTATGGAGTGTTGCACCATCACTAGTATGGAGTGTTGCAACATCACTAGTATGGAGTGTTGCACCAACTCTAGTATGGAGTGTTGTTCCATCACTAGTATGGAGTGTTGCACCATCACTAGTATGGAGTGTTGCACCAACTCTAGTATGGAGTGTTGCACCATCACTAGTATGGAGTGTTGCACCATCACTAGTATGGAGTGTTGCACCATCACTAGTATGGAGTGTTGCACCAACACTAGTATGGAGTGTTGCACCATCACTAGTATGGAGTGTTGCACCATCACTAGTATGGAGTGTTGCACCATCACTAGTATGGAGTGTTGCACCATCACTAGTATGGAGTGTTGCACCAACTCTAGTATGGAGTGTTGCACCATCACTAGTATGGAGTGTTGCACCATCACTAGTATGGAGTGTTGCACCATCACTAGTATGGAGTGTTGCACCATCACTAGTATGGAGTGTTGCACCAACACTAGTATGGAGTGTTGCACCATCACTAGTATGGAGTGTTGCACCATCACTAGTATGGAGTGTTGCACCATCTCTAGTATGGAGTGTTGCACCATCACTAGTATGGAGTGTTGCACCATCACTAGTATGGAGTGTTGCACCATCACTAGTATGGAGTGTTGCACCATCACTAGTATGGAGTATTGCAACAACACTAGTATGGAGTGTTGCACCAACTCTAGTACGGAGTGTTGATCCATCAATAGTATGGAGTGTTGCTCAATCACTAGTATGGAGTATTGCACCATCAAAAGTATGGAGTGTTGCACCAACTCTAGTATGGAGTGTTGCACCATCACTAGTATGGACTGTTGCACCAACTCTAGTATGGAGTGTTGCACCATCACTAGTATGGAGTGTTGCACCAACGCTAGTACGGAGTGTTGCTCCATCACTAATATGCATTGCTGCTCCATCACCAGTATGGAGTGTTGCAAAAACACTAGTATGGAGTGTTGCACCAACTCTAGTATGGAGTGTTGCACCAACTCTAGTATGAAGTGTTGCTACAACTGTAGTATGGAGTGTTGCACCATCACTAGTATGGAGGGTTGCACCATCACTAGTATGGAGTGTTGCACCATCACTAGTATGGAGTGTTGCACCATCAATAGTATGGAGTGTTCCACCAACTCTTGTATGGAGTGTTGCAGCCACTCTAGTATGGAGTGTTGCACCAACTCTAGTAGGGAGTGTTGCACCATCACTAGTATGGAGTGTTGCACCAACTCTAGTATGGAGTGTTGCACCATCACTAGTATGGAGTGTTGCACCAACTCTAGTACGGAGTGTTGCACCAACTCTAGTATGGAGTGTTGCACCATCACTAGTATGGAGTGTTGCACCATCACTAGTATGGAGTGTTGCAACATCACTAGTATGGAGTGTTGCACCAACTCTAGTATGGAGTGTTGTTCCATCACTAGTATGGAGTGTTGCACCTCACTAGTATGGCGTGTGGCACGAACTCTAGAAAGGAGTGTTGCACCATCACTAGTATGTAGTGTTGCACAATCACTAGTATGGAGTGTTGCACCATCACTAGTATGGAGTGTTGCACCAACACTAGTATGGAGTGTTGCACCATCACTAGTATGGAGTGTTGCACCAACTCTATTATGCAGCGTTGCACCAACTCTAGTCTGGAGTGTTGCACCATCACTAGTATGGTGTGTTGCTCTAACTCTAGTATGGAATATTGCACCATCACTAGTATGGAGTGTTGCACAATCACTAATATGGAGTGTTGCACCATCACTAGTATGGAGTGCTGCAAATCTCTAGTATGGAGTGTTGCACCAACACTAGGATGGAGTGCTGCACCATCACTAGTATGGAGTGCTGCACCATTACCAGTATGGAGTGTTGCACCATCTCTAGTATGGAGTGTTGCACCATCACTAGTATGGAGTGTCGCATCAACTTTAGTATGGAGTGTTGCAACATCACTAGTATGGAGTGTTGCTCCATCACTAGTATGGACTGTTCCACCATCACTAGTATGGAGTTTTGCACCAATTATAGTACAGAGGGTTGCACCATCACTAGCATGCAGTGTTGCTCCATCACTAGTATGGAGTGTTGCACCAACACTAGTATGGAGTGTTGCACCATCACTAGTATGGAGTGTTGCACCATCCAAGTATGGAGTGTTGCACCATCACTATTAGTGAGTGTTGCACCAACTATAGTATAGAGGGTTGCACCATCACTAGCATGCAGTGTTGCTCCATCACTAGTATGGAGTGTTGCACAAACACTAGTCTGGAGTGTTGCACCATCACTAGTATGGAGTGTTGCACAATCACTAGTATGGAGTGTTGCACCATCACTAGTATGGAGTGTTGCAAAACTCTAGTATGGAGTGTTGCACCATCACTAGTATGGATTGCTGCACAATCACCAGTATGGAGTGTTGCAACATCACTAGTATGGAGTGTCGCATCAACGTTATTATGGAGTGTTGCACCATCACTATTATGGAGTGCTGCACCATCACTAGTATGGTGTGTTGCACCATCACTTGTATGGAGGTTGCACCATCACTATTATGGAGTGTTGCACCAGCTATAGTATAGAGGGTTGCACAATCACTAGCATGCAGTGTTGCGCCATCAATATTATGGAGTGTTGCACCAACTCTAGTATGGAGTGTTGCACCAACTCTAGTATGGAGTGTTGCACCATCACTAGTATGGAGTGTTGCACCAATTCTAGTATGGAGTTTTGCACCATTACTAGTATGGAGTGTTGCACCATCACTAGTATGGAATTTTGAACCAACTCTAGTATGGAGTGTTGCACCTTCTCTAATATGGAGTTTTGCACCATCATTAGTATGGAGTCTTGCAACAATTCTAGTATGGAGTCTTGCACCATCAATAGTATGGAGTGTTGCACCATCACTAGTATGGAGTGTTGCACCATCACTAGTATGGAGAGTTGCACCAACTCTAGTTTGGAGTGTTGGACCAACTCTAGTATGGAGTGTTGCACCAACTCTAGTATGGCAAGTTGCACAATCACTAGAATGGAGTGTTGCACCATCACTAGTATGGAGTGTTGCACCAACTCTAGTATGGAGTGTTGGACCAACTCTAGTAAGCAGTGTTGCACCACCACTAGTATGGAGTGTTGCACGCTAACGAGTATGGAGTGTTGCAACATCACTAGTATGTAGTGTTGCACAATCACTAGTATGGAGTGTTGCACCATCACTAGTATGGAGTGTTGCAGCTACTCTAGTATGGAGTGTTGCACCATCACTAGTATGGAGTGCTGCACCATCACTAGTATGGAGTGTTGCACCATCACTAGTATGGAGTGTTGCACCATCACTATTAGTGAGTGTTGCACCAACTATAGTATAGAGGGTTGCACCATCACTAGCATGCAGTGTTGCTCCATCACTAGTATGGAGTGTTGCACAAACACTAGTCTGGAGTGTTGCACCATCACTAGTATGGAGTGTTGCACAATCACTAGTATGGAGTGTTGCACCATCACTAGTATGGAGTGTTGCAAAACTCTAGTATGGAGTGTTGCACCATCACTAGTATGGATTGCTGCACAATCACCAGTATGGAGTGTTGCAACATCACTAGTATGGAGTGTCGCATCAACGTTATTATGGAGTGTTGCACCATCACGAGTATGGAGTGTTGCACCATCACTATTATGGAGTGCTGCACCATCACTAGTATGGTGTGTTGCACCATCACTTGTATGGAGGTTGCACCATCACTATTATGGAGTGTTGCACCAGCTATAGTATAGAGGGTTGCACAATCACTAGCATGCAGTGTTGCGCCATCAATATTATGGAGTGTTGCACCAACTCTAGTATGGAGTGTTGCACCAACTCTAGTATGGAGTGTTGCACCATCACTAGTATGGAGTGTTGCACCAATTCTAGTATGGAGTTTTGCACCATTACTAGTATGGAGTGTTGCACCATCACTAGTATGGAATTTTGAACCAACTCTAGTATGGAGTGTTGCACGTTCTCTAATATGGAGTTTTGCACCATCATTAGTATGGAGTCTTGCAACAATTCTAGTATGGAGTCTTGCACCATCAATAGTATGGAGTGTTGCACCATCACTAGTATGGAGTGTTGCACCATCACTAGTATGGAGTGTTGCACCAACTCTAGTATGGAGTGTTGCACCAACTCTAGTATGGAGTGTTGCACCATCACTAGTATGGAGTGTTGCACCATCACTAGAATGGAGTGTTGCACCATCACTAGTATGGAGTGTTGCACCAACTCTAGTATGGAGTGTTGCACCATCACTAGTATGGAGTGTTGCACCATCACTAGTATGGAGTGTTGCACCAACTCTAGTATGGAGTGTTGCACCATCACTAGTATGGAGTGTTGCACCATCACTAGTATGGAGTGTTGCACCATCACTAGTATGGAGTGTTGCACAACTCTAGTATGGAGTGTTGCACCATCACTAGTATGGAGTGTTGCACCATCACTAGTATGGAGTGTTGCACCATCACTAGTATGGAGTGTTGCACCATCACTAGTATGGAGTGTCGCATCAACCTTAGTATGGAGTGTTGCACCATCACTAGTATGGAGTGTTGCTCCATCACTATTATGGAGTGTTGCACCATCACTTGTATGGAGTGTTGCACCATCACTATTATGGAGTTTTGCACCAATTATAGTATAGAGGGTTGCACCATCACTAGCATGCAGTGTTGCTCCATCACTAGTATGGAGTGTTGCACCAACACTAGTATGGAGTGTTGCACCATCACTAGTGTGTAGTGTTGCACCATCACTAGTATGGAGTGTTGCACCATCACTATTAGTGAGTGTTGCACCAACTATAGTATGGAGGGTTGCACCATCACTAGCATGCAGTGTTGCTCCATCACTAGTATGGAGTGTTGCACCAACACTAGTATGGAGTGTTGCACCATCACTACTATGGAGTGTTGCAACATCACTAGTATGGAGTGTTGCACGAACTCTAGTATGGAGTGTTGCACCAACTCTAGTATGGAGTGTTGCACCATCACTAGTATGGTGTGTTGCACAATCACTAGTATGGAGTGTTGCACCATCACTAGTATGGAGTGTTGCAAAACTCTAGTATGGAGAATTGCACCATCACTAGTATGGAGTGCTGCACCATCACCAGTATGGAGTGTTGCAACATCACTAGTATGGAGTGTCGCATCAACGTTATTATGGAGTGTTGCACCATCACGAGTATGGAGTGTTGCACCATCACTATTATGGAGTGTTGCACCATCACTAGTATGGTGTGTTGCACCATCACTTGTATGGAGGTTGCACCATCACTATTATGGAGTGTTGCACCAACTATAGTATAGAGGGTTGCAAAATCACTATCATGCAGTTTTGCGCCATCAATTATGGAGTGTCGCACCAACTCTAGTATGGAGTGTTGCACCAACTCTAGTATGGAGTGTTGCACCATCACTAGTATGGAGTGTTGCACCATCACTAGTTTGGAATGTTGCATCATCACCAGTATGGAGTGTTCCACCAACTCTAGTATGGAGTGTTGCACTATCACTAGTATGGAGTGTTGCACCAATTCTAGTATGGAGTTTTGCACCATTACTAGTATGGAGTGTTGCACCATCACTAGTATGGAATGTTGAACCAACTCTAGTATGGAGTGTTGCACCTTCTCTAGTATGGAGTGTTGCACCATCATTAGTATGGAGTGTTGCACCAATTCTAGTATGGAGTCTTGCACCATCAATAGTATGGAGTGTTGCACCATCACTAGTATGGAGTGTTGCACCATCACTAGTATGGAGTGTTGCACCAACTCTAGTTTGGAGTGTTGGACCAACTCTAGTATGGAGTGTTGCACCAACTCTAGTATGGCAAGTTGCACAATCACTAGAATGGAGTGTTGCACCATCACTAGTATGGAGTGTTGCACCAACTCTAGTATGGAGTGTTGGACCAACTCTAGTATGCAGTGTTGCACCACCACTAGTATGCAGTGTTGCACGCTAACGAGTATTGAGTGTTGCACCATCACTAGTATGGAGCGTTGCACCAACACGAGTATGAAGTTCTGCACCATCACTAGTATGGAGTGTTGCACCAATTCTAGTATGGAGTGTTGCACCAACTCTAGTATGGAGTGTTGCACCATCACTAGTATGGAATGCTGGACGAACTCTAGTATTGACTGTTGCACCTTCACTAATATGGAGTGTTGCATAACTCTAGCATGGAGTGTTGCACCATCATTAGCATGGAGTGTTGCACCAACTCTAGTATGGAGTGTTGCTGCATCACTAGTATGGAGTGTTGGTCCATCACTAGTATGGATGTGTTGCACCTCACTAGTATGTAGTGTTGCACAATCACTAGTATGGAGTGTTGCACCATCACTAGTATGGAGTGTTGCACCAACTCTAGTATGGAGTCTTGCACCAACTCTAGTATGGAGTGTTGCACCATCACTAGTATGGAGAGTTGCTCCAACTCTGGTATGGAGTGTTGCACCATCACTAGTATGGAGTGTTGCACAATCACTAGTATGGAGTGTTGCACCATCACTAGTATGGAGTGTTGCAAAACTCTAGTATGGTGTGTTGCACCATCACTAGTATGGAGTGCTGTACCATCACCAGTATGGAGTGTTGCAACATCACTAGTATGTAGTGTCACATGAACTTTATTATGTAGTGTTGCACCATCACGAGTATGGAGTGTTGCAACATATCTATTATGGACTGTTGCACCATCACTAGTATGGTATGTTGCACCATCACTGGTATGGAGGTTGCACCATCACTCGTATGGAGTGTTGCACCAACTCTAGTATGGAGTGTTGGACCAACTCTAGTATGCAGTGTTGCACCACCACTAGTATGTAATGTTGCACGCTAACGAGTATGGAGTGTTGCACCATCACTAGTATGGAGTGTTGCACCAACACGAGTATGGAGTGTTGCACCATCACTAGTATGGAGTGTTGCACCAATTCTAGTATGGAGTGTTGCACCAACTCTAGTATGGAGTGTTGCACCATCACTAGTATGGAATGCTGGACCAACTCTAGTATTGAGTGTGGCACCTTCACTAGTATGGAGTGTTGCACCAACTCTAGTATGGAGTGATGCACCATCACTAGTATGGAGTGTTGCACCAACTCTAGTATGGAGTGTTGCAGCATCACAAGTATGGAGTGTTGCTGCATCACTAGTATGGAGTGTTGGTCCATCACTAGTATGGAGTGTTGCACCATCACTAGTATGGAGTGTTGCACCATCACTATCATGGAGTGTTGCACCAACTCTAGTATGGAGTGTTGCACCATCACTAGTACGGAGTGTTGCACAATCACTAGTATGGAGTGTTGCACCAACTCTAGTATGGAGTGTTGCACCATAACTAGTATGGAGTGTTGCACCATCACTAGTATGGAGTGTTGCACCAACTCTAGTATGGAGTGTTGCACCATCACTAGTATGGAGTGTTGCACAATCACTAGTATGGAGTGTTGCACCATCACTAGTATGGAGTGTTGCACCAACTCTAGCATGGAGTGTTGCACCATTACTAGTATGGAGTGCTGCACCATCACCAGTATGGAGTGTTGCAACATCACTAGTATGGAGTGTCGCATCAACTTATTTATGGAGTGTTGCAGCATCACGAGTATGGAGTGTTGCACCATCACTATTATGGAGTGTTGCACCATCACTAGTATGGTTTGTTGCACCATCACTGGTATGGAGGTTGCACCATCACTAGTATGGAGTGTTGCACCAACTCTAGTATGGAGTGTTGCAAAATCACTATCATGCAGTTTTGCGCCATCAAGTATGGAGTGTTGCATCAACTCTAGTATGGAGTGTTGCACCAACTCTTTTATGGAGTGTTGCACCAACTCTAGTATGGAGTGTTGCACCATCACTAGTTTGGATTGTTGCACCATCACAGTATGGAGTGTTCCACCAACTCTAGTATGGAGTGTTGCACAATCACTAGTATGGAGTGTTGCACCAATTCTAGTATGGAGTTTTGCACCATTACTAGTATGGAGTGTTGCACCATCACTAGTATGGAATGTTGAACCAACTCTAGTATGGAGTGTTGCACCTTCTCTAGTATGGAGTGTTGCACCATCATTAGTATGGAGTGTTGTTCCAATTCTAGTATGGAGTCTTGCACCATCAATAGTATGGAGTGTTGCACCATCACTAGTATGGAGTGTTGCACCATCGCTAGTATGGAGTGTTGCACCAACTCTAGTTTGGAGTGTTGGACCAACTCTAGTATGGAGTGTTGCACCAACTCTAGTATGGCAAGTTGCACAATCACTAGAATGGAGTGTTGCACCATCACTAGTATGGAGTGTTGCACCAACTCTAGTATGGAGTGTTGGACCAACTCTAGTATGCAGTGTTGCACCACCACTAGTATGCAGTGTTGCACGCTAACGAGTATTGAGTGTTGCACCATCACTACTATGGAGCGTTGCACCAACACGAGTATGAAGTTCTGCACCATCACTAGTATGGAGTGTTGCACCAATTCTAGTATGGAGTGTTGCACCAACTCTAGTATGGAGTGTTGCACCATCACTAGTATGGAATGCTGGACGAACTCTAGTATTGACTGTTGCACCTTCACTAATATGGAGTGTTGCATAACTCTAGCATGGAGTGTTGCACCATCATTAGCATGGAGTGTTGCACCAACTCTAGTATGGAGTGTTGCTGCATCACTAGTATGGAGTGTTGGTCCATCACTAGTATGGATGTGTTGCACCTCACTAGTATGTAGTGTTGCACAATCACTAGTATGGAGTGTTGCACCATCACTAGTATGGAGTGTTGCACCAACTCTAGTATGGAGTCTTGCACCAACTCTAGTATGGAGTGTTGCACCATCACTAGTATGGAGAGTTGCTCCAACTCTAGTATGGAGTGTTGCACCATCACTAGTATGGAGTGTTGCACAATCACTAGTATGGAGTGTTGCACCATCACTAGTATGGAGTGTTGCAAAACTCTAGTATGGTGTGTTGCACCATCACTAGTATGGAGTGCTGTACCATCACCAGTATGGAGTGTTGCAACATCACTAGTATGTAGTGTCACATCAACTTTATTATGTAGTGTTGCACCATCACGAGTATGGAGTGTTGCAACATATCTATTATGGACTGTTGCACCATCACTAGTATGGTATGTTGCACCATCACTGGTATGGAGGTTGCAACATCACTAGTATGGAGTGTTGCACCAACTCTAGTATGGAGTGTTGGACCAACTCTAGTATGCAGTGTTGCACCACCACTAGTATGGAGTGTTGCACGCTAACGAGTATGGAGTGTTGCACCATCACGAGTATGGAGTGTTGCACCAACACGAGTATGGAGTGTTGCACCATCACTAGTATGGAGTGTTGCACCAATTCTAGTATGGAGTGTTGCACCAACTCTAGTATGGATTGTTGCACCATCACTAGTATGGAATGCTGGACCAACTCTAGTATTGACTGTTGCACCTTCACTACTATGGAGTGTTGCAACAACTCTAGTATGGAGTGTTGTACCATCATTAGCATGGACTGTTGCCCCAACTCTAGTATGGAGTGTTGCAGCATCACAAGTATGGAGTGTTGCTGCATCACTAGTATGGAGTGTTGGTCCATCACTAGTATGGAGTGTTGCACCTCACTAGTATGGAGTGTGGCACCAAGTCTAGTATGGTGTGTTGCACCATCACTAGTATGTAGTGTTGCACAATCACTAGTATGGAGTGTTGCACCATCACTATCATGGAGTGTTGCACCAACTATAGTATGGAGGGTTTACCATCACTAGCATGCAGTGTTGCTCCATCACTAGTATGGAGTGTTGCACCAACTCTAGTATGGAGCGTTGCACCAACTCTAGTATGGAGTGTTGCACCATCACTAGTATGGAGTGTTGCTCCAACTCTAGTATGGGATGTTGCACCATCACTAGTATGGAATGTTGCACAATCACTAGTATGGAGTGTTGCACCATCACTAGTATGGAGTGTTGCAAAACTCTAGTATGGAGTGTTGCACCAACACTAGTATGGAGTGTTGCACCATCACCAGTATGGAGTGTTGCAACATCACTAGTATGGAGTGTCGCATCAACTTTATTATGGAGTGTTGCACCATCACGAGTATGGAGTGTTGCACCATCACTATTATGGAGTGTTGCACCATCACTAGTATGGTGTGTTGCACCATCACTAGTATGGAGGTTGTACCATCACTATTATGGAGTGTGGCACCAACTATAGTATAGAGGGTTGCACCATCACTAGCATGCAGTGTTGCGCCATCACTAGTATGGAGTGTTGCACCAACACTAGAATGGAGTGTTGCACCATCACTACTATGGAGTGTTGCAACATCACTAGTATGGAGTGTTGCACGAACTCTAGTATGGAGTGTTGCACCAACTCTAGTATGGAGTGTTGCACCATCACTAGTATGGTGTGTTGCACAATCACTAGTATGGAGTGTTGCACCATCACTAGTATGGAGTGTTGCAAAACTCTAGTATGGAGAATTGCACCATCACTAGTATGGAGTGCTGCACCATCACCAGTATGGAGTGTTGCAACATCACTAGTATGGAGTGTCGCATCAACGTTATTATGGAGTGTTGTACCATCACGAGTATGGAGTGTTGCACCATCACTATTATGGAGTGTTGCTCCATCACTAGTATGGTGTGTTGCACCATCACTTGTATGGAGGTTGCACCATCACTATTATGGAGTGTTGCACTAACTATAGTATAGAGGGTTGCAAAATCACTATCATGCAGTGTTGCGCCATCAATTATGGAGTGTTGCACCAACTCTAGTACGGAGTGTTGCACCAACTCTAGTATGGAGTGTTGCACCATCACTAGTATGGAGTGTTGCACCATCACTAGTTTGGAATGTTGCATCATCACCAGTATGGAGTGTTCCACCAACTCTAGTATGGAGTGTTGCACCATCACTAGTATGGAGTGTTGCACCAATTCTAGTATGGAGTTTTGCACCATTACTAGTATGGAGTGTTGCACCATCACTAGTATGGAATGTTGAACCAACTCTAGTATGGAGTGTTGCACCTTCTCTAGTATGGAGTGTTGCACCATCATTAGTATGGAGTGTTGCACCAATTCTAGTATGGAGTGTTGCACCATCAGTAGTATGGAGTGTTGCACCATCACTAGTATGGAGTGTTGCACCATCACTAGTATGGAGTGTTGCACCAACTCTAGTTTGGAGTGTTGGACCAACTCTAGTATGGAGTGTTGCACCAACTCTAGTATGGAAATTGCACAATCACTAGAATGGAGTTTTGCACCATCACTCGTATGGAGTGTTGCACCAACTCTAGTGCGGAGTGTTGGACCAACTCTAGTATGCTGTGTTGCACCACCACTAGTATGTAATGTTGCACGCTAACGAGTATTGAGTGTTGCACCATCACTAGTATGGAGCGTTGCACCAACACGAGTATGAAGTTCTGCACCATCACTAGTATGGAGTGTTGCACCAATTCTAGTATGGAGTGTTGCACCAACTCTAGTATGGAGTGTTGCACCATCACTAGTATGGAATGCTGGACGAACTCTAGTATTGACTGTTGCACCTTCACTAATATGGAGTGTTGCATAACTCTAGCATGGAGTGTTGCACCATCATTAGCATGGAGTGTTGGTCCATCACTAGTATGGATGTGTTGCACCTCACTAGTATGTAGTGTTGCACAATCACTAGTATGGAGTGTTGCACCATCACTAGTATGGAGTGTTGCACCAACTCTAGTATGGAGTCTTGCACCAACTCTAGTATGGAGTGTTGCACCAATTCTAGTATGGAGTGTTGCACCAACTCTAGTATGGAGTGTTGCACCATCACTAGTATGGAATGCTGGACGAACTCTAGTATTGACTGTTGCACCTTCACTAATATGGAGTGTTGCATAACTCTAGCATGGAGTGTTGCACCATCATTAGCATGGAGTGTTGCACCAACTCTAGTATGGAGTGTTGCTGCATCACTAGTATGGAGTGTTGGTCCATCACTAGTATGGATGTGTTGCACCTCACTAGTATGTAGTGTTGCACAATCACTAGTATGGAGTGTTGCACCATCACTAGTATGGAGTGTTGCACCAACTCTAGTATGGAGTCTTGCACCAACTCTAGTATGGAGTGTTGCACCATCACTAGTATGGAGAGTTGCTCCAACTCTAGTATGGAGTGTTGCACCATCACTAGTATGGAGTGTTGCACAATCACTAGTATGGAGTGTTGCACCATCACTAGTATGGAGTGTTGCAAAACTCTAGTATGGTGTGTTGCACCATCACTAGTATGGAGTGCTGTACCATCACCAGTATGGAGTGTTGCAACATCACTAGTATGTAGTGTCACATCAACTTTATTATGTAGTGTTGCACCATCACGAGTATGGAGTGTTGCAACATATCTATTATGGACTGTTGCACCATCACTAGTATGGTATGTTGCACCATCACTGGTATGGAGGTTGCAACATCACTAGTATGGAGTGTTGCACCAACTCTAGTATGGAGTGTTGGACCAACGCTAGTATGCAGTGTTGCACCACCACTAGTATGGAGTGTTGCACGCTAACGAGTATGGAGTGTTGCACCATCACGAGTATGGAGTGTTGCACCAACACGAGTATGGAGTGTTGCACCATCACTAGTATGGAGTGTTGCACCAATTCTAGTATGGAGTGTTGCACCAACTCTAGTATGGATTGTTGCACCATCACTAGTATGGAATGCTGGACCAACTCTAGTATTGACTGTTGCACCTTCACTACTATGGAGTGTTGCAACAACTCTAGTATGGAGTGTTGTACCATCATTAGCATGGACTGTTGCCCCAACTCTAGTATGGAGTGTTGCAGCATCACAAGTATGGAGTGTTGCTGCATCACTAGTATGGAGTGTTGGTCCATCACTAGTATGGAGTGTTGCACCTCACTAGTATGGAGTGTGGCACCAAGTCTAGTATGGTGTGTTGCACCATCACTAGTATGTAGTGTTGCACAATCACTAGTATGGAGTGTTGCACCAACACTATCATGGAGTGTTGCACCAACTATAGTATGGAGGGTTTTACCATCACTAGCATGCAGTGTTGCTCCATCACTAGTATGGAGTGTTGCACCAACTCTAGCATGGAGCGTTGCACCAACTCTAGTATGGAGTGTTGCACCATCACTAGTATGGAGTGTTGCTCCAACTCTAGTATGGGATGTTGCACCATCACTAGTATGGAATGTTGCACAATCACTAGTATGGAGTGTTGCACCATCACTAGTATGGAGTGTTGCAAAACTCTAGTATGGAGTGTTGCACCAACACTAGTATGGAGTGTTGCACCATCACCAGTATGGAGTGTTGCAACATCACTAGTATGGAGTGTTGCTCCAACTCTAGTATGGGATGTTGCACCATCACTAGTATGGAATGTTGCACAATCACTAGTATGGAGTGTTGCACCATCACTAGTATGGAGTGTTGCAAAACTCTAGTATGGAGTGTTGCACCAACACTAGTATGGAGTGTTGCACCATCACCAGTATGGAGTGTTGCAACATCACTAGTATGGAGTGTCGCATCAACTTTATTATGGAGTGTTGCACCATCACGAGTATGGAGTGTTGCACCATCACTATTATGGAGTGTTGCACCATCACTAGTATGGTGTGTTGCACCATCACTAGTATGGAGGTTGTACCATCACTATTATGGAGTGTGGCACCAACTATAGTATAGAGGGTTGCACCATCACTAGCATGCAGTGTTGCGCCATCACTAGTATGGAGTGTTGCACCAACACTAGAATGGAGTGTTGCACCATCACTACTATGGAGTGTTGCAACATCACTAGTATGGAGTGTTGCACGAACTCTAGTATGGAGTGTTGCACCAACTCTAGTATGGAGTGTTGCACCATCACTAGTATGGTGTGTTGCACAATCACTAGTATGGAGTGTTGCACCATCACTAGTATGGAGTGTTGCAAAACTCTAGTATGGAGAATTGCACCATCACTAGTATGGAGTGCTGCACCATCACCAGTATGGAGTGTTGCAACATCACTAGTATGGAGTGTCGCATCAACGTTATTATGGAGTGTTGCACCATCACGAGTATGGAGTGTTGCACCATCACTATTATGGAGTGTTGCTCCATCACTAGTATGGTGTGTTGCACCATCACTTGTATGGAGGTTGCACCATCACTATTATGGAGTGTTGCACCAACTATAGTATAGAGGGTTGCAAAATCACTATCATGCAGTGTTGCGCCATCAATTATGGAGTGTTGCACCAACTCTAGTATGGAGTGTTGCACCAACTCTAGTATGCAGTGTTGCACCATCACTAGTATGGAGTGTTGCACCATCACTAGTTTGGAATGTTGCATCATCACCAGTATGGAGTGTTCCACCAACTCTAGTATGGAGTGTTGCACCATCACTAGTATGGAGTGTTGCACCAATTCTAGTATGGAGTGTTGCACCATTACTAGTATGGAGTGTTGCACCATCACTAGTATGGAATGTTGAACCAACTCTAGTATGGAGGGTTGCACCTTCTCTATTATGGAGTGTTGCACCATCATTAGTATGGAGTGTTGCACCAGTTCTAGTATGGAGTCTTGCACCATCAATAGTATGGAGTGTTGCACCATCACTAGTATGGAGTGTTGCACCATCACTAGTATGGCAAGTTGCACAATCACTAGAATGGAGTGTTGCACCATCACTAGTATGGAGTGTTGCACCAACTCTAGTATGGAGTGTTGGACCAACTCTAGTATGCAGTGTTGCACCACCACTAGTATGCAGTGTTGCACGCTAACGAGTATTGAGTGTTGCACCATCAGTAGTATGGAGCGTTGCACCAACACGAGTATGAAGTTTTGCACCATCACTAGTATGGAGTGTTGCACCAATTCTAGTATGGAGTGTTGCACCAACTCTAGTATGGAGTGTTGCACCAACACTAGTATGGAGTGTTGCACCATCACCAGTATGGAGTGTTGCAACATCACTAGTATGGAGTGTCGCATCAACTTTATTATGGAGTGTTGCACCATCACGAGTATGGAGTGTTGCACCATCACTATTATGGAGTGTTGCACCATCACTAGTATGGTGTGTTGCACCATCACTAGTATGGAGGTTGTACCATCACTATTATGGAGTGTGGCACCAACTATAGTATAGAGGGTTGCACCATCACTAGCATGCAGTGTTGCGCCATCACTAGTATGGAGTGTTGCACCAACACTAGAATGGAGTGTTGCACCATCACTACTATGGAGTGTTGCAACATCACTAGTATGGAGTGTTGCACGAACTCTAGTATGGAGTGTTGCACCAACTCTAGTATGGAGTGTTGCACCATCACTAGTATGGTGTGTTGCACAATCACTAGTATGGAGTGTTGCACCATCACTAGTATGGAGTGTTGCAAAACTCTAGTATGGAGAATTGCACCATCACTAGTATGGAGTGCTGCACCATCACCAGTATGGAGTGTTGCAACATCACTAGTATGGAGTGTCGCATCAACGTTATTATGGAGTGTTGCACCATCACGAGTATGGAGTGTTGCACCATCACTATTATGGAGTGTTGCTCCATCACTAGTATGGAGTGTTGCACCATCACTAGTATGGAGGTTGCACCATCACTATTATGGAGTGTTGCACCAACTATAGTATAGAGGGTTGCAAAATCACTATCATGCAGTGTTGCGCCATCAATTATGGAGTGTTGCACCAACTCTAGTATGGAGTGTTGCACCAACTCTAGTATGGAGTGTTGCACCATCACTAGTATGGAGTGTTGCACCATCACTAGTTTGGAGTGTTGCATCATCACTAGTATGGAGTGTTCCACCAACTCTAGTATGGAGTGTTGCACCATCACTAGTATGGAGTGTTGCACCAATTCTAGTATGGAGTGTTGCACCATTACTAGTATGGAGTGTTGCACCATCACTAGTATGGAATGTTGAACCAACTCTAGTATGGAGTGTTGCACCTTCTCTAGTATGGAGTGTTGCACCATCATTAGTATGGAGTGTTGCACCAATTCTAGTATGGAGTGTTGCACCATCAGTAGTATGGAGTGTTGCACCATCACTAGTATGGAGTGTTGCACCATCACTAGTATGGAGTGTTGCACCAACTCTTTTATGGAGTGTTGGACCAACTCTAGTATGGAGTGTTGCACCAACTCTAGTATGGAAATTGCACAATCACTAGAATGGAGTGTTGCACCATCACTAGTATGGAGTGTTGCACCAACTCTAGTATGGAGTGTTGGACCAACTCTAGTATGCAGTGTTGCACCACCACTAGTATGCAGTGTTGCACGCTAACGAGTATTGAGTGTTGCACCATCACTAGTATGGAGCGTTGCACCAACACGAGTATGAAGTTCTGCACCATCACTAGTATGGAGTGTTGCACCAATTCTAGTATGGAGTGTTGCACCAACTCTAGTATGGAGTGTTGCACCATCACTAGTATGGAATGCTGGACGAACTCTAGTGTTGACTGTTGCACCTTCACTAATATGGAGTGTTGCATAACTCTAGCATGGAGTGTTGCACCATCATTAGCATGGAGTGTTGCACCAACTCTAGTATGGAGTGTTGCTGCATCACTAGTATGGAGTGTTGGTCCATCACTAGTATGGATGTGTTGCACCTCACTAGTATGTAGTGTTGCACAATCACTAGTATGGAGTGTTGCACCATCACTAGTATGGAGTGTTGCACCAACTCTAGTATGGAGTCTTGCACCAACTCTAGTATGGAGTGTTGCACCAATTCTAGTATGGAGTGTTGCACCAACTCTAGTATGGAGTGTTGCACCATCACTAGTATGGAATGCTGGACGAACTCTAGTATTGACTGTTGCACCTTCACTAATATGGAGTGTTGCATAACTCTAGCATGGAGTGTTGCACCATCATTAGCATGGAGTGTTGCACCAACTCTAGTATGGAGTGTTGCTGCATCACTAGTATGGAGTGTTGGTCCATCACTAGTATGGATGTGTTGCACCTCACTAGTATGTAGTGTTGCACAATCACTAGTATGGAGTGTTGCACCATCACTAGTATGGAGTGTTGCACCAACTCTAGTATGGAGTCTTGCACCAACTCTAGTATGGAGTGTTGCACCATCACTAGTATGGAGAGTTGCTCCAACTCTAGTATGGAGTGTTGCACCATCACTAGTATGGAGTGTTGCACAATCACTAGTATGGAGTGTTGCACCATCACTAGTATGGAGTGTTGCAAAACTCTAGTATGGTGTGTTGCACCATCACTAGTATGGAGTGCTGTACCATCACCAGTATGGAGTGTTGCAACATCACTAGTATGTAGTGTCACATCAACTTTATTATGTAGTGTTGCACCATCACGAGTATGGAGTGTTGCAACATATCTATTATGGACTGTTGCACCATCACTAGTATGGTATGTTGCACCATCACTGGTATGGAGGTTGCAACATCACTAGTATGGAGTGTTGCACCAAATCTAGTATGGAGTGTTGGACCAACGCTAGTATGCAGTGTTGCACCAACACTAGTATGGAGTGTTGCACGCTAACGAGTATGGAGTGTTGCACCATCACGAGTATGGAGTGTTGCACCAACACGAGTATGGAGTGTTGCACCATCACTAGTATGGAGTGTTGCACCAATTCTAGTATGGAGTGTTGCACCAACTCTAGTATGGATTGTTGCACCATCACTAGTATGGAATGCTGGACCAACTCTAGTATTGACTGTTGCACATTCACTACTATGGAGTGTTGCAACAACTCTAGTATGGAGTGTTGTACCATCATTAGCATGGACTGTTGCCCCAACTCTAGTATGGAGTGTTGCAGCATCACAAGTATGGAGTGTTGCTGCATCACTAGTATGGAGTGTTGGTCCATCACTAGTATGGAGTGTTGCACCTCACTAGTATGGAGTGTGGCACCAAGTCTAGTATGGTGTGTTGCACCATCACTAGTATGTAGTGTTGCACAATCACTAGTATGGAGTGTTGCACCATCACTATATGGAGTGTTGCACCAACTATAGTATGGAGTGTTTTACCATCACTAGTATGCAGTGTTGCTCCATCACTAGTATGGAGTGTTGCACCAACTCTAGTATGGAGTGTTGCACCAACTCTAGTATGGAGTGTTGCACCATCACTAGTATGGAGTGTTGCTCCAACTCTAGTATGGAGTGTTGCACCATCACTAGTATGGAGTGTTGCACAATCACTAGTATGGAGTGTTGCACCATCACTAGTATGGAGTGTTGCACAACTCTAGTATGGAGTGTTGCACCAACACTAGTATGGAGTGTTGCACCATCACTAGTATGGAGTGTTGCACAATCACTAGTATGGAGTGTTGCTCCAACTCTAGTATGGAGTGTTGCACCATCACTAGTATGGAATGTTGCTCCATCACTAGTATGGAGTGTTGCACCATCACTAGTATGGAGTGTCGCATCAACCTTAGTATGGAGTGTTGCACCATCATTAGTATGGAGTGCTGAAGCATCACTAGTATGGAGTGTTGGAACATCACTAGTATGGAGTGTCGCATCAACTGTATTATGGAGTGTTGCACCATCACGAGTATGGAGTGTTGCACCATCACTATTATGGAGTGTTGCACCATCACTAGTATGGAGTGTTGCACCATCACTAGTATGGAGTGTTGTACCATCACTATTATGAGTGTGGCACCAACTATAGTATAGAGGGTTGCACCATCACTAGCATGCAGTGTTGCGCCATCACTAGTATGGAGTGTTGCACCAACACTAGAATGGAGTGTTGCACCATCACTACTATGGAGTGTTGCAACATCACTAGTATGGAGTGTTGCACGAACTCTAGTATGGAGTGTTGCACCAACTCTAGTATGGAGTGTTGCACCATCACTAGTATGGTGTGTTGCACAATCACTAGTATGGAGTGTTGCACCATCACTAGTATGGAGTGTTGCAAAACTCTAGTATGGAGAATTGCACCATCACTAGTATGGAGTGCTGCACCATCACCAGTATGGAGTGTTGCAACATCACTAGTATGGAGTGTCGCATCAACGTTATTATGGAGTGTTGCACCATCACGAGTATGGAGTGTTGCACCATCACTATTATGGAGTGTTGCACCATCACTAGTATGGTGTGTTGCACCATCACTTGTATGGAGGTTGCACCATCACTATTATGGAGTGTTGCACCAACTATAGTATAGAGGGTAGCAAAATCACTATCATGCAGTGTTGCGCCATCAATATTATGGAGTGTTGCACCAACTCTAGTATGGAGTGTTGCACCAACTCTAGTATGCAGTGTTGTACCACCACTAGTATGGAGTGTTGCACCATCACTAGTTTGGAGTGTTGCATCATCACTAGTATGGAGTGTTCCACCAGCTCTAGTATGGAGTGTTGCACCATCACTAGTATGGAGTGTTGCACCAATTCTAGTATGGAGTTTTGCACCATTACTAGTATGGAGTGTTGCACCATCACTAGTATGGAATGTTGAACCAACTCTAGTATGGAGGGTTGCACCTTCTCTATTATGGAGTGTTGCACCATCATTAGTATGGAGTGTTGCACCAGTTCTAGTATGGAGTCTTGCACCATCAATAGTATGGAGTGTTGCACCATCACTAGTATGGAGTGTTGCACCATCACTAGTATGGCAAGTTGCACAATCACTAGAATGGAGTGTTGCACCATCACTAGTATGGAGTGTTGCACCAACTCTAGTATGGAGTGTTGGACCAACTCTAGTATGCAGTGTTGCACCACCACTAGTATGCAGTGTTGCACGCTAACGAGTATTGAGTGTTGCACCATCACTAGTATGGAGCGTTGCACCAACACGAGTATGAAGTTTTGCACCATCACTAGTATGGAGTGTTGCACCAATTCTAGTATGGAGTGTTGCACCAACTCTAGTATGGAGTGTTGCACCATCACTAGTATGGAATGCTGGACGAACTCTAGTATTGACTGTTGCACCTTCACTAATATGGAGTGTTGCATAACTCTAGCATGGAGTGTTGCACCATCATTAGCATGGAGTGTTGCACCAACTCTAGTATGGAGTGTTGCTGCATCACTAGTATGGAGTGTTGGTCCATCACTAGTATGGATGTGTTGCACCTCACTAGTATGTAGTGTTGCACAATCACTAGTATGGAGTGTTGCACCATCACTAGTATGGAGTGTTGCACCAACTCTAGTATGGAGTCTTGCACCAACTCTAGTATGGAGTGTTGCACCATCACTAGTATGGAGAGTTGCTCCTACTCTAGTATGGAGTGTTGCACCATCACTAGTATGGAGTGTTGCACAATCACTAGTAAGGAGTGTTGCACCATCACTAGTATGGAGTGTTGCAAAACTCTAGTATGGTGTGTTGCACCATCACTAGTATGGAGTGCTGTACCATCACCAGTATGGAGTGTTGCAACATCACTAGTATGTAGTGTCACATCAACTTTATTATGTAGTGTTGCACCATCACGAGTATGGAGTGTTGCAACATATCTATTATGGACTGTTGCACCATCACTAGTATGGTATGTTGCACCATCACTGGTATGGAGGTTGCAACATCACTAGTATGGAGTGTTGCACCAACTCTAGTATGGAGTGTTGGACCAACTCTAGTATGCAGTGTTGCACCACCACTAGTATGGAGTGTTGCACGCTAACGAGTATGGAGTGTTGCACCATCACGAGTATGGAGTGTTGCACCAACACGAGTATGGAGTGTTGCACCATCACTAGTATGGAGTGCTGCACCAATTCTAGTATGGAGTGTTGCACCAACTCTAGTATGGATTGTTGCACCATCACTAGTATGGAATGCTGGACCAACTCTAGTATTGACTGTTGCACCTTCACTACTATGGAGTGTTGCAACAACTCTAGTATGGAGTGTTGTACCATCATTAGCATGGACTGTTGCCCCAACTCTAGTATGGAGTGTTGCAGCATCACAAGTATGGAGTGTTGCTGCATCACTAGTATGGAGTGTTGGTCCATCACTAGTATGGAGTGTTGCACCTCACTAGTATGTAGTGTGGCACCAAATCTAGTATGGTGTGTTGCACCATCACTAGTATGTAGTGTTGCACAATCACTAGTATGGAGTGTTGCACCATCACTATCATGGAGTGTTGCACCAACTATAGTATGGAGGGTTTTACCATCACTAGCATGCAGTGTTGCTCCATCACTAGTATGGAGTGTTGCACCAACTCTAGTATGGAGCGTTGCACCAACTCTAGTATGGAGTGTTGCACCATCACTAGTATGGAGTGTTGCTCCAACTCTAGTATGGAATGTTGCACCATCACTAGTATGGAATGTTGCACAATCACTAGTATGGAGTGTTGCACCATCACTAGTATGGAGTGTTGCAAAACTCTAGTATGGAGTGTTGCACCAACACTAGTATGGAGTGTTGCACCATCACCAGTATGGAGTGTTGCAACATCACTAGTATGGAGTGTCGCATCAACTTTATTATGGAGTGTTGCACCATCACGAGTATGGAGTGTTGCACCATCACTATTATGGAGTGTTGCACCATCACTAGTATGGTGTGTTGCACCATCACTAGTATGGAGGTTGTACCATCACTATTATGGAGTGTGGCACCAACTATAGTATAGAGGGTTGCACCATCACTAGCATGCAGTGTTGCGCCATCACTAGTATGGAGTGTTGCACCAACACTAGTATGTAGTGTTGCACCATCACTAGTATGGAGTGTTGCACCAACTCTAGTATGGAGTGTTGCACTAACTCTAGTATGGAGTGTTGCAACATCACTAGTATGGAGTGATGCTCCAACTCTTGTATGAAGTGTTGCACCATCACTAGTATGGAGTGTTGCACCAACTCTAGTATGGAGTGTTGCACTAACTCTAGTAAGGAGTGTTGCACCATCACTACTATGGAGGGATACTCCAACTCTAGTATGGAGTGTTGCACCATCACTAGTATGGAGTTTTGCACCATCATTAGCATGGAGTGTTGCACCATCACTAGTATGGAGAGTTGCACCATCAATAGTATGGAGTGTTGCACCAACTTTATTATGGAGTGTTGCACCATCACGAGTATGGAGTGTTGCACCATCACTATTATGGAGTGTTGCACCATCACTAGTATGGTGTGTTGAAACATCACTAGTATGGAGGTTGCACCATCACTATTATGGAGTGTTGCACCAACTATAGTATAGAGGGTTGCACCATCACTAGATATGAGTGTTGCGCCATCACTAGTATGGAGTGTTGCTCCATCACTAGTATGGAGATTTGCACCATCACTAGTATGGAGTGTTGCACCATCTCTAGTATGGTGTGTTGCACCAACTCTAGTATGGAGTGTTGCAGCATCACTAGTATGGAGTGATGCACCAACTATAGTATGGAGTGTTGCACCATCACTAGTATGGAGTGTTGCACCAACTCTAGTATGGAGTGTTGCACCAACTCTAGTATGGAGTGTTGCACCATCACTAGTATGGAGTGATGCACCAACTATAGTATGGAGTGTTGCACCATCACATGTATGGAGTGTTGCACCATCACTAGTATGGAGTGTTGCACCATCACTAGTATGGAGTGTGCACCATCACTAGTATGGAGTGTTGCACCAACTCTAGTATGGAGTGTTGCACCATCACTAGTATGGAGTGTTGCACCATCACTAGTATGTAGTGTTGCTCCATCACTAGTATGGAGAGTTGCACCAACACTAGTATGGAGTGTTGCACCATCACTAGTATGGAGTGTTGCACAAACACTAGTATGGAGTGTTGCACCAACTTTAGTATGGAGTGTTGCACCATCACTAGTATGGAGTGTTGAACCATCACTAGTATGGAGTGTTGCACCATCACTAGTATGGAGTGTTGCACCAGCTCTAGTATGGAGTGTTGCTCCTTCATTAGTATGGAGTGTTGCACCATCACTAGTATGGAGTGTTGCACCAACACTAGTATGTAGTGTTGCACCATCACTAGTATGGAGTGTTGCACCATCTCTAGTATGGAGTGTTGCACCATCACTAGTATGGAGTGTTGCACCATCACTAGTATGGAGTGTTGCACCAACTCTAGTATGAAGTGTTGCACCATCACTAGTATGGAGTGTTGCACCAACTCTAGTATGGAGTGTTGCACTAACTCTTGTAAGGAGTGGTGCACCATCACTAGTATGGAGTGATGCTCCAACTCTAGTATGGAGTGTTGCACCATCACTAGTATGGTGTGTTGCACAATCACTAGTATGGAGTGTTGCACCATCACTAGAATGGAGTGTTGCAAAACTCTAGTATGGAGAATTGCACCATCACTAGTATGGAGTGCTGCACCATCACCAGAATGGAGTGTTGCAACATCAGTAGTATGGAGTGTCGCATCAACGTCTATTATGGAGTGTTGCACCATCACGAGTATGGAAGTGTTGCACCATCACTATTATGGAGTGTTGCACCATCACTAGTATGGAGTGTTGCACCATCACTAGTATGGAGGTTGCACCATCACTATTATGGAGTGTTGCACCAACTATAGTATAGAGGGTAGCAAAATCACTATCATGCAGTGTTGCGCCATCAATATTATGGAGTGTTGCACCAACTCTAGTATGGAGTGTTGCACCAACTCTAGTATGCAGTGTTGTACCACCACTAGTATGGAGTGTTGCACGCTTACGAGTATTGAGTGTTGCACCATCACTAGTATGGAGCGTTGCACCAACACGAGTATGAAGTTTTGCACCATCACTAGTATGGAGTGTTGCACCATCTCTAGTATGGAGTGTTGCACCAACTCTAGTATGGAGTGTTGCACCATCACTAGTATGGAATGCTGGACCAACTCTAGTATGACTGTTGCACCTTCACTAATATGGAGTGTTGCAACAACTCTAGCATGGAGTGTTGCACCATCATTAGCATGGAGTGTTGCACCAACTCTAGTACGGAGTGTTGCTGCATCACTAGTATGGAGTGTTGGTCCATCAATAGTATGGATGTGTTGCACCTCACTAGTATGTAGTGTTGCACAATCACTAGTATGGAGTGTTGCACCATCACTAGTAAGGAGTGTTGCACCAACTCTAGTATGGAGTCTTGCACCAACTCTAGTATGGAGTGTTGCACCATCACTAGTATGGAGTGTTGCACAATCACTAGTATGGAGTGTTGCACCATCACTAGTATGGAGTGTTGCAAAACTCTAGTATGGTGTGTTGCACCATCACTAGTATGGAGTGCTGTACCATCACCAGTATGGAGTGTTGCAACATCACTAGTATGGAGTGTCACATCAACTTTATTATGGAGTGTTGCACCATCACGAGTATGGAGTGTTGCAACATCTCTATTATGGACTGTTGCACCATCACTAGTATGGTATGTTGCACCATGACTGGTATGGAGGTTGTACCATCACTCATATGGAGTGTTGCACCATCTCTAGTATGGAGTGTTGGACCAACTCTAGTATGCAGTGTTGCACCACCACTAGTATGGAGTGTTGCACGCTAACGAGTATGGAGTGTTGCACCATCACGAGTATGGAGTGTTGCACCAACACGAGTATGGAGTGTTGCACCATCACTAGTATGGAGTGTTGCACCAATTCTAGTATGGAGTGTTGCAACAACTCTATTATGGATTGTTGCACCATCACTAGTATGGAACGCTGGACCAACTCTAGTATTGACTGTTGCACCTTCACTAATATGGAGTGTTGCAACAACTCTAGTATGGAGTGTTGTACCATCATTAGCATGGAGTGTTGCCCCAACTCTAGTATGGAGTGTTGCACCATCACAAGTATGGAGTGTTGCTGCATCACTAGTATGGAGTGTTGGTCCATCACTAGTATGGAGTGTTGCACCTCACTAGTATGGAGTGTGGCACCAAGTCTAGTATGGTGTGTTGCACCATCACTATTATGGAGTGTTGCAAAAACTATAGTATGGAGGGTTGCACCATCACTAGCATGCAGTGTTGCTCCATCACTAGTATGGAGTGTTGCACCAACTCTAGTATGGAGCATTGCACCAACTCTAGTATGGAGTGTTGCACCATCACTAGTATGGAGAGTTGCACCTCACTAGTATGGAGTGTGGCACCAAGTCTAGTATGGAGTGTTGCACCATCACTATTATGGAGTGTTGCACCAACTATAGTATGGAGGGTTGCACCATCACTAGCATGCAGTGTTGCTCCATCACTAGTATGGAGTGTTGCACCAACTCTAGTATGGAGCGTTGCACCAACTCTAGTATGGAGTGTTGCACCATCACTAGTATGGAGTGTTGCTCCAACTCTAGTATGGAATGTTGCACCATCACTAGTATGGAATGTTGCACAATCACTAGTATGGAGTGTTGCACCATCACTAGTATGGAGTGTTGCAAAACTCTAGTATGGAGTGTTGCACCAACACAAGTATGGAGTGTTGCACCATCACTAGTATGGAGTGTTGCACCATCACTAGTATGGAGTGTTGCACCATCACTAGTATGGAGTGTTGCACCATCACTAGTATGGAGTGTTGCACCATCACTAGTATGGAGTGTTGCACCATCACTAGTATGGAGTGTTGCACCATCACTAGTATGGAGTGTTGCACCATCAGTAGTATGCAGTGTTGCACCATCACTAGTATGGAGTGTTGCACCATCACTAGTATGGAGTGTTGCACCAACACTAGTATGGAGTGTTGCACCATCACTAGTATGGAGTGTTGCACCAACTCTAGTATGGAGTGTTGCACCATCACTAGTATGGAGTGTTGCACCAACTCTAGTATGGAGTGTTGCACCAACTCTAGTATGGAGTGTTGCACCATCAATAGTATGGAGTGTTGCACCAACTCTAGTATGGAGTGTTGCACCATCACTAGTATGGAGTGTTGCACCATCACTAGTATGGAGTGTTGCACCATCACTAGTATGGAGTGTTGCACCAACACTAGTATGTAGTGTTGCACCATCACTAGTATGGAGTGTTGCACCATCTCTAGTATGGAGTGTTGCACTAACTCTAGTATGGAGTGTTGCACCATCACTAGTATGGAGTGATGCTCCAACTCTAGTATGAAGTGTTGCACCATCACTAGTATGGAGTGTTGCACCAACTCTAGTATGGAGTGTTGCACTAACTCTTGTAAGGAGTGGTGCACCATCACTAGAATGGAGTGATGCTCCAACTCTAGTATGGAGTGTTGCACCATCACTAGTATGGAGTGTTGCACCTTCTTTAGTATGTAGTGCTGCACCATCTCTAGTATGGACTGTTGCACCAACTCTAGTATGGAGGCTTGCACCATCACAAGCATGTAGTGTTGCTCCATCACCAGTATGGAGTGTTGCACCATCAATAGTATGGAGTGTTGCACCAACTCTATTATGGAGTGTTGCACCATCACTAGCATGGAGTGTTGCACCATCTCTAGTATGGAGTGTTGCACCATCACCAGTATGGAGTGTTGCACCATCAATAGTATGGAGTGTTGCAACAACTCTAGTATGGAGTGTTGCAGCCACTCTAGTATGGAGTGTTGCACCAACTCTAGTAGGGAGTGTTGCACCATCACTAGTATGGAGTGTTGCACCAACTCTAGTATGGAGTGTTGCACCATCACTAGTATGGAGTGTTGCAGCATCACTTGTATTGAGTGTTGCCCCATCACTAGTATGGAGTGTTGCACCAACTCTAGTTTGGAGTGTTGCTCCATCATTGGTATTGAGTGTGCTCCTCACTAGTATGGAGTGTTCCACCATCACTAGTATGGAGTTTTGCACAAAACCTAGTATGGAGTGTTGCACCATTACTAGTATGGAGTTTTGCACCTTTACTACTATGGAGTGTATCACAATCACTAGTATGGTGTGTTGCACCAACTCTAGTATGGAGTGTTGGACCAACTCTAGTATGGAGTGTTGAAGCAATTCAAGAATGTAGTGTTGCACCATCTATAGTATGGAGTGTTGCACCTTATCTAGTACGGAGTGTTGCACCAACTCTAGTACGGAGTGTTGATCCATCACTAGTATGGAGTGTTGCACCATCACTAGTATGGAGTTTTGCACCTTCAAAAGTATGGTGTGTTGCACCAACTCTCGTAGGGAGTGTTGCACCATCACTAGTATGGAGTGTTGCTGCAACTCCAGTATAGAACGTTGCACCATCACTTATATGGACTGTTGCACAATCACTAGTATGGAGTGTTGCACCATCACTAGTATGGAGTGTTGAAAAACTCTAGTATGGAGAGTTGCACCAACACTAGTATGGAGTGCTGCACCATCACCAGTATGGAGTGTTGCAACATCACTATTATGGAGTGTCGCATCAACTTTATTATGGAGTGTTGCACCATCACGAGTATGGAGTGTTGCACCATCACTATTATGGAGTGTTGCACCATCACTAGTATGGAGGTTGCACCATTATTATTATGGAGTGTTGCTTCAACTATAGTATAGAGGGTTGCACCATCACTAGCATATAGTGTTGCGCCATCACTAGTATGGAGTGTTGCACCAACACTAGTATGTAGTGTTGCACCATCACTAGTATGGAGTGTTGCACCATCTCTAGTATGGAGTGTTGCACTAACTCTAGTATGGAGTGTTGCACCATCACTAGTATGGACTGATGCTCCAACTCTAGTATGAAGTGTTGCACCATCACTAGTATGGAGTGTTGCACCAACTCTAGTATGGAGTGTTGCACTAACTCTAGTAAGGAAAGTTGCACCATCACTAGTATGGAGTGATGCTCCAACCCTAGTATGGAGTGTTGCCCCAAACACTAGTATGAAGTGTTGCACCATCATTAGCATGGAATGTTGCACCATCACTAGTATGGAGAGTTGCACCATCAATAGTATGGAGTGTTGCACCTTCTTTAGTATGGAGTGCTGCACCATCTCTAGTATGGACTGTTGCACCACCTCGATAATGGAGGCTTGCACCATAACAAGCATGTAGTGTTGCTCCATCACCAGTATGGAGTGTTGCACCATCAATAGTATGGAGTGTTGCACCAACTCTATTATGGAGTGTTGCACCAACTCTAGTATGGAGTGTTGCACCATCACAGTATGGAGTGTTGCACCATCACTAGTATGGAGTGTTGCACCATCTCTAGTGTGGAGTGTTGCACCATCACCAGTATGGAGTGTTGCACCATCATTAGTATGGAGTGTTGCAACAACTCTAGTATGGAGTGTTGCAGCCACTCTAGTATGGAGTGTTGCACCAACTCTAATAGGGAGTGTTGCACCATCACTAGTATGGAGTGTTGCACCAACTCTAGTATGGAGTGTTGCACCATCACTAGTATGGAGTGTGGCACCAACTCTAATAGGGAGTGTTGCACCATCACTAGTATGGAGTGTTGCACCAACTGTAGTATGGAGTGTTGCACCATCACTAGTATGGAGTGCTGCACCATCACTAGTATGGAGTGTTGCAGCATCACTTGTATGGAGTGTTGCACCATCACTAGTATGGAGTGTTGCACCAACTCTAGTTTGGAGTGTTGCTCCATCATTGGTATTGAGTGTGCTCCTCACTAGCATGGAGTGTTCCACCATCACTAGTATGGAGTTTTGCACAAAACCTAGTATGGAGTGTTGCACCATTACTAGTATGGAGTGTTGCACATTTACTACTATGGAGTGTATCACAATCACTAGTATGGTGTGTTGCACCAACTCTAGTATGGAGTGTTGGACCAACTCTAGTATGGAGTGTTGAAGCAATTCCAGAATGGAGTGTTGCACCATCAATAGTATGGGTGTTGCACCTTAACTAGTATGGAGTGTTGCACCAACTCTAGTACGGAGTGTTGATCCATCACTAGTACTGAGTGTTGCACAATCACTAGTATGGAGTATTGCACCATCAAAAGTATGGTGTGTTGCACCAACTCTCGTAGGGAGTGTTGCACCATCACTAGTATGGAGTGTTGCACCAACTCTAGTATGGAGTGTTGCACCATGTCTAGTATGGAGTGTTGCACCAACTCCAGTACGGAGTGTTGCTCCATCACTATTATGGAGTGTTGCACCAACTCTAGTACGGAGTGATGCTCCATCACTAGTATGGAGTGTTGCACCATCACTAGTATGGAGTGTTGCACCATCACTATTATGGAGTGTTGCACCATCACTAGTATGGAGTGTTGCACCAACTCTATTATGGAGTGTTGCTCCATCACTAGTATGGAGTGTTGCACCATCATTAGTATGGATTGTTGCACCGTCACTAGTATGGAGTGATGCACCATCACTAGTATGGGGTGTTGCACCATTACTAGTATGGTGTGTTGCACCAAATGTAGTATGGAGAGTTGCACCATCACTAGTATGGAGTGTTGCACCATCAATAGTATGGAGTGTTGCACTATCACTAGTATGGAGAATTGCACAATCACTAGTATGTAGTGTTGAACCATCACTAGTATGGAGTGTTGTCCCATCACTAGTATGGAGTGTTGCACCAACTCTAGTATGGAGGCTTGCACCATCACAAGCATGTAGTGTTGCTCCATCACCAGTATGCAGTGTTGCACCATCAATAGTATGGAGTGTTGCACCAACTCTAGTATGGAGTGTTGCACCAATTCTAGTATGGAGTGTTGCACGAACTCTAGTATGGAGTGTTCCACCATCACTAGTATGGAATGCTGGACAACTCTATTATTGAGTGTTGCACCTTCACTAGTATGCAGTGTTGCAACAACTCTAGTATGGAGTGTTGCACCATCATTAGCATGGAGTGTTGCACCTACACTAGTATGGAGTGTTGCACCATCAAAAATATGGAGTGTAGCTGCATCACTAGTATGGAGTGTTGGTCCAACACTAGTATGGAGTGTTGCACCATCGCTAGTATGGAGTGTGGCACCAACTCTAGTATGGAGTGTTGCACCATCACTTGTATGTAGTGCTGCACAATCACTAGTATGGAGTGTTATACCATCACTAGTATGGAGTGTTGCAGCTACTCTAGTATGGAGGGTTGCACCATCACTAGTTTGGAGTGCTGCACCATTACCAGTATGGAGTGTTGCACCAACTCTAGTATGGAGTGTTGCACCATCACTAGTATGGAGTGTTGCACCATCACTAGTATGGAGTGTTGCAGCATCACTTGTATTGAGTGTTGCACCATCACTAGTATGGAGTGTTGCACCAACTCTAGTTTGGAGTGTTGCTCCATCATTGGTATTGAATGTGCTCCTCACTAGTATGGAGTGTTCCACCATCACCAGTATGGAGTTTTGCACAAAACCTAGTATGGAGTGTTGCACCATTACTAGTATGGAGTGTTGCACCTTTACTACTATGGAGTGTATCACAATCACTAGTATGGTGTGTTGCACCAAATCTAGTATGGAGTGTTGGACCAACTCTAGTATGGAGTGTTGAAGCAATTCAAGAATGTAGTGTTGCACCATCAATAGTATGGAGTGTTGCACCTTATCTAGTACGGAGTGTTGCACCAACTCTAGTACGGAGTGTTGATCCATCACTAGTATGGAGTTTTGCACCATCAAAAGTATGGTGTGTTGCACCAACTCTCGTAGGGAGTGTTGCACCATCACTAGTATGGAGTGTTGCTCCAACTCCAGTATAGAATGTTGCACTATCACTTTTATGGACTGTTGCACAATCACTAGTATGGAGTGTTGCACCATCACTAGTATGGAGTGTTGAAAAACTCTAGTATGGAGTGTTGCACCAACACTAGTATGGAGTGCTGCACCATCACCAGTATGGAGTGTTGCAATATCACTAGTATGGAGTGTCGCATCAACTTTATTATGGAGTGTTGCACCATCACGAGTATGGAGTGTTGCACCATCACTATTATGGAGTGTTGCACCATCACTAGTATGGAGGTTGCACCATTATTATTATGGAGTGTTGCTTCAACTATAGTATAGATGGTTGCACCATCACTAGCATATAGTGTTGCGCCATCACTAGTATGGAGTGTTGCACCAACACTAGTATGTAGTGTTGCACCATCATTAGCATGGAATGTTGCACCATCACTAGTATGGAGAGTTGTACCATCAATAGTATGGAGTGTTGCACCTTCTTTAGTATGGAGTGCTGCACCATCTCTAGTATGGACTGTTGCACCAACTCGATAATGGAGGCTTGCACCATAACAAGCATGTAGTGTTGCTCCATCACCAGTATGGAGTGTTGCACCATCAATAGTATGGAGTGTTGCACCAACTCTATTATGGAGTGTTGCACCAACTCTAGTATGGAGTGTTGCACCATCACAGTATGGAGTGTTGCAAAATCACTAGTATGGAGTGTTGCACCATCTCTAGTGTGGAGTGTTGCACCATCACCAGTATGGAGTGTTGCACCATCATTAGTATGGAGTGTTGCAACAACTCTAGTATGGAGTGTTGCAGCCACTCTAGTATGGAGTGTTGCACCAACTCTAATAGGGAGTGTTGCACCATCACTAGTATGGAGTGTTGCACCAACTCTAGTATGGAGTGTTGCACCATCACTAGTATGGAGTGCTGCACCATCACTAGTATGGAGTGTTGCAGCATCACTTGTATGGAGTGTTGCACCATCACTAGTATGGAGTGTTGCACCAACTCTAGTTTGGAGTGTTGCTCCATCATTGGTATTGAGTGTGCTCCTCACTAGCATGGAGTGTTCCACCATCACTAGTATGGAGTGATGCTCCAACTCTAGTATGGAGTGTTGCCCCAACACTAGTATGAAGTGTTGCACCATCATTAGCATGGAATGTTGCACCATCACTAGTATGGAGAGTTGCACCATCAATAGTATGGAGTGTTGCACCTTCTTTAGTATGGAGTGCTGCACCATCTCTAGTAAGGACTGTTGCACCAACTCGATAATGGAGGCTTGCACCATAACAAGCATGTAGTGTTGCTCCATCACCAGTATGGAGTGTTGCACCATCAATAGTATGGAGTGTTGCACCAACTCTATTATGGAGTGTTGCACCAACTCTAGTATGGAGTGTTGCACCATCACAGTATGGAGTGTTGCAAAATCACTAGTATGGAGTGTTGCACCATCTCTAGTGTGGAGTGTTGCACCATCACCAGTATGGAGTGTTGCACCATCATTAGTATGGAGTGTTGCAACAACTCTAGTATGGAGTGTTGCAGCCACTCTAGTATGGAGTGTTGCACCAACTCTAATAGGGAGTGTTGCACCATCACTAGTATGGAGTGTTGCACCAACTCTAGTATGGAGTGTTGCACCATCACTAGTATGGAGTGCTGCACCATCACTAGTATGGAGTGTTGCAGCATCACTTGTATGGAGTGTTGCACCATCACTAGTATGGAGTGTTGCACCAACTCTAGTTTGGAGTGTTGCTCCATCATTGGTATTGAGTGTGCTCCTCACTAGCATGGAGTGTTCCACCATCACTAGTATGGAGTTTTGCACAATACTAGTATGGAGTGTTGCATATTCACTAGTATGGAGTGTTGCACCATTACTACTATGGAGTGTTGCACAACACTAGTATGGTGTGTTGCACCAACTCTAGTATGGAGTGTTGGACCAACTCTAGTATGGAGTGTTGAAGCATTTCAAGAATGAGTGTTGCACCATCAATAGTATGGAGTGTTGCACCTTAACTAGTATGGAGTGTTGCACCAACTCTAGTACGGAGTGTTGATCCATCACTATTATGGAGTGTTGCACCAACTGTAGTACGGAGTGATGCTCCATCACTAGTATGGAGTGTTGCACCATCACTTGTATGGAGTGTTGCACCATCACTATTATGGAGTGTTGCACCATCACTAGTATGGAGTGTTGCACCAACTCTATTATGGAGTGTTGCTCCATCACTAGTATGGAGTGTTGCACCACCATTAGTATGGATTGTTGCACAGTCACTAGTATGGAGTGATGCACCATCACTAGTATGGGGTGTTGCACCATTACTAGTATGGTGTGTTGCACCAAATGTAGTATGGAGAGTTGCACCATCACTAGTATGGAGTGTTGCACCATCAATAGTATGGAGTGTTGCACTATCACTAGTATGGAGAATTGCACAATCACTATTATGTAGTGTTGAACCATCACTAGTATGGAGTGTTGTCCCATCACTAGTATGGAGTGTTGCACCAACTCTAGTATGGAGGCTTGCACCATCACAAGCATGTAGTGTTGCTCCATCACCAGTATGCAGTGTTGCACCATCAATAGTATGGAGTGTTGCACCAACTCTAGTATGGAGTGTTGCACCAATTCTAGTATGGAGTGTTGCACCAACTCTAGTATGGAGTGTTCCACCATCACTAGTATGGAGTGTTGCACCATCACTAGTATGGAGTGTTGCAGCATCACTTGTATTGAGTGTTGCACCATCACTAGTATGGAGTGTTGCACCAACTCTAGTTTGGAGTGTTGCTCCATCATTGGTATTGAGTGTGCTCCTCACTAGTATGGAGTGTTCCACCATCACTAGTATGGAGTTTTGCACAAAACCTAGTATGGAGTGTTGCACCATTACTAGCATGGAGTGTTGCACCTTTACTACTATGGAGAGTATCACAATCACTAGTATGGTGTGTTGCACCAACTCTAGTATGGAGTGTTGGACCAACTCTTGTATGGAGTGTTGAAGCAATTCAAGAATGTAGTGTTGCACCATCAATAGTATGGAGTGTTGCACCTTATCTAGTATGGAGTGTTGCACCAACTCTAGTACGGAGTTTTGATCCATCACTAGTATGGAGTGTTGCACCATCACTAGTATGGAGTGTTGCAGCATCACTTGTATTGAGTGTTGCCCCATCACTAGTATGGAGTGTTGCACCAACTCTAGTTTGGAGTGTTGCTCCATCATTGGTATTGAGTGTGCTCCTCACTAGTATGGAGTGTTCCACCATCACTAGTATGGAGTTTTGCACAAAACCTAGTATGGAGTGTTGCACCATTACTAGTATGGAGTTTTGCACCTTTACTACTATGGAGTGTATCACAATCACTAGTATGGTGTGTTGCACCAACTCTAGTATGGAGTGTTGGACCAACTCTAGTATGGAGTGTTGAACCAATTCAAGAATGTAGTGTTGCACCATCAATAGTATGGAGTGTTGCACCTTATCTAGTACGGAGTGTTGCACCAACTCTAGTACGGAGTGTTGATCCATCACTAGTATGGAGTGTTGCACCATCACTAGTATGGAGTTTTGCACCATCAAAAGTATGGTGTGTTGCACCAACTCTCGTAGGGAGTGTTGCACCATCACTAGTATGGAGTGATGCTCCAACTCCAGTATAGAATGTTGCACCATCACTTATATGGACTGTTGCACAATCACTAGTATGGAGTGTTGCACCATCACTAGTATGGAGTGTTGAAAAACTCTAGTATGGAGTGTTGCACCAGCACTAGTATGGAGTGCTGCACCATCACCAGTATGGAGTGTTGCAACATCACTAGTATGGAGTGTCGCATCAACTTTATTATGGAGTGTTGCACCATCACGAGTATGGAGTGTTGCAAAATCACTATTATGGAGTGTTGCACCATCACTAGTATGGAGGTTGCACCATTATTATTATGGAGTGTTGCTTCAACTATAGTATAGAGGGTTGCACCATCACTAGCATATAGTGTTGCGCCATCACTAGTATGGAGTGTTGCACCAACACTAGTATGTAGTGTTGCACCATCACTAGTATGGAGTGTTGCACCATCTCTAGTATGGAGTGTTGCACTAACTCTAGTATGGAGTGTTGCACCATCACTAGTATGGAGTGTTGCACCATCACTAGTATGGAGTTTTGCACCATCAAAAGTATGGTGTGTTGCACCAACTCTCGTAGGGAGTGTTGCACCATCACTAGTATGGAGTGGTGCTCCAACTCCAGTATGGAATGTTGCACCATCACTTATATGGACTGTTGCACAATCACTAGTATGGAGTGTTGCACCATCACTAGTATGGAGTGTCGAAAAACTCTAGTATGGAGTGTTGCACCAACACTAGTATGGAGTGCTGCACCATCACCAGTATGGAGTGTTGCAACATCACTAGTATGGAGTGTCGCATCAACTTTATTATGGAGTGTTGCACCATCACGAGAATGGAGTGTTGCACCATCACTATTATGGAGTGTTGCACCATCACTAGTATGGTGTGTTGCACCATCACTAGTATGGAGTTTGCACCATTATTATTATGGAGTGTTGCACCAACTATAGTATAGAGGGTTGCACCATCACTAGCATATAGTGTTGCGCCATCACTAGTATGGAGTGTTGCACCAACACTAGTATGTAGTGTTGCACAATCACTAGTATGGAGTGTTGCACCATCTCTAGTATGGAGTGTTGCACTAACTCTAGTATGGAGTGTTGCACCATCACTAGTATGGAGTGATGCTCCAACTCTAGTATGAAGTGTTGCACCATCACTAGTATGGAGTGTTGCACCAACTCTAGTATGGAGTGTTGCACTAACTCTAGTAAGGAAAGTTGCACCATCACTAGTATGGAGTGATGCTCCAACTCTAGTATGGAGTGTTGCCCCATCACTAGTATGGAGTGTTGCACCATCATTAGCATGGAATGTTGCACCATCACTAGTATGGAGAGTTGCACCATCAATAGTATGGAGTGTTGCACCTTCTTTAGTATGGAGTGCTGCACCATCTCTAGTATGGACTGTTGCACCAACTCGATAATGGAGGCGTGCACCATAACAAGCATGTAGTGTTGCTCCATCACCAGTATGGAGTGTTGAACCATCAATAGTATGGAGTGTTGCACCAACTCTATTATGGAGTGTTGCACCAACTCTAGTATGGAGTGTTGCACCATCACAGTATGGAGTGTTGCACCATCACTAGTATGGAGTGTTGCACCATCTCTAGTGTGGTGTGTTGCACCATCACCAGTATGGAGTGTTGCACCATCATTAGTATGAAGTGTTGCAACAACTCTAGTATGGAGTGTTGCAGCCACTCTAGTATGGAGTGTTGCACCAACTCTAATAGGGAGTGTTGCACCATCACTAGTATGGAGTGTTGCACCAACTCTAGTATGGAGTGTTGCACCATCACTAGTATGGAGTGTTGCACCATCACTAGTATGGAGTGTTGCAGCATCACTTGTATGGAGTGTTGCACCATCACTAGTATGGAGTGTTGCACCAACTCTAGTATGGAGTGTTGCTCCATCATTGGTATGGAGTTTGCACCATCACTAGCATGGAGTGTTCCACCATCACTAGTATGGAGTTTTGCACAAAACCTAGTATGGAGTGTTGCACCATCACTAGTATGGAGTGTTGCACCATTACTACTATGGAGTGTTGCACAATCACTAGTATGGTGTGTTGCACCAACTCTAGTATGGAGTGTTGGACCAACTCTAGTATGGAGTGTTGAAGCAATTCAAGAATGGAGTGTTGCACCATCAATAGTATGGAGTGTTGCACCTTAACTAGTATGGAGTGTTGCACCAACTCTAGTACGGTGTGTTGATCCATCACTAGTATGGAGTGTTGCACAATCACTAGTATGGAGTATTGCACCATCAAAAGTATGGTGTGTTGCACCAACTCTCGTAGGGAGTGTTGCACCATCACTAGTATGGAGTGTTGCACCAACTCTAGTATGGAGTGTTGCACCATGACTAGTATGGAGTGTTGCACCAACTCTAGTACGGAGTGTTGCTCCATCACTATTATGGAGTGTTGCACCAACTCTAGTACGGAGTGATGCTCCATCACTAGTATGGAGTGTTGCACCATCACTAGTATGGAGTGTTGCACCATCACTAGTATGGAGTGTTGCACCATCACTAGTATGGATTGTTGCACCAACTCTATTATGGAGTGTTGCTCCATCACTAGTATGGAGTGTTGCACCATCATTAGTATGGATTGTTGCACCGCCACTAGTATGGAGTGATGCACCATCACTAGTATGGAGTGTTGCACCATTACTAGTATGCTGCGATGCACCAAATGTAGTATGGAGAGTTGCACCATCACTAGTATGGAGTGTTGCACCATCAATAGTATGGAGTGTTGCACTATCACTAGTATGGAGAATTGCACAATCACCAGTATGTAGTGTTGAACCATCACTAGTATGGAGTGTTGTCCCATCACTAGTATGGAGTGTTGCACCAACTCTAGTATGGAAGCATGCACCATCACAAGCATGTAGTGTTGCTCCATCACCAGTATGCAGTGTTGCACCATCAATAGTATGGAGTGTTGCACCAACTCTAGTATGGAGTGTTGCACCAATTCTAGTATGGAGTGTTGCACCAACTCTAGTATGGAGTGTTCCACCATCACTAGTATGGAATGCTGGACAACTCTATTATTGAGTGTTGCACCTTCACTTATATGGACTGTTGCACAATCACTAGTATGGAGTGTTGCACCATCACTAGTATGGAGTGTCGAAAAACTCTAGTATGGAGTGTTGCACCAACACTAGTATGGAGTGCTGCACCATCACCAGTATGGAGTGTTGCAACATCACTAGTATGGAGTGTCGCATCGACTTTATTATGGAGTGTTGCACCATCACGAGAATGGAGTGTTGCACCATCACTATTATGGAGTGTTGCACCATCACTAGTATGGTGTGTTGCACCATCACTAGTATGGAGGTTGCACCATTATTATTATGGAGTGTTGCACCAACTATAGTATAGAGGGTTGCACCATCACTAGCATATAGTGTTGCGCCATCACTAGTATGGAGTGTTGCACCAACACTAGTATGTAGTGTTGCACCATCACTAGTATGGAGTGTTGCACCATCTCTAGTATGGAGTGTTGCACTAACTCTAGTATGGAGTGTTGCACCATCACTAGTATGGAGTGATGCTCCAACTCTAGTATGAAGTGTTGCACCATCACTAGTATGGAGTGTTGCACCAACTCTAGTATGGAGTGTTGCACTAACTCTAGTAAGGAAAGTTGCACCATCACTAGTATGGAGTGATGCTCCAACTCTAGTATGGAGTGTTGCCCCATCACTAGTATGGAGTGTTGCACCATCATTAGCATGGAATGTTGCACCATCACTAGTATGGAGAGTTGCACCATCAATAGTATGGAGTGTTGCACCTTCTTTAGTATGGAGTGCTGCACCATCTCTAGTATGGACTGTTGCACCAACTCGATAATGGAGGCGTGCACCATAACAAGCATGTAGTGTTGCTCCATCACCAGTATGGAGTGTTGAACCATCAATAGTATGGAGTGTTGCACCAACTCTATTATGGAGTGTTGCACCAACTCTAGTATGGAGTGTTGCACCATCACAGTATGGAGTGTTGCACCATCACTAGTATGGAGTGTTGCACCATCTCTAGTGTGGTGTGTTGCACCATCACCAGTATGGAGTGTTGCACCATCATTAGTATGGAGTGTTGCAACAACTCTAGTATGGGGTGTTGCAGCCACTCTAGTATGGAGTGTTGCACCAACTCTAATAGGGAGTGTTGCACCATCACTAGTATGGAGTGTTGCACCAACTCTAGTATGGAGTGTTGCACCATCACTAGTATGGAGTGTTGCACCATCACTAGTATGGAGTGTTGCAGCATCACTTGTATGGAGTGTTGCACCATCACTAGTATGGAGTGTTGCACCAACTCTAGTTTGGAGTGTTGCTCCATCATTGGTATTGAGTGTGCTCCTCACTAGCATGGAGTGTTCCACCATCACTAGTATGGAGTTTTGCACAAAACCTAGTATGGAGTGTTGCACCATCACTAGTATGGAGTGTTGCACCTTTACTACTATGGAGTGTATCACAATCACTAGTATGGTGTGTTGCACCAACTCTAGTATGGAGTGTTGGACCAACTCTAGTATGGAGTGTTGAAGCAATTCAAGAATGGAGTGTTGCACCATCAATAGTATGGAGTGTTGCACCTTAACTAGTATGGAGTGTTGCACAAACTCTAGTGCGGTGTCTGGATCCATCACTAGTATGGAGTGTTGCACAATCACTAGTATGGAGTATTGCACCATCAAAAGTATGGTGTGTTGCACCAACTCTCGTAGGGAGTGTTGCACCATCACTAGTATGGAGTGTTGCACCAACTCTAGTATGGAGTGTTGCACCATGACTAGTATGGAGTGTTGCACCAACTCTAGTACGGAGTGTTGCTCCATCACTACTATGGAGTGTTGCACCAACTCTAGTACGGAGTGATGCTCCATCACTCGTATGGAGTGTTGCACCATCACTAGTATGGAGTGTTGCACCATCACTAGTATGGAGTGTTGCACCATCACTAGTATGGATTGTTGCACCAACTCTATTATGGAGTGTTGCTCCATCACTAGTATGGAGTGTTGCACCATCATTAGTATGGATTGTTGCACCGTCACTAGTATGGAGTGATGCACCATCACTAGTATGGAGTGTTGCACCATTACTAGTATGCTGTGTTGCACCAAATGTAGTATGGAGAGTTGCACCATCACTAGTATGGAGTGTTGCACCATCAATAGTATGGAGTGTTGCACTATCACTAGTATGGAGAATTGCACAATCACCAGTATGTAGTGTTGAACCATCACTAGTATGGAGTGTTGTCCCATCACTAGTATGGAGTGTTGCACCAACTCTAGTATGGAAGCTTGCACCATCACAAGCATGTAGTGTTGCTCCATCACCAGTATGCAGTGTTGCACCATCAATAGTATGGAGTGTTGCACCAACTCTAGTATGGAGTGTTGCACCAATTCTAGTATGGAGTGTTGCATGATCACTGGTATGGGGTGTTGCACCATCACTAGTATGGAGTGTTGCACCAACTCTAGTATGGAGTGTGGCACCATCATTAGTATGGAGTGTTGCACCATCACTAGTATGGAGTGTTGCACCATCACTAAGAAGGAGTGTTGCACCATCACTAGTATGGAGTGTTGCACCATCACTAACATAGAGTGTTGCACCATCACTAGTATGGAGTGTTGCACCAACTGTAGTATGGAGTGTTGCACCATCACTAGTATGGAGTGCTGCACCATCACTAGTATGGAGTGTTGCAGCATCACTTGTATGGAGTGTTGCACCATCACTAGTATGGAGTGTTGCACCAACTCTAGTTTGGAGTGTTGCTCCATCATTGGTATTGAGTGTGCTCCTCACTAGCATGGAGTGTTCCACCATCACTAGTATGGAGTTTTGCACAAAACCTAGTATGGAGTGTTGCACCATTACTAGTATGGAGTGTTGCACATTTACTACTATGGAGTGTATCACAATCACTAGTATGGTGTGTTGCACCAACTCTAGTATGGAGTGTTGGACCAACTCTAGTATGGAGTGTTGAAGCAATTCAAGAATGGAGTGTTGCACCATCAATAGTATGGAGTGTTGCACCTTAACTAGTATGGAGTGTTGCACCAACTCTAGTACGGAGTGTTGATCCATCACTAGTATGGAGTGTTGCACAATCACTAGTATGGAGTATTGCACCATCAAAAGTATGGTGTGTTGCACCAACTCTCGTAGGGAGTGTTGCACCATCACTAGTATGGAGTGTTGCACCAACTCTAGTATGGAGTGTTGCACCATGACTAGTATGGAGTGTTGCACCAACTCCAGTACGGAGTGTTGCTCCATCACTATTATGGAGTGTTGCACCAACTCTAGTACGGAGTGATGCTCCATCACTAGTATGGAGTGTTGCACCATCACTAGTATGGAGTGTTGCACCATCACTATTATGGAGTGTTGCACCATCACTAGTATGGAGTGTTGCACCAACTCTATTATGGAGTGTTGCTCCATCACTAGTATGGAGTGTTGCACCATCATTAGTATGGATTGTTGCACCGTCACTAGTATGGAGTGATGCACCATCACTAGTATGGGGTGTTGCACCATTACTAGTATGGTGTGTTGCACCAAATGTAGTATGGAGAGTTGCACCATCACTAGTATGGAGTGTTGCACCATCAATAGTATGGAGTGTTGCACTATCACTAGTATGGAGAATTGCACAATCACTAGTATGTAGTGTTGAACCATCACTAGTATGGAGTGTTGTCCCATCACTAGTATGGAGTGTTGCACCAACTCTAGTATGGAGGCTTGCACCATCACAAGCATGTAGTGTTGCTCCATCACCAGTATGCAGTGTTGCACCATCAATAGTATGGAGTGTTGCACCAACTCTAGTATGGAGTGTTGCACCAATTCTAGTATGGAGTGTTGCACGAACTCTAGTATGGAGTGTTCCACCATCACTAGTATGGAATGCTGGACAACTCTATTATTGAGTGTTGCACCTTCACTAGTATGGAGTGTTGCAACAACTCTAGTATGGAGGGTTGCACCATCATTAGCATGGAGTGTTGCGCCAACACTAGTATGGAGTGTTGCACCATCAAAAATATGGAGTGTTGCTGCATCACTAGTATGGAGTGTTGGTCCATCACTAGTATGGAGTGTTGCACCATCGCTAGTATGTAGTGTGGCACCAACTCTAGTATGGAGTGTTGCACCATCACTTGTATGTAGTCTTGCACAATCACTAGTATGGAGTGTTATACCATCACTAGTATGGAGTGTTGCAGCTACTCTAGTATGGAGGGTTGCACCATCACTAGTTTGGAGTGCTGCACCATTACCAGTATGGAGTGTTGCACCATCTCTAGTATGGTGTGTTGCACCATCACTAGTATGGAGTGTTGCACCATCACTAGTATGGAGTGTTGCAGCATCACTTGTATTGAGTGTTGCACCATCACTAGTACGGAGTGTTGCACCAACTCTAGTTTGGAGTGTTGCTCCATCATTGGTATTGAGTGTGCTCCTCACTAGTATGGAGTGTTCCACCATCACTAGTATGGAGTTTTGCACAAAACCTAGTATGGAGTGTTGCACCATCACTAGTATGGAGTGTTGCACCTTTACTATCATGGAGTGTATCACACTCACTAGTATTTTGTGTTGCACCAACACTTGTATGGAGTGTTGGACCAACTCTAGTATGGAGTGTTGAAGCAATTCAAGAATGGAGTGTTGCACCATCAATAGTATGGAGTGTTGCACCAACTCTAGTATGGAGTGTTGCACCATCACAGTATGGAGTGTTGCACCATCACTAGTATGGAGTGTTGCACCATCTCTAGTGTGGAGTGTTGCACCATCACCAGTATGGAGTGTTGCACCATCATTAGTATGGAGTGTTGCAACAACTCTAGTATGGAGTGTTGCAGCCACTCTAGTATGGAGTGTTGATCCATCACTAGTATGGAGTGTTGCACCATCACTAGTATGGAGTATTGCACCATCAAAAGTATGGTGTGTTGCAACAACTCTCGTAGGGAGTGTTGCACAATCACTAGTATGGAGTGTTGCTCCAACTCCAGTATGGAATGTTGCACCATCACTTATATGGAGTGTTGCACCATCACTAGTATGGTGTGTTGCACCATCACTAGTATGGAGTGCTGAAAAACTCTAGTATGGAGTGTTGCACCAACACTAGTATGGAGTGCTGCACCATCACCAGTATGGAGTGTTGCAACATCACTAGTATGGAGTGTCGCATCAACTTTATTATGGAGTGTTGCACCATCACGAGTATGGAGTGTTGAACATCACTAGTATGGAGTGTCGCATCAACTTTATTATGGAGTGTTGCACCATCACGAGTATGGAGTGTTGCACCATCACTATTATGGAGTGTTGCACCATCACTAGTATGGTGTGTTGCACCATCACTAGTATGGAGGTTGCACCATTATTATTATGGAGTGTTGCACCAACTATAGTATAGAGGGTTGCACCATCACTAGCATATAGTGTTGCGCCATCACTAGTATGGAGTGTTGCACCAACACTAGTATGTAGTGTTGCACCGTCACTAGTATGGAGTGATGCACCATCTCTAGTATGGAGTGTTGCACTAACTCTAGTATGGAGTGTTGCACCATCACTAGTATGGAGTGATGCTCCAACTCTAGTATGAAGTGTTGCACCATCACTAGTATGGAGTGTTGCACCAACTCTAGTATGGAGTGTTGCACTAACTCTAGTAAGGAGTGTTGCCCCATCACTAGTATGGAGTGATGCTCCAACTCTAGTATGGAGTGTTGCCCCATCACTAGTATGGAGTGTTGCACCATCATTAGCATGGAATGTTGCACCATCACTAGTATGGAGAGTTGCACCATCAATAGTATGGAGTGTTGCACATTCTTTAGTATGGAGTGCTGCAACATCTCTAGTATGGACTGTTGCACCAACTCGATAATGGAGGCTTGCACCATAACAAGCATGTAGTGTTGCTCCATCACCAGTATGGAGTGTTGCACCATCAATAGTATGGAGTGTTGCACCAACACTATTATGGAGTGTTGCACCAACTCTAGTATGGAGTGTTGCACCATCACAGTATGGAGTGTTGCACCATCACTAGTATGGAGTGTTGCACCAACTCTAGTAGGGAGTGTTGCACCATCACAAGCATGTAGTGTTGCTCCATCACCAGTATGCAGTGTTGCACCATCAATAGTATGGAGTGTTGCACCAACTCTAGTATGGAGTGTTGCACCAATTCTAGTATGGAGTGTTGCACCAACTCTAGTATGGAGTGTTCCACCATCACTAGTATGGAATGCTGGACAACTCTATTATTGAGTGTTGCACCTTCACTAGTATGGAGTGTTGCAACAACTCTAGTATGGAGGGTTGCACCATCATTAGCATGGAGTGTTGCACCAACACTAGTATGGAGTGTTGCACCATCAAAAATATGGAGTGTTGCTGCATCACTAGTATGGAGTGTTGGTCCATCACTAGTATGGAGTGTTGCACCATCGCTAGTATGTAGTGTGGCACCAACTCTAGTATGGAGTGTTGCACCATCACTTGTATGTAGTCTTGCACAATCACTAGTATGGAGTGTTATACCATCACTAGTATGGAGTGTTGCAGCTACTCTAGTATGGAGGGTTGCACCATCACTAGTTTGGAGTGCTGCACCATTACCAGTATGGAGTGTTGCACCATCTCTAGTATGGTGTGTTGCACCATCACTAGTATGGAGTGTTGCACCATCACTAGTATGGAGTGTTGCAGCATTACTTGTATTGAGTGTTGCACCATCACTAGTACGGAGTGTTGCACCAACTCTAGTTTGGAGTGTTGCTCCATCATTGGTATTGAGTGTGCTCCTCACTAGTATGGAGTGTTCCACCATCACTAGTATGGAGTTTTGCACAAAACCTAGTATGGAGTGTTGCACCATCACTAGTATGGAGTGTTGCACCTTTACTATCATGGAGTGTATCACACTCACTAGTATTTTGTGTTGCACCAACACTTGTATGGAGTGTTGGACCAACTCTAGTATGGAGTGTTGAAGCAATTCAAGAATGGAGTGTTGCACCATCAATAGTATGGAGTGTTGCACCAACTCTAGTATGGAGTGTTGCACCATCACAGTATGGAGTGTTGCACCATCACTAGTATGGAGTGTTGCACCATCTCTAGTGTGGAGTGTTGCACCATCACCAGTATGGAGTGTTGCACCATCATTAGTATGGAGTGTTGCAACAACTCTAGTATGGAGTGTTGCAGCCACTCTAGTATGGAGTGTTGATCCATCACTAGTATGGAGTGTTGCACCATCACTAGTATGGAGTATTGCACCATCAAAAGTATGGTGTGTTGCAACAACTCTCGTAGGGAGTGTTGCACAATCACTAGTATGGAGTGTTGCTCCAACTCCAGTATGGAATGTTGCACCATCACTTATATGGAGTGTTGCACCATCACTAGTATGGTGTGTTGCACCATCACTAGTATGGAGTGCTGAAAAACTCTAGTATGGAGTGTTGCACCAACACTAGTATGGAGTGCTGCACCATCACCAGTATGGAGTGTTGCAACATCACTAGTATGGAGTGTCGCATCAACTTTATTATGGAGTGTTGCACCATCACGAGTATGGAGTGTTGAACATCACTAGTATGGAGTGTCGCATCAACTTTATTATGGAGTGTTGCACCATCACGAGTATGGAGTGTTGCACCATCACTATTATGGAGTGTTGCACCATCACTAGTATGGTGTGTTGCACCATCACTAGTATGGAGGTTGCACCATTATTATTATGGAGTGTTGCACCAACTATAGTATAGAGGGTTGCACCATCACTAGCATATAGTGTTGCGCCATCACTAGTATGGAGTGTTGCACCAACACTAGTATGTAGTGTTGCACCGTCACTAGTATGGAGTGATGCACCATCTCTAGTATGGAGTGTTGCACTAACTCTAGTATGGAGTGTTGCACCATCACTAGTATGGAGTGATGCTCCAACTCTAGTATGAAGTGTTGCACCATCACTAGTATGGAGTGTTGCACCAACTCTAGTATGGAGTGTTGCACTAACTCTAGTAAGGAGTGTTGCCCCATCACTAGTATGGAGTGATGCTCCAACTCTAGTATGGAGTGTTGCCCCATCACTAGTATGGAGTGTTGCACCATCATTAGCATGGAATGTTGCACCATCACTAGTATGGAGAGTTGCACCATCAATAGTATGGAGTGTTGCACATTCTTTAGTATGGAGTGCTGCAACATCTCTAGTATGGACTGTTGCACCAACTCGATAATGGAGGCTTGCACCATAACAAGCATGTAGTGTTGCTCCATCACCAGTATGGAGTGTTGCACCATCAATAGTATGGAGTGTTGCACCAACACTATTATGGAGTGTTGCACCAACTCTAGTATGGAGTGTTGCACCATCACAGTATGGAGTGTTGCACCATCACTAGTATGGAGTGTTGCACCATCTCTAGTGTGGAGTGTTGCACCATCACCAGTATGGAGTGTTGCACCATCATTAGTATGGAGTGTTGCAACAACTCTAGTATGGAGTGTTGCAGCCACTCTAGTATGGAGTGTTGATCCATCACTAGCATGGAGTGTTGCACCATCACTAGTATGGAGTATTGCACCATCAAAAGTATGGTGTGTTGCACCAACTCTCGTAGGGAGTGTTGCACCATCACTAGTATGGAGTGTTGCTCCAACTCCAGTATGGAATGTTGCACCATCACTTATATGGAGTGTTGCACAATCACTAGTATGGAGTGTTGCACCATCACTAGTATGGAGTGCTGAAAAACTCTAGTATGGAGTGTTGCACCAACACTAGTATGGAGTGCTGCACCATCACCAGTATGGAGTGTTGCAACATCACTAGTATGGAGTGTCGCATCAACTTTATTATGGAGTGTTGCACCATCACGAGTATGGAGTGTTGAACATCACTAGTATGGCGTGTCGCATCAACTTTATTATGGAGTGTTGCACCATCACGAGTATGGAGTGTTGCACCATCACTATTATGGAGTGTTGCACCATCACTAGTATGGTGTGTTGCACCATCACTAGTATGGAGGTTGCACCATTATTATTATGGAGTGTTGCACCAACTATAGTATAGAGGGTTGCACCATCACTAGCATATAGTGTTGCGCCATCACTAGTATGGAGTGTTGCACCAACACTAGTATGGAGTGCTGCACCATCACCAGTATGGAGTGTTGCAACATCACTAGTATGGAGTGTCGCATCAACTTTATTATGGAGCGTTGCATCATCACGAGTATGGAGTGTTGAACATCACTAGTATGGAGTGTCGCATCAACTTTATTATGGAGTGTTGCACCATCACGAGTATGGAGTGTTGCACCATCACTATTATGGAGTGTTGCACCATCACTAGTATGGTGTGTTGCACCATCACTAGTATGGAGGTTGCACCATTATTATTATGGAGTTTTGCACGAACTATAGTGTAGAGGGTTGCACCATCACTTGTATGGAGTGTTGCACCATCACTAGTATGGAGTGTTGCACCAACTCTAGTTTGGAGTGTTGCTCCATCATTGGTATTGAGTGTGCTCCTCACTAGCATGGAGTGTTCCATCATCACTAGTATGGAGTTTTGCACAAAACCTAGTATGGAGTGTTGCACCATCACTAGTATGGAGTGTTGCACCTTTACTACTATGGAGTGTATCACAATCACTAGTATGGTGTGTTGCACCAACTCTAGTATGGAGTGTTGAACCAACTCTAGTATGGAGTGTTGAAGCAATTCAAGAATGGAGTGTTGCACCATCAATAGTATGGAGTGTTGCACCTTAGCTAGTATGGAGTGTTGCACCAACTCTAGTACGGAGTGTTGATCCATCACTAGTATGGAGTGTTGCACAATCACTAGTATGGAGTATTGCACCATCAAAAGTATGGTGTGTTGCACCAACTCTCGTAGGGAGTGTTGCACCATCTCTAGTATGGAGTGTTGCACCAACTCTAGTATGGAGACTTGCACCATGACTAGTATGGAGTGTTGCACCAACTCTAGTACGGAGTGTTGCTCCATCACTAATATGGAGTGTTGCACCAACTCTAGTACGGAGTAATGCTCCTTCACTAGTATGGAGTGTTGCACCATCACTAGTATGGAGTGTTGCACCATCACTAGTATGGAGTGTTGCAACATCACTAGTATGGAGTGTTGCACCAACTCTATTATGGAGTGTTGCTCCATCACTAGTATGGAGTGTTGCACCAACTCTAGTATTGAGGCTTGCACCATCACAAGCATGTAGTGTTGCTCCATCACCAGTATGTAGTGTTGCACCATCAATAGTATGGAGTGTTGCACCAACTCTAGTATGGAGTGTTTCACCAATTCTAGTATGGAGTGTTGCACCAACTCTAGTATGGAGTGTTCCACCATCACTAGTATGGAATGCTGGACAACTCTATTATTGAGTGTTGCACCTTCACTAGTATGGAGTGTTGCAACAACTCTAGTATGGAGTGTTGCACCATCATTAGCATGGAGTGTTGCACCAACACTAGTATGGAGTGTTGCACCTTCAAAAGTATGGAGTGTTGCTGCATCACTAGTATGGAGTGTTGGTCCATCACTAGTATGAAGTGTTGCACCATCGCTAGTATGGAGTGTGGCACCAACTCTAGTATGGAGTGTTGCACCATCACTTGTATGTAGTGTTGCACAATCAAAAGTATGGAGTGTTATACCATCACTAGTATGGAGTGTTGCAGCTACTCTAGTATGGAGTGTTGCACCATCACTAGTATGGAGTGTCGCATCAACTTTAGTATGGAGTGTTGCACCATCACTAGTATGGAGTGTTGCACCAACTCTAGTATGGAGTCTTGCACCAACTCTAGTATGGTGTGTTGCACCATCACTAGTATGTAGAGTTGCTCCAAGTCTAGTATGGAGTGTTGCACCATCACTAGTATGGAGTGTTGCACAATCACTAGTATGGAGTGTTGCACCATCACTAGTATGGAAAGTTGCAAAACTCTAGTATGGAGTGTTGCACCATCACTAGTATGGAGTGCTGTACCATCACCAGTATGGAGTGTTGCAACATCACTAGTATGGAGTGACGCATCAATTTATTATGGAGTGTTGCACCATCACGAGTATGGAGTGTTGCAACATCTCTATTATGGAGTGTTGCACCATCACTAGTATGGTATGTTGCACCATCACTGGTATGGAGGTTGCACCATCACTAGTATGGAGTGTTGCACCAACTCTAGTATGGAGTGTTGGACCAACTCTAGTATGCAGTGTTGCACCACCACTAGTATGGAGTGTTGCACGCTAATGAGTATGGAGTGTTGCACCATCACGAGTATGGAGTGTTGCACCAACACGAGTATGGAGTGTTGCACCATCACTAGTATGGAGTGTTGCACCAATTCTAGTACGGAGTGTTGCACCAACTCTAGTATAGAGTGTTCCACCATCACTAGTATGGAATGCTGGACCAACTCTAGTATTGACTGTTGCACCTTCACTACTATGGAGTGTTGCAAGAACTCTAGTATGGAGTGTTGTACTATCATTAGCATGGAGTGTTGCCCCAACTCTAGTATGGAGTGTTGCACCATCACTAGTATGGAGTGTTGCACCTCACTAGTATGGAGTGTGGCACCAACTCTAGTATGGTGTGTTGCACCATCACTAGTATGTAGTGTTGCACAATCACTAGTATAAAGTGTTGCACCATCACTATTATGGAGTGTTGCACCAACTATAGTATGGAGGGTTGCACCATCACTAGCATGCAGTGTTGCTCCATCACTAGTATGGAGTGTTGCACCAACTCTAGTATGGAGCGTTGCACCAACTCTAGTATGGAGTGTTGCACCATCACTAGTATGGAGTGTTGCTCCAACTCTAGTATGGAATGTTGCACCATCACTAGTATGGAGTGTTGCACCAACTCTAGTTTGGAGTGTTGGACCAACTCTAGTATGGAGTCTTGCACCATCATTAGTATGGAGTGTTGCACCAATTCTAGTATGGAGTCTTGCACCATCAATAGTATGGAGTGTTGCACCATCACTAGTATGGAGTGTTGCACCATCACTAGTATGGAGTGTTGCACCAACTCTAGTTTGGAGTGTTGGAACAACTCTAGTATGGAGTGTTGCACCAACTCTAGTATGGCAAGTTGCACAATCACTAGAATGGAGTGTTACACCATCACTAGTATGGAGTGTTGCACCAACTCTAGTATGGAGTGTTGGACCAACTCTAGTATGCAGTGTTGCACCACCACTTGTATGGATTGTTGCACGCTAAAAGGTATGGAGTGTTGCACCATCACTAGTATGGTGCGTTGCACCATCACGAGTATGAAGTTTTGCACCATCACTAGTATGGAATGCTGGACCAACTCTAGTATTGACTGTTGCACCTTCACTAATATGGAGTGTTGCAACAACTCTAGTATGGAGTGTTGCACCATCATTAGCATGGAGTGTTGCACCAACTCTAGTATGGAGTGTTGCTGCATCACTAGTATGGAGTGTTGGTCCATCACTGGTATGGATATGTTGCACCTCACTAGTATGTAGTGTTGCACAATCACTAGTATGGAGTGTTGCACCATCACTAGTATGGAGTGTTGCACCAACTCTAGTATGGAGTCTTGCACCAACTCTAGTATGGAGTGTTGCACCATCACTAGTATGGAGAGTTGCTCCAACTCTAGTATGGAGTGTTGCACCATCACTAGTATGGAGTGTTGCACAATCACTAGTATGGAGTGTTGCACCTTCACTAGTATGGAGTGTTGCAAAACTCTAGTATGGAGTATTGCACCATCACTAGTATGGAGTGCTGTACCATCACCAGTATGGAGTGTTGCAACATCACTAGTATGGAGTGTCGCATCAACTTTATTATGGAGTGTTGCACCATCACGAGTATGGAGTGTTGCAACATCTCTATTATGGAGTGTTGCACCATCACTAGTATGGTATGTTGCACCATCACTGGTATGGAGGTTGCACCATCTCTAGTATGGAGTGTTGCACCAACTCTAGTATGGAGTGTTGGACCAACTCTAGTATGCAGTGTTGCACCACCACTAGTATGGAGTGTTGCACGCTAACGAGTATGGAGTGTTGCACCATCACGAGTATGGAGTGTTGCACCAACACGAGTATGGAGTGTTGCACCATCACTAGTATGGAGTGTTGCACCAATTCTAGTACGGAGTGTTGCACCAACTCTAGTATGGAGTGTTCCACCATCACTAGTATGGAATGCTGGACCAACTCTAGTATTGACTGTTGCACCTTCACTACTATGGAGTGTTGCAACAACTCTAGTATGGAGTGTTGTACCATCATTAGCATGGAGTGTTGCCCCAACTCTAGTATGGAGTGCTGCACCATCACTAGTATGGAGTGTTGCACCTCACTAGTATGGAGTGTGGCACCAACTCTAGTATGGTGTGTTGCACCATCACTAGTATGTAGTGTTGCACAATCACAAGTATGGAGTGTTGCACCATCACTATTATGTAGTGTTGCACCAACTATAGTATGGAGGGTTGCACCATCACTAGCATGCAGTGTTGCTCCATCACTAGTATGGAGTGTTGCACCAACTCTAGTATGGAGCGTTGCACCAACTCTAGTATGGAGTGTTGCACCATCACTTGTATGGAGTGTTGCTCCAACTCTAGTATGGAATGTTGCACCATCACTAGTATGGAGTGTTGCACCATCACTAGTATGGAGTGTTGCAACATCACTAGTATGGAGTGTCGCATCAACTTTATTATGGAGTGTTGCACCATCATGAGTATGGAGTGTTGCACCATCACTATTATGGAGTGTTGCACCATCACTAGTATGGTGTGTTGCACCATCACTAGTATGGAGGTTGCACCATCACTATTATGGAGTGTTGCACCAACTATAGTATAGAGGGTAGCACCATCACTAGCATGCAGTGTTGCGCCATGACTAGTATGGAGTGTTGCACCAACTCTAGTATGGAGTGTTGCACTAACTCTAGTATGGAATGTTGCAACATCACTAGTATGTAGTGATGCTCCAACTCTAGTATGAAGTGTTACACCATCACTAGTATGGAGTGTTGCACCCACTCTAGTATGGAGTGTTGCAAAACTCTAGTAAGGAGTGTTGCACCATCACTAACATGGAGTGATGCTCCAACTCAAGTATGGAGTGTTGCACCATCACTAGTATGGAGTGTTGCACCATCATTAGAATGGAATGTTGCACCATCACTAGTATGGAGAGTTGCACCATCAATAGTATGGAGTGTTTTACCAACTTTATTATGGAGTGTTGCACCATCTCTAGTATGGAGTGTTGCACCAACTATAGTATGGAGTGTTGCACCGTCACTAGTATGGAGTGTTGCACCATCACTAGTATTGAGTGTTGCACCAACACTAGTATGGAGTGTTGCACCAACTCTAGTACGGAGTGTTAATCCATTACTAGTATGGAGTGTTGCACAATCACTAGTATGGAGTATTGCACCATCAAAAGTATGGAGTGTTGCACCAACTCTAGTAGGGAGTGTTGCACCATCACTAGTATGGAGTGTTGCACCAACTCTAGTATGGAGTGTTGCACCATGACTAGTATGGAGTGTTGCACAAACTCTAGTGCGGAGTGTTGCTCCATCACTAATATGCATTGTTGCTCCATTACCAGTATGGAGTGTTGCACAAACACTAGTATGGAGTGTTGCGACAACTCTAGTATGGAGTGTTGCTCCAACTGTAGTATGGAGTGTTGCACCATCACTAATATGGTGTGTTGCACGATCACTAGTATGGAGTGTTGCACCATCACTAGTATGGAGTGTTGCACCATCAATAGCATGGAGTGTTCCACCAACTCTTGTATGGAGTGTTGAGCCACTCTAGTATGGAGTGTTGCACCAACTCTAGTAGGGAGTGTTGCACCATCACTAGTATGGAGTGTTGCACCAACTCTAGTATGGAGTGTTGCACCATCACTAGTATGGAGTATTGCACCATCAAAAGTATGGTGTGTTGCACCAACTCTCGTAGGGAGTGTTGTACCATCTCTAGTATGGAGTGTTGCACCAACTCTAGTACGGAGTGTTGCTCCATCACTAATATGGAGTGTTGCACCAACTCTAGTACGGAGTGATGCTCCTTCACTAGTATGGAGTGTTGCACCATCACTAGTATGGAGTGTTGCACCATCACTAGTATGGAGTGTTGCAACATCACTAGTATGGAGTGTTGCACCAACTCTATTATGGAGTGTTGCTCCATCACTAGTATGGAGTGTTGCACCATCATTATTATGGATTGTTGCACCATCACTAGTATGGAGTGATGCACCATCACTAGTATGGAGTGTTGCACCATTACTAGTATGGTGTGTTGCACCAAATTTAGTATGGAGAGTTGCACCATCACTAGTATGGAGTGTTGCACCATCAATAGTATGGAGTGTTGCACCATCACTAGTATGGAGAATTGCACAATCACTAGTATGTAGTGTTGCACCATCACTAGTATGGAGTGTTGCACCATCAATAGTATGGAGTGTTGCACCAACTCTAGTATGGAGTGTTTCACCAATTCTAGTATGGAGTGTTGCACCTTCTCTAGTATGGAGTGTTCCACCATCACTAGTATGGAATGCTGGACAACTCTATTATTGAGTGTTGCACCTTCACTAGTATGGAGTGTTGCAACAACTCTAGTATGGAGTGTTGCACCATCATTAGCATGGAGTGTTGCACCAACACTAGTATGGAGTGTTGCACCATCAAAAGTATGGAGTGTTGCTGCATCACTAGTATGGAGTGTTGGTCCATCACTAGTATGGAGTGTTGCACCATCGCTAGTATGGAGTGTGGCACCATCTCTAGTATGGAGTGTTGCACCATCACTTGTATGTAGTGTTGCACAATCAAAAGTATGGAGTGTTATACCATCACTAGTATGGAGTGTTGCAGCTACTCTAGTATGGAGGGTTGCAACATCACTAGTTTGGAGTGCTGCACCATTACCAGTATGGAGTGTTGCACCATCTCTAGTATGGAGTGTTGCACCATCACTAGTATGGAGTGTCGCATCAACTTTAGTGTGGAGTGTTGCTCCATCACTAATATGTATTGTTGCTCCATTACCAGTATGGAGTGTTGCACAAACACTAGTATGGAGTGTTGCGACAACTCTAGTATGGAGTATTGCTCCAACTGTAGTATGGAGTGTTGCACCATCTCTAATATGGTGTGTTGCACGATCACTAGTATGGAGTGTTGCACCATCACTAGTATGGAGTGTTGCAGCATCAATAGCATGGAGTGTTCCACCAACTCTTGTATGGAGTGTTGAGCCACTCTAGTATGGAGTGTTGCACCAACTCTAGTAGGGAGTGTTGCACCATCACTAGTATGGAGTGTTGCACCAACTCTAGTATGGAGTGTTGCACCATCACTAGTATGGAGTATTGCACCATCAAAAGTATGGTGTGTTGCACCAACTCTCGTAGGGAGTGTTGTACCATCTCTAGTATGGAGTGTTGCACCAACTCTAGTACGGAGTGTTGCTCCATCACTAATATGGAGTGTTGCACCAACTCTAGTACGGAGTGATGCTCCTTCACTAGTATGGAGTGTTGCACCATCACTAGTATGGAGTGTTGCACCATCACTAGTATGGAGTGTTGCAACATCACTAGTATGGAGTGTTGCACCAACTCTATTATGGAGTGTTGCTCCATCACTAGTATGGAGTGTTGCACCATCATTATTATGGATTGTTGCACCATCACTAGTATGGAGTGATGCTCCATCACTAGTATGGAGTGTTGCACCATTACTAGTATGGTGTGTTGCACCAAATTTAGTATGGAGAGTTGCACCATCACTAGTATGGAGAATTGCACAATCACTAGTATGTAGTGTTGCACCATCACTAGTATGGAGTGTTGCACCATCAATAGTATGGAGTGTTGCACCAACTCTAGTATGGAGTGTTTCACCAATTCTAGTATGGAGTGTTGCACCTTCTCTAGTATGGAGTGTTCCACCATCACTAGTATGGAATGCTGGACAACTCTATTATTGAGTGTTGCACCTTCACTAGTATGGAGTGTTGCAACAACTCTAGTATGGAGTGTTGCACCATCATTAGCATGGAGTGTTGCACCAACACTAGTATGGAGTGTTGCACCATCAAAAGTATGGAGTGTTGCTGCATCACTAGTATGGAGTGTTGGTCCATCACTAGTATGGAGTGTTGCACCATCGCTAGTATGGAGTGTGGCACCATCTCTAGTATGGAGTGTTGCACCATCACTTGTATGTAGTGTTGCACAATCAAAAGTATGGAGTGTTATACCATCACTAGTATGGAGTGTTGCAGCTACTCTAGTATGGAGGGTTGCAACATCACTAGTTTGGAGTGCTGCACCATTACCAGTATGGAGTGTTGCACCATCTCTAGTATGGAGTGTTGCACCATCACTAGTATGGAGTGTCGCATCAACTTTAGTGTGGAGTGTTGCACCATCACTAGTATGGAGTGTTGCTCCAACTCTAGTATGGAGTGTTGCACCATCACTAGTATGGTGTGTTGCACAATTACTAGTATGGAGTGTTGCACCATCACTAGTATGGATTGTTGCAAAACTCTATTATGTAGAATTGCACCATCACTAGTATGGAGTGCTGCACCATCACCAGTATGGAGTGTTGCAACATCACTAGTATGGACTGTCGCATCAACGTTATTATGGAGTGTTGCACCAACACGAGTATGGAGAGTTGCACCATCACTATTATGGAGTGTTGCACCGTCACTAGTATGGTGTGTTGCACCATCTCTAGTATGGAGTGTTGCACCATCACTTGTATGTAGTGTTGCACAATCAAAAGTATGGAGTGTTATACCATCACTAGTATGGAGTGTTGCAGCTACTCTAGTATGGAGGGTTGCAACATCACTAGTTTGGAGTGCTGCACCATTACCAGTATGGAGTGTTGCACCATCTCTAGTATGGAGTGTTGCACCATCACTAGTATGGAGTGTCGCATCAACTTTAGTGTGGAGTGTTGCTCCATCACTAATATGCATTGTTGCTCCATTACCAGTATGGAGTGTTGCACAAACACTAGTATGGAGTGTTGCGACAACTCTAGTATGGAGTGTTGCTCCAACTGTAGTATGGAGTGTTGCACCATCTCTAATATGGTGTGTTGCACGATCACTAGTATGGAGTGTTGCACCATCACTAGTATGGAGTGTTGCAGCATCAATAGCATGGAGTGTTCCACCAACTCTTGTATGGAGTGTTGAGCCACTCTAGTATGGAGTGTTGCACCAACTCTAGTAGGGAGTGTTGCACCATCACTAGTATGGAGTGTTGCACCAACTCTAGTATGGAGTGTTGCACCATCACTAGTATGGAGTATTGCACCATCAATAGTATGGTGTGTTGCACCAACTCTCGTAGGGAGTGTTGTACCATCTCTAGTATGGAGTGTTGCACCAACACTAGTACGGAGTGTTGCTCCATCACTAATATGGAGTGTTGCACCAACTCTAGTACGGAGTGATGCTCCTTCACTAGTATGGAGTGTTGCACCATCACTAGTATGGAGTGTTGCACCATCACTAGTATGGAGTGTTGCAACATCACTAGTATGGAGTGTTGCACCAACTCTATTATGGAGTGTTGCTCCATCACTAGTATGGAGTGTTGCACCATCATTATTATGGATTGTTGCACCATCACTAGTATGGAGTGATGCACCATCACTAGTATGGAGTGTTGCACCATTACTAGTATGGTGTGTTGCACCAAATTTAGTATGGAGAGTTGCACCATCACTAGTATGGAGTTTTGCACCATCAATAGTATGGAGTGTTGCACCATCACTAGTATGGAGAATTGCACAATCACTAGTATGTAGTGTTGCACCATCACTAGTATGGAGTGTTGCACCATCAATAGTATGGAGTGTTGCACCAACTCTAGTATGGAGTGTTTCACCAATTCTAGTATGGAGTGTTGCACCTTCTCTAGTATGGAGTGTTCCACCATCACTAGTATGGAATGCTGGACAACTCTATTATTGAGTGTTGCACCTTCACTAGTATGGAGTGTTGCAACAACTCTAGTATGGAGTGTTGCACCATCATTAGCATGGAGTGTTGCACCAACACTAGTATGGAGTGTTGCACCATCAAAAGTATGGAGTGTTGCTGCATCACTAGTATGGAGTGTAGGTCCATCACTAGTATGGAGTGTTGCACCATCGCTAGTATGGAGTGTGGCACCATCTCTAGTATGGAGTGTTGCACCATCACTTGTATGTAGTGTTGCACAATCAAAAGTATGGAGTGTTATACCATCACTAGTATGGAGTGTTGCAGCTACTCTAGTATGGAGGGTTGCAACATCACTAGTTTGGAGTGCTGCACCATTACCAGTATGGAGTGTTGCACCATCTCTAGTATGGAGTGTTGCACCATCACTAGTATGGAGTGTCGCATCAACTTTAGTGTGGAGTGTTGCACCATCACTAGTATGGAGTGTTGCTCCAACTCTAGTATGGAGTGTTGCACCATCACTACTATGGTGTGATGCACAATTACTAGTATGGAGTGTTGCACCATCACTAGTATGGATTGTTGCAAAACTCTATTATGTAGAATTGCACCATCACTAGTATGGAGTGCTGCACCATCACCAGTATGGAGTGTTGCAACATCACTAGTATGGACTGTCGCATCAATGTTATTATGGAGTGTTGCACCATCACGAGTATGGAGAGTTGCACCATCACTATTATGGAGTGTTGCACCGTCACTAGTATGGTGTGTTGCACCATCACTAGTATGGAGGTTGCACCATCACTATTATGGAGTGTTGCACCAACTATAGTATAGAGGGTTGCACAATCACTATCATGCAGTGTGCGCCATCAATATTATGGAGTGTTGCACCAACTCTAGTATGGAGTGTTGCACCAACTCTAGTATGGAGTGTTGCACCATCACTAGTATGGAGTGTTGCACCAATTCTAGTATGGAGTATTGCACCATTACTAGTATGGAGTGTTGCACCATCACTAGTATGGAATGTTGAACCAACTCTAGTATGGAGTGTTGCACCTTCTCTAGTTTGGAGTGTTGCACCATCATTAGTATGGAGTGTTGCACCAATTCTAATATGGAGTCTTGCACCATCAATAGTATGGAGTGTTGCACCATCACTAGTATGGAGTGTTGCACCATCACTAGTATGGAGTGTTGCACCAACTCTAGTTTGGAGTGTTGGACCAACTCTAGTATGGAGTGTTGCACCAACTCTAGTATGGCAAGTTGCACAATCACTAGAATGGAGTGTTGCACCATCACTAGTATGGAGTGTTGCACCAACTCTAGTATGTAGTGTTGCACCAACTCTAGTATGGAGTGTTGCACCATCTCTAGTATGGAGTGTTGCACCAATTCTAGTATGGAGTATTGCACCATTACTAGTATGGAGTGTTGCACCATCACTAGTATGGAATGTTGAACCAACTCTAGTATGGAGTGTTGCACCTTCTCTAGTATGGAGTGTTGCACCATCATTAGTATGGAGTGTTGCACCAATTCTAGTATGGAGTCTTGCACCATCAATAGTATGGAGTGTTGCACCATCACTAGTATGGAGTGTTGCACCATCACTAGTATGGAGTGTTGCACCAACTCTAGTTTGGAGTGTTGGACCAACTCTAGTATGGAGTGTTGCACCAACTCTAGTATGGCAAGTTGCACAATCACTAGAATGGAGTGTTGCACCATCACTAGTATGGAGTGTTGCACCAACTCTAGTATGGAGTGTTGGACCAACTCTAGTATGCAGTGTTGCACCACCACTAGTATGGATTGTTGTACGCTAACAAGTATGGAGTGTTGCACCATCACTAGTATGGAGCGTTGCACCAACACGAGTATGAAGTTTTGCACCATCACTAGTATGGAGTGTTGCAGCAATTCTAGTATGGAGTGTTGCACCAACTCTAGTATGGAGTGTTGCACCATCACTAGTATGGAATGCTGGACCAACTCTAGTATTGACTGTTGCACCTTCACTAATATGGAGTGTTGCAACAACTCTAGTATGGAGTGTTGCACCATCATTAGCATGGAGTGTTGCACCAACTCTAGTATGGAGTGTTGCTGCATCACTAGTATGGAGTGTTGGTCCATCACTAGTATGGATGTGTTGCACCTCACTAGTATGTAGTGTTGCACAATCACTAGTATGGTGTGTTGCACCATCACTAGTATGGAGTGTTGCACCAACTCTAGTATGGAGTCTTGCACCAACTCTAGTATGGTGTGTTGCACCATCACTAGTATGTAGAGTTGCTCCAACTCTAGTATGGAGTGTTGCACCATCACTAGTATGGACTGTTGCACAATCACTAGTATGGAGTGTTGCACCTTCACTAGTATGGAGTGTTGCACCAACTCTAGTATGGAGTCTTGCACCAACTCTAGTATGGTGTGTTGCACCATCACTAGTATGTAGAGTTGCTCCAACTCTAGTATGGAGTGTTGCACCATCACTAGTATGGAGTGTTGCACAATCACTAGTATGGAGTGTTGCACCATCACTAGTATGGAAAGTTGCAAAACTCTTTTATGGAGTGTTGCACCATCACTAGTATGGAGTGCTGTACCATCACCAGTATGGAGTGTTGCAACATCACTAGTATGGAGTGACGCATCAACTTTATTAAGGAGTGTTGCACCATCACGAGTATGGAGTGTTGCAACATCTCTATTTTGGAGTGTTGCACCATCACTAGTATGGTATGTTGCACCATCACTGGTATGGAGGTTGCACCATCACTAGTATGGAGTGTTGCACCAACTTTAGTATGGAGTGTTGGACCAACTCTAGTATGCAGTGTTGCACCACCACTAGTATGGAGTGTTGCACGCTAACGAGTATGGAGTGTTGCACCATCACGAGTATGGAGTGTTGCACCAACACGAGTATGGAGTGTTGCACCATCACTAGTATGGAGTGTTGCACCAATTCTAGTACGGAGTGTTGCACCAACTCTAGTATGGAGTGTTCCACCATCACTAGTATGGAATGCTGGACCAACTCTAGTATTGCCTTTTGCACCTTCACTACTCTGGAGTGTTGCAACAACTCTAGTATGGAGTGTTGTACCATCATTAGCATGGAGTGTTGCCCCAACTCTAGTATGGAGTGTTGCACCAACACTAGTATGGAGTGTTGCACCTCACTAGTATGGAGTGTTGCAACATCACTAGTATGGAGTGTTGCACCAACTCTATTATGGAGTGTTGCTCCATCACTAGTATGGAGTGTTGCACCATCATTATTATGGATTGTTGCACCATCACTAGTATGGAGTGATGCACCATCACTAGTATGGAGTGTTGCACCATTACTAGTATGGTGTGTTGCACCAAATTTAGTATGGAGAGTTGCACCATCACTAGTATGGAGTGTTGCACCATCAGTAGTATGGAGTGTTGCACCATCACTAGTATGGAGAATTGCACAATCACTAGTATGTAGTGTTGCACCATCACTAGTATGGAGTGTTGTCCCATCACTAGTATGGAGTGTTGCACCAACTCTAGTATTGAGGCTTGCACCATCACAAGCATGTAGTGTTGCTCCATCACCAGTATGGAGTGTTGCACCATCAATAGTATGGAGTGTTGCACCAACTCTAGTATGGAGTGTTTCACCAATTCTAGTATGGAGTGTTGCACCAACTCTAGTATGGAGTGTTCCACCATCACTAGTATGGAATGCTGGACAACTCTATTATTGAGTGTTGCACCTTCACTAGTATGGAGTGTTGCAACAACTCTAGTATGGAGTGTTGCACCATCATTAGCATGGAGTGTTGCACCAACACTAGTATGGAGTGTTGCACCATCAAAAGTATGGAGCGTTGCTGCATCACTAGTATGGAGTGTTGGTCCATCACTAGTATGGAGTGTTGCACCATCGCTAGTATGGAGTGTGGCACCAACTCTAGTATGGAGTGTTGCACCATCACTTGTATGTAGTGTTGCACAATCAAAAGTATGGAGTGTTATACCATCACTAGTATGGAGTGTTGCAGCTACTCTAGTATGGAGGTTTGCAACATCACTAGTTTGGAGTGCTGCACCATTACCAGTATGGAGTGTTGCACCATCTCTAGTATGGAGTGTTGCACCATCACTAGTATGGAGTGTCGCATCAACTTTAGTATGGAGTGTTGCACCATCACTAGTATGGAGTGTTGCTCCAACTCTAGTATGGAGTGTTGCACCATCACTAGTATGGTGTGTTGCACAATTACTAGTATGGAGTGTTGCACCATCACTAGTATGGATTGTTGCAAAACTCTATTATGTAGATTTGCACCATCACTCTTATGGAGTGCTGCACCATCACCAGTATGGAGTGTTGCAACATCACTAGTATGGAGTGTCGCATCAACGTTATTATGGAGTGTTGCACCATCACGAGTATGGAGAGTTGCACCATCACTATTATGGAGTGTTGCACCATCACTAGTATGGTGTGTTGCACCATCACTAGTATGGAGGTTGCACCATCACTATTATGGAGTGTTGCACCAACTATAGTATAGAGGGTTGCACAATCACTATCATGCAGTGTTCCGCCATCAATATTATGGAGTGTTGCACCAACACTAGTATGGAGTGTTGCACCAATTCTAGTATGGAGTTTTGCACCATTACTAGTATGGAGTGTTGCACCATCACTAGTATGGAATGTTGAACCAACTCTAGTATGGATTGTTGCACCTTCTCTAGTATGGAGTGTTGCACCATCATTAGTATGGAGTGTTGCACCAATTCTAGTATGGAGTCTTGCACCATCAATAGTATGGAGTGTTGCACCATCACTAGTATGGAGTGTTGCACCATCACTAGTACGGAGTGTTGCACCAACTCTAGTTTGGAGTGTTGGACCAACTCTAGTATGGAGTGTTGCACCAACTCTAGTATGGCAAGTTGCACAATCACTAGAATGGAGTGTTGCACCATCACTAGTATGGAGTGTTGCACCAACTCTAGTATGGAGTGTTGGACCAAATCTAGTCTGCAGTGTTGCACCACCACTAGTATGGATTGTTGCACGCTAACAAGTATGGAGTGTTGCACCATCACTAGTATGGAGCGTTGCACCAACACGAGTATGAAGTTTTGCACCATCACTAGTATGGAGTGTTGCAGCAATTCTAGTATGGAGTGTTGCACCAACTCTAGTATGGAGTGTTGCACCATCACTAGTATGGAATGCTGGACCAACTCTAGTATTGACTGTTGCACCTTCACTAATATGGAGTGTTGCAACAACTCTAGTATGGAGTGTTGCACCACCATTAGCATGGAGTGTTGCACCAACTCTAGTATGGAGTGTTGCTGCATCACTAGTATGGAGTGTTGCACCATCACTAGTATGGAGTGTTGCACCAATTCTAGTACGGAGTGTTGCACCAACTCTAGTATGGAGTGTTCCACCATCACTAGTATGGAATGCTGGACCTACTCTAGTATTGACTGTTGCACCTTCACTACTATGGAGTGTTGCAACAACTCTAGTATGGAGTGTTGTACCATCATTAGCATGGAGTGTTGCCCCAACTCTAGTATCGAGTGTTGCACCATCACTAGTATGGAGTGTTGCACCTCACTAGTATGGAGTGTGGCACCAACTCTAGTATGGTGTGTTGCACCATCACTAGAATGTAGTGTTGCACAATCACAAGTATGGAGTGTTGCACCATCACTATTATGGAGTGTTGCACCAACTATAGTATGGAGGGTTGCACCATCACTAGCATGCAGTGTTGCTCCATCACTAGTATGGAGTGTTGCACCAACTCTAGTATGGAGCGTTGCACCAACTCTAGTATGGAGTGTTGCACCATCACTAGTATGGAGTGTTGCTCCAACTCTCGAATGGAATGTTGCACCATCACTAGTATGGACTGTTGCACAATCACTAGTATGGAGTGTTGCACCATCACTAGTATGGAGTGTTGCAAAACTGTAGTATGGAGTGTTGCACCAACACTAGTATGGAGTGCTGCACCATCACCGGTATGGAGTGTTGCAACATCACTAGTATGGAGTGTCGCATCAACTTTATTATGGAGTGTTGCACCATCACGAGTATGGAGTGTTGCACCATCACTATTATGGAGTGTTGCACCATCACTAGTATGGTGTGTTGCACCATCACTAGTATGGAGGTTGCACCATCACTATTATGGAGTGTTGCACCAACTATAGTATAGAGGGTTGCACCATCACTAGCATGCAGTGTTGCGCCATCACTAGTATGGAGTGTTGCACCAACTCTAGTATGGAGTGTTGCACTAACTCTAGTATGGAGTGTTGCAACATCACTAGTATGGAGTGATGCTCCAACTCTAGTATGAAGTGTTGCACCATCACTAGTATGGAGTGTTGCACCAACTCTAGTATGGAGTGTTGCACTAACTCTAGTAAGGAGTGTTGCACCATCACTACTATGGAGTGATGCTCCAACTCAAGTATGGAGTGTTGCACCATCACTAGTATGGAGTGTTGCACCTTCATTAGAATGGAATGTTGCACCATCACTAGTATGGAGAGTTGCACCATCAATAGTATGGAGTGTTTTACCAACTTTATTATGGAGTGTTGCACCATCTCTAGTATGGAGCGTTGCACCAACTATAGTATGGAGTGTTGCACCATCACTAGTATGGAGTGTTGCAACATCACTAGTATTGAGTGTTGCATCAACACTAGTATGGAGTGTTGCACCAACTCTAGTACGGAGTGTTAATCCATTACTAGTATGGAGTGTTGCACAATCACTAGTATGGAGTATTGCACCATCAAAAGTATGGAGTGTTGCACCAACTCTAGTAGGGAGTGTTGCACCATCACTAGTATGGAGTGTTGCACCAACTCTAGTATGGAGTGTTGCACCATGACTAGTATGGAGTGTTGCACCAACTCTAGTGCGGAGTGTTGCTCCATCACTAATATGCATTGTTGCTCCATTACCAGTATGGAGTGTTGCACAAACACTAGTATGGAGTGTTGCGACAACTCTAGTATGGAGTGTTGCTCCAACTGTAGTATGGAGTGTTGCACCATCACTAATATGGAGTGTTGCACGATCACTAGTATGGAGTGTTGCACCATCACCAGTATGGAGTGTTGCACCATCAATAGCATGGAGTGTTCCACCAACTCTTGTATGGAGTGTTGAGCCACTCTAGTATGGAGTGTTGCACCAACTCTAGTAGGGAGTGTTGCACCATCACTAGTATGGAGTGTTGCACCAACTCTAGTATGGAGTGTTGCACCATCACTAGTATGGAGTGTTGCACCAACTCTAGTACGGAGTGCTGCTCCATCACTAGTATGGAGTGTTGCACCATCACTACTATGGTGTGTTGCACCATTACTAGTATGGAGTGTTGCACCATCACTAGTATGGAGTTTTGCACCAACTCTATTATGGAGTGTTGCTCCATCACTAGTATGGAGTGTTGCACCATCATTTGTATGGATTGTTGCACCATCACTAGTATGGAGTGATGCACCATCACTAGTATGGAGTGTTGCACCATTACTAGTATGGTGTGTTGCACCAACCTTAGTATGGAGAGTTGCACCATCACCACTATGGAGTGTTGCACCATCAATCTTATGGAGTGTTGAACCATCACTAGTATGGAGTATTGCACAATCTCTAGTATGTAGTGTTGCACCATCACTAGTATGGAGTGTTGCCCCATCACTAGTATGGAGTGTTGCACCATCACTAGTATGGAGCGTTGCACCAACTCTAGTATGGAGTGTTGCACCAATTCTAGTATGGAGCGTTGCACCAACTCTAGTATGGAGTGTTGAACCATCACTAGTATGGAATGCTGGACAACTCTATAATTGAGTGTTGCACCTTCACTAATATGGAGTGTTGCAACAACTCTAGTATGGAGTGTTACACCATCACTAGTATGGAGTGTTGCACCAACTCTAGTATGTTGTGTTGCACCATCACTAGTATGGAGTGTTGCACCAAACCTAATATGGAGTGTTGCACCATCACTAGTATGGAGTGTTGCACCATCACTAGTATGGAGTGTTGCACCAACTCTAGTATGGAGTGTTGCACCATCACTAGTATGGAGTGTTGCACCAACTCTAGTATGGAGTGTTGCACCATCACTAGTATGGAGTGTTGCACCATCACTAGTATGCAGTGTTGCACCATCACTAGTATGGAGTGTTGCACCAATGCTAGTATGGAGTGTTGCACCATCACTAGTATGGAGTGTTGCACCATCACTAGTATGGAGTGTTGCACCATCACTAGTATGGAGTGTTGCACCAACACTAGTATGGAGTGTTGCACCAACTCTAGTATGGAGTGTTGCACCATCACTAGTATGGAGTGTTGCACCATCACTAGTATGGAGTGTTGCACCATCACTAGTATGGAGTGTTGCAACAACTCTAGTATGGACTGTTGCACCATCGTTAACATGGAGTGTTGCACCAACTCTAGTATGGAGTGTTGCACCATCAAAAGTATGGAGTGTTGCTGCATTACTAGCATGGATTGTTGGTCCATCACTAGTATGGAGTGTTGCACCATCACTAGTATGGAGTGTGGCACCAACTCTAGTATGGAGTGTTGCACCATCACTAGTATATAGTGTTGCACAATCACTAGTATGGAGTGTTGCACCATCACTAGTATGGAGTGTTGCAGCTACTCTAGTATGGGGTGTTGCACCATCACTAGTATGGAGTGCTGCACCATTACCAGTATGGAGTGTTGCACCATTTCTAGTATGGAGTGTTGCACCATCACTAGTATGGAGTGTCGCATCAACTTTAGTATGGAGTGTTGCAGCATCACTATTATGGAGTGTTGCACCATCACTAGTATGGAGTGTTGCACCATCACTAGTATGGAGTGTTGCACCATCACTATTATGGAGTGTTGCACCAACTATAGTATAGAGGGTTGCACCATCACTAGCATGCAGTGTTGCTCCATCACTAGTATGGAGTGTTGCACCAACACTAGTATGGAGTGTTGCAACATCACTAGTATGGAGTGTTGCACCAACTCTAGTATGGAGCGTTGCACCAACTCTAGTATGGAGTGTTGCACCATCAATAGTATGGAGTGTTGCACCAACTCTAGTATGGAGTGTTGCACCATGACTAGTATGGAGTGTTGCACCAACTCTAGTGCGGAGTGTTGCTCCATCACTAATATGTATTGTTGCTCCATTACCAGTATGGAGTGTTGCACAAACACTAGTATGGAGTGTTGCGACAACTCTAGTATGTAGTGTTGCTCCAACTGTAGTATGGAGTGTTGCACCATCACTAATATGGAGTGTTGCACGATCACTAGTATGGAGTGTTGCACCATCACTAGTATGGAGTGTTGCACCATCAATAGCATGGAGTGTTCCACCAACTCTTGTATGGAGTGTTGAGCCACTCTAGTATGGAGTGTTGCACCAACTCTAGTAGGGAGTGTTGCACCATCACTAGTATGGAGTGTTGCACCAACTCTAGTATGGAGTGTTGCACCAAGTCTAGTACGGAGTGATGCTCCATCACTAGTATGGAGTGTTGTACCATCACTACTATGGATTGTTGCACCATTACTAGTATGGAGTGTTGCACCATCAATAGTATGGAGTTTTGCACCAACTCTATTATGGAGTGTTGCTCCATCACTAGTATGGAGTGTTGCACCATCATTTGTATGGATTGTTGCACCATCACTAGTATGGAGTGATGCACCATCACTAGTATGGAGCGTTGCACCATTACTAGTATGGTGTGTTGCACCAACCTTAGTATGGAGAGTTGCACCATCACTACTATGGAGTGTTGCACCATCAATAGTATGGAGTGTTGAACCATCACTAGTATGGAGTATTGCACAATCTCTAGTATGTAGTGTTGCACCATCACTAGTATGGAGTGTTGCCCCATCACTAGTATGGAGTGTTGCACCAACTCTAGTATGGAGTTTTGCACCATCACAAGCATGTAGTGTTGCTCCATCACCAGTATGGAATGTTGCACCATCACTAGTATGGAGCGTTGCACCAACTCTAGTATGGAGTGTTGCACCAATTCTAGTATGGATCGTTGCACCAACTCTAGTATGGAGTGTTGCACCATCACTAGTATGGAATGCTGGACAACTCTATAATTGAGTGTTGCACCTTCACCAGTATGGAGTGTTGCAACAACTCTAGTATGGAGTGTTGCACCATTATTAGCATGGAGTGTTGCACCAACTCTAGTATGGAGTGTTGCACCATCAAAAGTATGGAGTGTTGCTGCATTACAAGTATGGAGTGTTGGTCCATCACTAGTATGGAGTGTTGCACCATCACTAGTATGGAGTGTGGCACCAACTCTAGTATGGAGTGTTGCACCATCACTAGTATGGAATATTGCACAATCTCTAGTATGTAGTGTTGCACCATCACTAGTATGGAGTGTTGCCCCATCACTAGTATGGAGTGTTGCAAAAACTGTAGTATGGAGTGTTGCACCATCACAAGCATGTAGTTTTGCTCCATCACCAGTATGGAGTGTTGCACCATCACTAGTATGGAGTGTTGCACCAACTCTAGTATGGAGTGTTGCACCAATTCTAGTATGGAGCGTTGCACCAACTCTAGTATGGAGTGTTGCACCATCACTAGTATGGAATGCTGGACAACTCTATAATTGAGTGTTGCACCTTCACTAGTATGGAGTGTTGCAACAACTCTAGTATGGAGTGTTGCACCATCGTTAACATGGAGTGTTGCACCAACTCTAGTATGGAGTGTTGCACCATCAAAAGTATGGAGTGTTGCTGCATTACTAGTATGGAGTGTTGGTCCATCACTAGTATGGAGTGTTGCACCATCACTAGGATGGAGTGTGGCACCATCACTAGTATGTAGTGTTGCACAATCACTAGTATGGAGTGTTGCACCATCACTACTATGGAGTGTTGCAGCTACTCTAGTATTGAGTGTTGCACCATCACTAATATGGAGTGCTGCACCATTACCAGTATGGAGTGTTGGACCATTTCTAGTATGGAGTGTTGCACCATCACTAGTATGGAGTGTCGCATCAACTTTAGTATGGAGTGTTGCAGCATCACTATTATGGAGTATTGCACCATCACTAGTATGGAGTGTTGCACCATCACTAATTTGGAGTGTTGCACCATCACTATTATGGAGTGTTGCACCAACTATAGTATAGAGGGTTGCACCATCACTAGCATGCAGTGTTGCTCCATCACTAGTATGGAGTGTTGCACCAACACTAGTATGGAGTGTTGCAACATCACTAGTATGGAGTGTTGCACCAACTCTAGTATGGAGCGTTGCACCAACTCTAGTATGGAGTGTTGCACCATCACTAGTATGGAGTGTTGCTCCAACTCTAGTATGGAATGTTGCACCATCACTAGTATGGAGTGTTGCACAATCACTAGTATGGAGTGTTGCACCATCACTGGTATGGAGTGTTGCAAAACTCTAGTATGGAGTGTTGCACCAACACTAGTATGGAGTGCTGCACCATCACTAGTACGGAGTGTTGAACATCACTAGTATGGCGTGTCGCATCAACTTTATTATGGAGTGTTGCACCATCACGAGTATGGAGTGTTGCACCATCACTATTATGGAGTGTTGCACCATCACTAGTATGGTGTGTTGCACCATCACTAGTATGGAGGTTGCACCATCACTATTATGGAGTGTTGCACCAACTATAGTATAGAGGGTTGCACCATCACTAGCATATAGTGTTGCGCCATCACTAGTATGGAGTGTTGCACCAACACTAGTATGTAGTGTTGCACCATCACTAGTATGGAGTGTTGCACCATCTCTAGTATGGAGTGTTGCACTAACTCTAGTATGGAGTTTTGCACCATCACTAGTATGGAGTGATGCTCCAACTCTAGTATGAAGTGTTGCACCATCACTAGTATGGAGTGTTGCTCCAACTCTAGTATGGAGTGTTGCACTAACTCTAGTAAGGAGTGGTGCACCATCACTAGTATGGAGTGATGCTCCAACTCTAGTATGGAGTGTTGCACCATCACTAGTATGGAGTGTTGCACCATCATCAGCATGGAATGTTGCACCATCACTAGTATGGAGAGTTGCACCATCAATAGTATGGAGTGTTGCACCAACACTAGTATGTAGTGTTGCACCATCACTAGTATGGAGTGCTGCACCATCTCTAGTATGGAGTGTTGCACTAACTCTAGTATGGAGGCTTGCACCATCACAAGCATGTAGTGTTGCTCCATCAGCAGTATGGAGTGTTGCACCATCAATAGTATGGAGTGTTGCACCAACTCTATTATGGAGTGTTGCACCAACTCTAGTATGGAGTGTTGCAGCATCACAGTATGGAGTGTTGCACCATCACTAGTATGGAGTGTTGCACCATCACTAGTATGGGGTGTTGCACCATCACCAGTATGGAGTGTTGCACCATCATTAATATGGAGTGTTGCAACAACTCTAGTATGGAGTGTTGCAGCCACTCTAGTATGGAGTGTTGCACCAACTCTAGTAGTGAGTGTTGCACCATCACTAGTATGGAGTGTTGCACCAACTCTAGTATGGAGTGTTGCACCATCACTAGTATGGAGTGTTGCATCATCACTAGTATGGAGTGTTGCAGCATCACTTGTATTGAGTGTTGCACAATCAATAGTATGGAGTGTTGCACCAACACTAGTATGTAGTGTTGCACCATCACTAGTATGGAGAGTTGCACCATCAATAGTATGGAGTGTTTTACCAACTTTATTATGTAGTGTTGCATCATCTCTAGTATGGAGTGTTGCACCAACTATAGTATGGAATGTTGCACCATCACTAGTATGGAGTGTTGCAACATCACTAGTATTGAGTGTTGCACCAACATTAGTATGGAGTGTTGCGCCAACTCTAGTACGGAGTGTTAATCCATTACTAGTATGGAGTGTTGCACAATCACTAGTATGGAGTATTGCACCATCAAAAGTATGGAGTGTTGCACCAACTCTAGTATGGAGTGTTGCACCATCACAAGCATGTAGTGTTGCTCCATCACCAGTATGGAGTGTTGCACCAACTCCAGTATGGAGTGTTGCACCAATTCTAGTATGGAGCGTTGCACCAACTCTTGTATGGAGTGTTGCACCATCACTAGTATGGAATGCTGGACAACTCTATAATTGAGTGTTGCACCTTCACTAGTATGGAGTGTTGCAACAACTCTAGTATGGAGTGTTGCACCATCATTAGCATGGAGTGTTGCACCAACTCTTGTATGGAGTGTTGCACCATCAAAAGTATGGAGTGTTGCTGCATTACATTTATGGAGTGTTGGTCCATTACTAGTATGGAGTGTTGCACCATCACTAGTATGGAGTGTGGCACCAACTCTGGTATGGAGTGTTGCAACATCACTAGTATGGAGTATTGCTCAATCCCTAGTATGTAGTGTTGCACCATCACTAGTATGGAGTGTTGCCCCATCACTAGTATGGAGTGTTGCACCAACTCTAGTATGGAGTGTTGCACCATCACAAGCATGTAGTGTTGCTCCATCACCAGTATGGAGTGTTGCACCATCACTAGTATGGAGTGTTGCACCAACTCTAGTATAGAGTGTTGCACCAATTCTAGTATGGAGCGTTGCACCAACTCTAGTATGGAGTGTTGCACCATCACTAGTATGGAATGCTGGACAACTCTATAATTGAGTGTTGCACCTTCACTAGTATGGAGTGTTGCAACAACTCTAGTATGGAGTGTTGCACCATCGTTAGCATGGAGTGTTGCACCAACTCTAGTATGGAGTGTTGCACCATCAAAAGTATGGAGTGTTGCTGCATTACTAGTATGTAGTGTTGGTCCATCACTAGTATGTAGTGTTGCACTATCACTAGTATGGAGTGTGGAACCAACTCTAGTATGGCGTGTTGCACCATCACTAGTATGTAGTGTTGCACAATCACTAGTATGGAGTGTTGCACCATCACTACTATGGAGTGTTGCAGCTACTCTAGTATTGAGTGTTGCACCATCACGAGTATGGAGTGCTGCACCATTACCAGTATGGAGTGTTGCACCATCACTAGTATGGAGTGTCGCATCAACTTTAGTATGGAGTGTTGCAGCATCACTATTAGGGAGTGTTGCACCATCACTAGTATGGAGTGTTGCACCATCAGTAGTATGGAGTGTTGCACCATCACTATTATGGAGTGTTGCACCAACTATAGTATAGAGGGTTGCACCATCACTAGCATGCAGTGTTGCTCCATCACTAGTATAGAGTGTTGCACCAACACTAGTATGGAGTGTTGCAACATCACTAGTATGGAGTGTTGCACCAACTCTTTTATGGAGCGTTGCACCAACTCTAGTATGGAGTGTTGCACCATCACTAGTATGGAGTGTTGCACCAACTCTAGTACGGAGTGTTAATCCATTACTAGTATGGAGTGTTGCACAATCACTGGTATGGAGTATTGCACCATCATAAGTATGGAGTGTTGCACCAACTCTAGTATGGAGTGTTGCACCATCACAAGCATGTAGTGTTGCTCCATCACCAGTATGGAGTGTTGCACCATCACTAGTATGGAGTGTTGCACCAACTCCAGTATGGAGTGTTGCACCAATTCTAGTATGGAGCGTTGCACCAACTCTTGTATGGAGTGTTGCACCATCACTAGTATGGAATGCTGGACAACTCCATAATTGAGTGTTGCACCTTCACTAGTATGGAGTGTTGCAACAACTCTAGTATGGAGTGTTGCACCATCATTAGCATGGAGTGTTGCACCAACTCTTGTATGGAGTGTTGCACCATCAAAAGTATGGAGTGTTGCTGCATTACATTTATGGAGTGTTGGTCCATTACTAGTATGGAGTGTTGCACCATCACTAGTATGGAGTGTGGCACCAACTCTGGTATGGAGTGTTGCACCATCACTAGTATGGAGTATTGCTCAATCTCTAGTATGTAGTGTTGCACCATCACTAGTATGGAGTGTTGCCCCATCACTAGTATGGAGTGTTGCACCAACTCTAGTATGGAGTGTTGCACCATCACAAGCATGTAGTGTTGCTCCATCACCAGTATGGAGTGTTGCACCATCACTAGTATGGAGTGTTGCACCAACTCTAGTATGGAGTGTTGCACCATCACTAGTATGGAATGCTGGACAACTCTATAATTGAGTGTTGCACCTTCACTAGTATGGAGTGTTGCAACAACTCTAGTATGGAGTGTTGCACCATCGTTAGCATGGAGTGTTGCACCAACTCTAGTATGGAATGTTGCACCATCAAAAGTATGGAGTGTTGCTGCATTACTAGTATGTAGTGTTGGTCCATCACTAGTATGGAGTGTTGCACTATCACTAGTATGGAGTGTGGCACCAACTCTAGTATGGCGTGTTGCACCATCACTAGTATGTAGTGTTGCACAATCACTAGTATGGAGTGTTGCACCATCACTACTATGGAGTGTTGCAGCTACTCTAGTATTGAGTGTTGCACCATCACTAGTATGGAGTGCTGCACCATTACCAGTATGGAGTGTTGCACCATCACTAGTATGGAGTGTCGCATCAACTTTAGTATGGAGTGTTGCAGCATCACTATTATGGAGTGTTGCACCATCACTAGTATGGAGTGTTGCACCATCAGTAGTATGGAGTGTTGCACCATCACTATTATGGAGTGTTGCACCAACTATAGTATAGAGGGTTGCACCATCACTAGCATGCAGTGTTGCTCCATCACTAGTATGGAGTGTTGCACCAACACTAGTATGGAGTGTTGCAACATCACTAGTATGGAGTGTTGCACCAAATCTTTTATGGAGCGTTGCACCAACTCTAGTATGGAGTGTTGCACCATCACTAGTATGGAGTGTTGCTCCAACTCTAGTATGGAATGTTGCACCATCACTAGTATGGAGTGTTGCACAATCACTAGTATAGAGTGTTGCACCATCACTAGTATGGAGTGTTGCAAAACTCTAGTATGGAGTGTTGCACCAACACTAGTATGGAGTGCTGCACCATCACTAGTATGGAGTGTTGCAACATCACTAGTATGGCGTGTCGCATCAACTTTATTATGGAGTGTTGCACCATCACGAGTATGGAGTGTTGCACCTTCACTATTATGGAGTGTTGCACCATCACTAGTATGGTGTGTTGCACCATCACTAGTATGGAGGTTGCACCATCACTATTATGGAGTGTTGCACCATCTATAGTATAGAGGGTTGCACCATCACTAGCATATAGTGTTGCGCCATCACTAGTATGGAGTGTTGCAGCAACACTAGTATGTAGTGTTGCACCATCACTAGTATGGAGTGTTGCACCATCTCTAGTATGGAGTGTTGCACTAACTCTAGTATGGAGTTTTGCACCATCACTAGTATGGAGTGATGCTCCAACTCTAGTATGAAGTGTTGCACCATCACTAGTATGGAGTGTTGCACCAACTCTAGTATGGAGTGTTGCACTAACTCTAGTAAGGAGTGGTGCACCATCACTAGTATGGAGTGATGCTCCAACTCTAGTATGGAGTGTTGCACCATCACTAGTATGGAGTGTTGCACCATCATTAGCATGGAATGTTGCACCATCACTAGTATGGAGAGTTGCACCATCAATAGTATGGAGTGTTGCAACAACACTAGAATGTAGTGTTGCACCATCACTAGTATGGAGTGCTGCACCATCTCTAGTCTGGAGTGTTGCACTAACTCTAGTATGGAGGCTTGCACCATCACAAGCATGTAGTGTTGCTCCATCAGCAGTATGGAGTGTTGCACCATCAATAGTATGGAGTGTTGCACCAACTCTATTATGGAGTGTTGCGCCAACTCTAGTATGGAGTGTTGCACCATCACAGTATGGAGTGTTGCACCATCACTAGTATGGAGTGTTGCACCATCTCTAGTATGGAGTGTTGCACCATCACCAGTATGGAGTGTTGCACCATCATTAGTATGGAGTGTTGCAACAACTCTAGTTTGGAGTGTTGCAGCCACTCTAGTATGCAGTGTTGCACCAACTCTAGTAGTGAGTGTTGCACCATCACTAGTATGGAGTGTTGCACCAACTCTAGTATGGAGTGTTGCACCATCACTAGTATGGAGTGGTGCAGCATCACTTGTATTGAGTGTTGCACCATCACTAGTATGGAGTGTTGCACCAACTCTAGTTTGGAGTGTTGCTCCATCATTGGTATTGAGTGTGCTCCTCACTAGTATGGAGTGTTCCACCATCACTCGTATGGAGTTTGGCACAAAACCTAGTATGGAGTGTTGCACCATCACTAGTATTGAGTGTTGCACCTTTACTACTATGGAGTGTATCACAATCACTAGTATGGTGTGTTGCACCAACTCTAGTATGGAGTGTTGGACCAACTCTAGTATGGAGTTTTGAAGCAATTCAAGAATGGAGTGTTGCACCATCAATAGTATGGAATGTTGCACCTTATCTAGTATGGAGTGTTGCACCAACTCTAGTACGGAGTGTTGATCCATCACTAGTATGGAGTGTTGCACCATCACTAGTATGGAGTGTTGCTCCAACTCCAGTATGGAATGTTGCGCCATCACTTATATGGACTGTTGCACAATCACTAGTATGGAGTGTTGCACCATCACTAGTATGGAGTGTTGAGAAACTCTAGTATGGAGTGTTGCACCAACACTAGTATGTAGTGTTGCACCATCACTAGTATGGAGTGTTGCACCATCTCTAGTATGGAGTGTTGCACTAACTCTAGTATGGAGTGTTGCACCATCAATAGTATGGAGTGATGCTCCAACTCTAGTATGAAGTGTTGCACCATCACTAGTATGGAGTGTTGCACCAACTCTAGTATGGAGTGTTGCACTAACTCTAGTAAGGAGTGTTGCACCATCACTAGTATGGAGTGATGCTCCAACTCTAGTATGGAGTGTTTCCCACTCACTAGTATGGAGTGTTGCACCATCATTAGCATGGAATGTTGCACAATCACTAGTATGGAGAGTTGCACCATCAATAGTATGGAGTGTTGCACCTTCTTTAGTATGGAGTGCTGCACCATCTCTAGTATGGACTGTTGCACCAACTCTAGTATGGAGGCTTGCACCATCACAAGCATGTAGTGTTGCTCCATCACCAGTATGGAGTGTTGCACCATCAATATTATGGAGTGTTGCACCAACTCTATTATGGAGTGTTGCACCAACTCTAGTATGGAGTGTTGCACCATCACAGTATGGAGTGTTGCAACATCACTAGTATGGAGTGTTGCACCATCACTAGTATGGAGTGTTGCACCATCACCAGTATGGAGTGTTGCACCATCATTAGTATGGAGTGTTGCAACAACTCTAGTATGGAGTGTTGCACTAACACTAGTATGGAGTGTTGCACCAACTCTAGTAGGGAGTGTTGCACCATCACTAGTATGGAGTGTTGCACCAACTCTAGTATGGAGTGTTGCACCATCACTAGTATGGAGTGTTGCACCATCACTAGTATGGAGTGTTGCAGCATCAATTGTATGGAGTGTTGCACCATCACTAGTATGGAGTGTTGCACCATCTCTAGTGTGGAGTGTTGCACCATCACCAGTATGGAGTGTTGCACCATCATTAGTATGGAGTGTTGCAACAACTCTAGTATGGAGTGTTGCAGCCACTCTAGTATGGAGTGTTGCACCAACTCTAATAGGGAGTGTTGCACCATCACTAGTATGGAGTGTTGCACCAACTCTAGTATGGAGTGTTGCACCATCACTAGTATGGAGTGTTGCACCATCACTAGTATGGAGTGTTGCAGCATCACTTGTATGGAGTGTTGCACCATCACTAGTATGGAGTGTTGCACCAACTCTAGTTTGGAGTGTTGCTCCATCATTGGTATTGAGTGTGCTCCTCACTAGCATGGAGTGTTCCACCATCACTAGTATGGAGTTTTGCACAAAACCTAGTATGGAGTGTTGCACCATCACTAGTATGGAGTGTTGCACCTTTACTACTATGGAGTGTATCACAATCACTAGTATGGTGTGTTGCACCAACTCTAGTATGGAGTGTTGCACCATCACTAGTATGGAGTGTTGCACCATCACTAGTATGGAGTGTTGCAGCATCACTTGTATGGAGTGTTGCACCATCACTAGTATGGAGTGTTGCACCAACTCTAGTTTGGAGTGTTGCTCCATCATTGGTATTGAGTGTGCTCCTCACTAGCATGGAGTGTTCCACCATCACTAGTATGGAGTTTTGCACAAAACCTAGTATGGAGTGTTGCACCATCACTAGTATGGAGTGTTGCACCTTTACTACTATGGAGTGTATCACAATCACTAGTATGGTGTGTTGCACCAACTCTAGTATGGAGTGTTGGACCAACTCTAGTATGGAGTGTTGAAGCAATTCAAGAATGGATTGTTGCACCATCAATAGTATGGAGTGTTGCACCTTAACTAGTATGGAGTGTTGCACCAACTCTAGTACGGAGTGTTGATCCATCACTAGTATGGAGTGTTGCACAATCACTAGTATGGAGTATTGCACCATCAAAAGTATGGTGTGTTGCACCAACTCTCGTAGGGAGTGTTGCACCATCACTAGTATGGAGTGTTGCACCAACTCTAGTATGGAGTGTTGCACCATGACTAGTATGGAGTGTTGCACCAACTCTAGTACGGAGTGTTGCTCCATCACTAATATGGAGTGTTGCACCAACTCTAGTACGGAGTGATGCTCCATCACTAGTATGGAGTGTTGCACCATCACTAGTATGGAGTGTTGCACCATCACTAGTATGGAGTGTTGCACCATCACTAGTATGGAGTGTTGCACCAACTCTATTATGGAGTGTTGCTCCATCACTAGTATGGAGTGTTGCATCATCATTAGTATGGATTGTTGCACAATCACTAGTATGGAGTGATGCACCATCACTAGTATGGGGTGTTGCACCATTACTAGTATGGTGTGTTGCACCATTTCTAGTATGGAGTGTTGCACCATCACTAGTATGGAGTGTCGCATCAACTTTAGTATGGAGTGTTGCAGCATCACTATTATGGAGTGTTGCACCATCACTAGTATGGAGTGTTGCACCAACTATAGTATAGAGGGTTGCACCATCACTAGCATGCAGTGTTGCTCCATCACTAGTATGGAGTGTTGCACCAACACTAGTATGGAGTGTTGCAATATCACTAGTATGGAGTGTTGCACCAACTCTAGTATGGAGCGTTGCACCAACTCTAGTATGGAGTGTTGCACCATCACTAGTATGGAGTGTTGCTCCAACTCTAGTATGGCATGTTGCACCATCACTAGTATGGAGTGTTGCACAATCACTAGTATGGAGTGTTGCACCATCACTGGTTTGGAGTGTTGCAAAACTCTAGTATGGAGTGTTGCACCAACACTAGTATGGAGTGCTGCACCATCACTAGTACGGAGTGTTGAACATCACTAGTATGGCGTGTCGCATCAACTTTATTATGGAGTGTTGCACCATCACGAGTATGGAGTGTTGCACCATCACTATTATGGAGTGTTGCACCATCACTAGTATGGTGTGTTGCACCATCACTAGTATGGAGGTTGCACCATCACTATTATGGAGTGTTGCACCAACTATAGTATAGAGGGTTGCACCATCACTAGCATATAGTGTTGCGCCATCACTAGTATGGAGTGTTGCACCAACACTAGTATGTAGTGTTGCACCATCACTAGTATGGAGTGTTGCACCATCTCTAGTATGGAGTGTTGCACCAACTCTAGTATGGAGTTTTGCACCATCACTAGTATGGAGTGATGCTCCAACTCTAGTATGAAGTGTTGCACCATCACTAGTATGGAGTGTTTCACCAACTCTAGTATGGAGTGTTGCACTAACTCTAGTAAGGAGTGGTGCACCATCACTAGTATGGAGTGATGCTCCAACTCTAGTATGGAGTGTTGCACCATCACTAGTATGGAGTGTTGCACCATCATCAGCATGGAATGTTGCACCATCACTAGTATGGAGAGTTGCACCATCAATAGTATGGAGTGTTGCACCAACACTAGTATGTAGTGTTGCACCATCACTAGTATGGAGTGCTGCACCGTCTCTAGTATGGAGTGTTGCACTAACTCTAGTATGGAGGCTTGCACCATCACAAGCATGTAGTGTTGCTCCATCAGCAGTATGGAGTGTTGCACCATCAATAGTATGGAGTGTTGCACCAACTCTATTATGGAGTGTTGCACCAACTCTAGTATGGAGTGTTGCAGCATCACAGTATGGAGTGTTGCACCATCACTAGTATGGAGTGTTGCACCATCTCTAGTATGGGGTGTTGCACCATCTCCAGTATGGAGTGTTGCACCATCATTAATATGGAGTGTTGCAACAACTCTAGTATGGAGTGTTGCAGCCACTCTAGTATGGAGTGTTGCACCAACTCTAGTAGTGAGTGTTGCACCATCACTAGTATGGAGTGTTGCACCAACTCTAGTATGGAGTGTTGCACCATCACTAGTATGGAGTGTTGCATCATCACTAGTATGGAGTGTTGCAGCATCACTTGTATTGAGTGTTGCACAATCAATAGTATGGAGTGTTGCACCAACACTAGTATGTAGTGTTGCACCATCACTAGTATGGAGAGTTGCACCATCAATAGTATGGAGTGTTTTACCAACTTTATTATGTAGTGTCGCATCATCTCTAGTATGGAGTGTTGCACCAACTATAGTATGGAATGTTGCACCATCACTAGTATGGAGTGTTGCAACATCACTAGTATTGAGTGTTGCACCAACATTAGTATGGAGTGTTGCACCAACTCTAGTACGGAGTGTTAATCCATTACTAGTATGGAGTGTTGCACAATCACTAGTATGGAGTATTGCACCATCAAAAGTATGGAGTGTTGCACCAACTCTAGTATGGAGTGTTGCACCATCACAAGCATGTAGTGTTGCTCCATCACCAGTATGGAGTGTTGCACCATCACTAGTATGGAGTGTTGCACCAACTCCAGTATGGAGTGTTGCACCAATTCTAGTATGGAGCGTTGCACCAACTCTTGTATGGAGTGTTGCACCATCACTAGTATGGAATGCTGGACAACTCTATAATTGAGTGTTGCACCTTCACTAGTATGGAGTGTTGCAACAACTCTAGTATGGAGTGTTGCACCATCGTTAGCATGGAGTGTTGCACCAACTCTTGTATGGAGTGTTGCACCATCAAAAGTATGGAGTGTTGCTGCATTACATTTATGGAGTGTTGGTCCATTACTAGTATGGAGTGTTGCACCATCACTAGTATGGAGTGTGGCACCAACTCTAGTATGGAGTGTTGCACCATCACTAGTATGGAGTATTGCTCATTCTCTAGTATGTAGTGTTGCACCATCACTAGTATGGAGTGTTGCCCCATCACTAGTATGGAGTGTTGCACCAACTCTAGTATGGAGTGTTGCACCATCACAAGCATGTAGTGTTGCTCCATCACCAGTATGGAGTGTTGCACCATCACTAGTATGGAGTGTTGCACCAACTCTAGTATGGAGTGTTGCACCAATTCTAGTATGGAGCGTTGCACCAACTCTAGTATGGAGTGTTGCACCATCACTAGTATGGAATGCTGGACAACTCTATAATTGAGTGTTGCACCTTCACTAGTATGGAGTGTTGCAACAACTCTAGTATGGAGTGTTGCACCATCGTTAGCATGGAGTGTTGCACCAACACTAGTATGGAGTGTTGCACCATCAAAAGTATGGAGTGTTGCTGCATCACTAGTATGGAGTGTTGGTCCATTACTAGTATGAAGTGTTGCACCATCGCTAGTATGGAGTGTGGCACCAACTCTAGTATGGAGTGTTGCACCATCACTTGTATGTAGTGTTGCACAATCAAAAGTATGGAGTGTTATACCATCACTAGTATGGAATGTTGCACCAACTCTAGTATGGAGTGTTGCACCATCAAAAGTATGGAGTGTTGCTGCATTACTAGTATGTAGTGTTGGTCCATCACTAGTATGGAGTGTTGCACTATCACTAGTATGGAGTGTGGCACCAACACTAGTATGGAGTGTTGCACCATCACTAGTATGTAGTGTTGCACAATCACTAGTATGGAGTGTTGCACCATCACTACTATGGAGTGTTGCAGCTACTCTAGTATTGAGTGTTGCACCATCACTAGTATGGAGTGCTGCACCATTACCAGTATGGAGTGTTGCACCATCACTAGTATGGAGTGTCGCATCAACTTTATTATGGAGTGTTGCAGCATCACTATTATGGAGTGTTGCACCATCACTAGTATGGAGTGTTGCACCATCAGTAGTATGGAGTGTTGCACCATCACTATTATGGAGTGTTGCACCAACTATAGTATAGAGGGTTGCACCATCACTAGCATGCAGTGTTGCTCCATCACTAGTATGGAGTGTTGCACCAACACTAGTATGGAGTGTTGCAACATCACTAGTATGGAGTGTTGCACCAAATCTTTTATGGAGCGTTGCACCAACTCTAGTATGGAGTGTTGCACCATCACTAGTATGGAGTGTTGCTCCAACTCTAGTATGGAATGTTGCACCATCACTAGTATGGAGTGTTGCACAATCACTAGTATAGAGTGTTGCACCATCACTAGTATGGAGTGCTGCAAAACTCTAGTATGGAGTGTTGCACCAACACTAGTATGGAGTGCTGCACCATCACTAGTACGGAGTGTTGCAACATCACTAGTATGGCGTGTCGCATCAACTTTATTATGGAGTGTTGCACCATCACGAGTATGGAGTGTTGCACCTTCACTATTATGGAGTGTTGCACCATCACTAGTATGGTGTGTTGCACCATCACTAGTATGGAGGTTGCACCATCACTATTATGGAGTGTTGCACCATCTATAGTATAGAGGGTTGCACCATCACTAGCATATAGTGTTGCGCCATCACTAGTATGGAGTGTTGCAGCAACACTAGTATGTAGTGTTGCACCATCACTAGTATGGAGTGTTGCACCATCTCTAGTATGGAGTGTTGCACTAACTCTAGTATGGAGTTTTGCACCATCACTAGTATGGAGTGATGCTCCAACTCTAGTATGAGGTGTTGCACCATCACTAGTATGGAGTGTTGCACCATCATTAGCATGGAATGTTGCACCATCACTAGTATGGAGAGTTGCACCATCAATAGTATGGAGTGTTGCAACAACACTAGAATGTAGTGTTGCACCATCACTAGTATGGAGTGCTGCACCATCTCTAGTCTGGAGTGTTGCACTAACTCTCGTATGGAGGCTTGCACCATCACAAGCATGTAGTGTTGCTCCATCAGCAGTATGGAGTGTTGCACCATCAATAGTATGGAGTGTTGCACCAACTCTATTATGGAGTGTTGCGCCAACTCTAGTATGGAGTGTTGCACCATCACAGTATGGAGTGTTGCACCATCACTAGTATGGAGTGTTGCACCATCCCTAGTATGGAGTGTTGCACCATCACCAGTATGGAGTGTTGCACCATCATTAGTATGGAGTGTTGCAGCCACTCTAGTATGCAGTGTTGCACCAACTCTAGTAGTGAGTGTTGCACCATCACTAGTATGGAGTGTTGCACCAACTCTAGTATGGAGTGTTGCACCATCACTAGTATGGAGTGGTGCAGCATCACTTGTATTGAGTGTTGCACCATCACTAGTATGGAGTGTTGCACCAACTCTAGTTTGGAGTGTTGCTACATCATTGGTATTGAGTGTGCTCCTCAATAGTATGGACTGTTCCACCATCACTAGTATGGAGTTTGGCACAAAACCTAGTATGGAGTGCTGCACCATCAGTAGTATTGAGTGTTGCACCTTTACTACTATGGAGTGTATCACAATCACTAGTATGGTGTGTTGCACCAACTCTAGTATGGAGTGTTGGACCAACTCTAGTATGGAGTTTTGAAGCAATTCAAGAATGGAGTGTTGCACCATCAATAGTATGGAATGTTGCACCTTATCTAGTATGGAGTGTTGCACCAACTCTAGTACGGAGTGTTGATCCATCACTAGTATGGAGTGTTGCACCATCACTAGTATGGAGTGTTGCTCCAACTCCAGTATGGAATGTTGCACCATCACTTATATGGACTGTTGCACAATCACTAGTATGGAGTGTTGCACCATCACTAGTATGGAGTGTTGAAAAACTCTAGTATGGAGTGTTGCACCAACACTAGTATGTAGTGTTGCACCATCACTAGTATGGAGTGTTGCACCATCTCTAGTATGGAGTGTTGCACTAACTCTAGTATGGAGTGTTGCACCATCAATAGTATGGAGTGATGCTCCAACTCTAGTATGAAGTGTTGCACCATCACTAGTATGGAGTGTTGCACCAACTCTAGTATGGAGTGTTGCACTAACTCTAGTAAGGAGTGTTGCACCATCACTAGTATGGAGTGATGCTCCAACTCTAGTATGGAGTGTTTCCCACTCACTAGTATGGAGTGTTGCACCATCATTAGCATGGAATGTTGCACCATCACTAGTATGGAGAGTTGCACCATCAATAGTATGGAGTGTTGCACCTTCTTTAGTATGGAGTGCTGCACCATCTCTAGTATGGACTGTTGCACCAACTCTAGTATGGAGGCTTGCACCATCACACGCATGTAGTGTTGCTCCATCACCAGAATGGAGTGTTGCACCATCAATAGTATGGAGTGTTGCACCAACTCTATTATGGAGTGTTGCACCAACTCTAGTATGGAGTGTTGCACCATCACAGTATGGAGTGTTGCAACATCACTAGTATGGAGTGTTGCACCATCACTAGTATGGAGTGTTGCACCATCACCAGTATGGAGTGTTGCACCATCATTAGTATGGAGTGTTGCAACAACTCTAGTATGGAGTGTTGCAGCCAGTCTAGTATGGAGTGTTGCACCAACTCTAGTAGGGAGTGTTGCACCATCACTAGTATGGAGTTTTGCACCAACTCTAGTATGGAGTGTTGCACCATCAATAGTATGGAGTGTTGCACCATCACTAGTATGGAGTGTTGCAGCATCAATTGTATGGAGTGTTGCACCATCACTAGTATGGAGTGTTGCACCATCTCTAGTGTGGAGTGTTGCACCATCACCAGTATGGAGTGTTGCACCATCATTAGTATGGAGTGTTGCAACAACTCTAGTATGGAATGTTGCAGCCACTCTAGTATGGAGTGTTGCAACAACTCTAGTATGGAATGTTGCAGCCACTCTAGTATGGAGTGTTGCACCAACTCTAATAGGGAGTGTTGCACCATCACTAGTATGGAGTGTTGCACCAACTCTAGTATGGAGTGTTGCACCATCACTAGTATGGAGTGTTGCACCATCACTAGTATGGAGTGTTGCAGCATCACTTGTATGGAGTGTTGCACCATCACTAGTATGGAGTGTTGCACCAACTCTAGTTTGGAGTGTTGCTCCATCATTGGTATTGAGTGTGCTCCTCACTAGCATGGAGTGTTCCACCATCACTAGTATGGAGTTTTGCACAAAACCTAGTATGGAGTGTTGCACCATCACTAGTATGGAGTGTTGCACCTTTACTACTATGGAGTGTATCACAATCACTAGTATGGTGTGTTGCACCAACTCTAGTATGGAGTGTTGGACCAACTCTAGTATGGAGTGTTGAAGCAATTCAAGAATGGATTGTTGCACCATCAATAGTATGGAGTGTTGCACCTTAACTAGTATGGAGTGTTGCACCAACTCTAGTACGGAGTGTTGATCCATCTCTAGTATGGAGTGTTGCACAATCACTAGTATGGAGTATTGCACCATCAAAAGTATGGTGTGTTGCACCAACTCTCGTAGGGAGTGTTGCACCATCACTAGTATGGAGTGTTGCACCAACTCTAGTATGGAGTGTTGCACCATGACTAGTATGGAGTGTTGCACCAACTCTAGTACGGAGTGTTGCTCCATCACTAATATGGAGTGTTGCACCAACTCTAGTACGGAGTGATGCTCCATCACTAGTATGGAGTGTTGCACCATCACTAGTATGGAGTGTTGCACCATCACTAGTATGGAGTGTTGCACCATCACTAGTATGGAGTGTTGCACCAACTCTATTATGGAGTGTTGCTCCATCACTATTATGGAGTGTTGCATCATCATTAGTATGGATTGTTGCACAATCACTGGTATGGAGTGATGCACCATCACTAGTATGGGGTGTTGCACCATTACTAGTATGGTGTGTTGCACCAAATTTAGTATGGAGAGTTGCACCATCACTAGTATGGAGTGTTGCACCATCAATAGTATGGAGTGTTGCACCATCACTAGTATGGAGAATTGCACAATCACTAGTATGTAGTGTTGCACCATCACTAGTATGGAGTGTTGTCCCATCACTAGTATGGAGTGTTGCACCATCTCTAGTATGGAGACTTGCACCATCACAAGCATGTAGTGTTGCTCCATCACCAGTATGGAGTGTTGCACCATCAATAGTATGGAGTGTTGCACCAACTCTAGTATGGAGTGTTGCACCAATTCTAGTATGGAGTGTTGCACCAACTCTAGTATGGAGTGTTGCACCATCACTAGTATGGAATGCTGGACAACTCTATTATTGAGTGTTGCACCTTCACTAGTATGGAGTGTTGCAACAACTCTAGTATGGTGTGTTGCACCATCATTAGCATGGAGTGTTGCACCAACACTAGTATGGAGTGTTGCACCAACTCTAGAACGGAGTGTTGCTCCATCACTAATATGGAGTGTTGCACCAACTCTAGTACGGAGTGATGCTCCATCACTAGTATGGAGTGTTGCACCATCAATAGTATGGAATGTTGCACCTTATCTAGTATGGAGTGTTGCACCAACTCTAGTACGGAGTGTTGATCCATCACTAGTATGGAGTGTTGCACCATCACTAGTATGGAGTGTTGCTCCAACTCCAGTATGGAATGTTGCACCATCACTTATATGGACTGTTGCACAATCACTAGTATGGAGTGTTGCACCATCACTAGTATGGAGTGTTGAAAAACTCTAGTATGGAGTGTTGCACCAACACTAGTATGGAGTGCTGCACCATCACCAGTATGGAGTGTTGCAACATCACTACTATGGCGTGTTGCATCAACTTTATTATGGAGTGTTGCACCATCACGAGTATGGAGTGTTGCACCATCACTATTATGGAGTGTTGCACCATCACTAGTATGGTGTGTTGCACCATCACTAGTATGGAGGTTGAACCATTATTATTATGGAGTGTTGCACCAACTATAGTATAGAGGGTTGCACCATCACTAGCATATAGTGTTGCGCCAACACTAGTATGGAGTGTTGCACCAACACTAGTATGTAGTGTTGCACCGTCACTAGTATGGAGTGTTGCACCATCTCTAGTATGGAGTGTTGCACTAACTCTAGTATGGAGTGTTGCACGATCACTAGTATGGAGTGATGCTCCAACTCTAGTATGAAGTGTTGCACCATCACTAGTATGGAGTGTTGCACCAACTCTAGGATGGAGTGTTGCACTAACTCTAGTAAGGAGTGTTGCACCATCACTAGTATGGAGTGATGCTCCAACTCTAGTATGGAGTGTTGCCCCATCACTAGTATGGAGTGTTGCACCATCATTAGCATGGAATGTTGCACCATCACTAGTATGGAGAGTTGCACAATCAATAGTATGGAGTGTTGCACCAACACTAGTATGTAGTGTTGCACCATCACTAGTATGGAGTGCTGCACCATCTCTAATATGGAGTGTTGCACTAACACTAGTATGGAGGCTTGCACCATCACAAGCATATAGTGTTGCTCCATCACCAGTATGGAGTGTTGCACCATCAATAGTATGGAGTGTTGCACCAACTCTATTATGGAGTGTTGCACCAACTCTAGTATGGAGTGTTGCACCATCACAGTATGGAGTGTTGCACCATCACTAGTATGGAGTGTTGCACCATCTCTAGTATGGAGTGTTGCACCATCACCAGTATGGAGTGTTGCACCATCATTAGTATGGAGTGTTGCAACAACTCTAGTATGGAGTGTTGCAGCCACTCTAGTATGGAGTGTTGCACCAACTCTAGTAGTGACTGTTGCACCATCACTAGTATGGAGTGTTGCACCAACTCTAGTATGGAGTGTTGCACCATCACTAGTATGGAGTGTTGCACCATCACTAGTATGGAGTGTTGCAGCATCACTTGTATTGAGTGTTGCACCATCACTAGTATGGAGTGTTGCACCAACTCTAGTTTGGAGTGTTGCTCCATCATTGGTATTGACTGTGCTCCTCACTAGTATGGAGTGTTCCACCATCACTAGTATGGAGTTTTGCACAAAACCTAGTATGGAGTGTTGCACCATCACTAGTATGGTGTGTTGCACCTTTACTACTATGGAGTGTATCACAATCACTAGTATGGTGTGTTGCACCAACTCTAGTATGGAGTGTTGGACCAACTCTAGTATGGAGTGTTGCACCATAAATAGTTTGGACTGTTGCACCATCTCTAGTGTGGAGTGTTGCACCATCAATAGTATGGTGTGTTGCTGCATCACTAGTATGGAGTGTTGGTCCTTCACTAGTATGGAGTGTTGCACCATCACTAGTATGTAGTGTTGCACCAACTCTAGTATGGAGTTTTGCACCATCTCTAGTACGGAGTGTTGCACAATCACTAGTATGCAGTGTTAAACCATCACTAGTATAGAGTGATGCACCATCACCAGTATGGAGTTTTGCACCATCACTAGTATGGAGTGTTGCACCATCACTAGTATGGAGTGTCGCATCAGCTTTAGTATGGAGTGTTGCACCATCATTAGAATGGAGTGTTGCACCGTCACTAGTATGGAGTGTTGAACCATCACTAGTATGGAGTTTTGCACCATCACTAGTACGAAGTGTTTCAGCATCACTAGTATGGAGTGTTGCACCATCACTATTCTGGAGGGTTGCACCAACTCTACTATGGAGTGTTGCTCCATCATTGGTATGGAGTGTTGTACCATCACTAGTATGGAGTGTTCCACCATCACTAGTATGGAGTGTTGAACAAAACCTAGTATGGAGTGTTGCACCAATTCAAGTATGGAGTGTTGCACCATCACTAGAATGGAGTGTTGCACCATCATTAGTATGGAGTGTTGGACCAACTCTAGTATGGAGTGTTGCACCATCATTAGTATGGAGTGTTGCACCAACTCTAGTATGGAGTGATGCAGCCACTCTAGTATGGAGTGTTGCACCAACTGGAGTAGGGAGTGTTGCACCATCACTAGTATGGAGTGTGGCACCAACTCTAGGATGGAGTGTTGGACCATCACTAGTATGGAGTGTTGCACCATCACTAGTATGGAATGTTTCAGCATCACTAGTATGGAGTGTTGCACCATCACTAGTATGGAGTGTTGCACCAACTCTAGTATGGAGTGTTGCACCAACTCTAGTATGGAGTGTTGCACCATCACTAGTATGGAGTGATGCTCCATCTCTATTATGGAGTGTTGCATCATCACTAGTATGGAGTGTTGCACCATCACTAGTATAGAGTGTTGCACCGTCATTTGTATGGAGTGTTGCACCATCACTAGTATGGAGAGTTGCACCATCAATAGTATGGAGTGTTGCACCAACTCTAGTATGGAGTTTTGCACCAACTCTAGTATGGAGTGTTGCTCCATCTCTAGTATGGAGTGTTGCACCATCACTAGTATGGAGTGTTGCACCATCACTAGTATGGAGTGTTGCACCATCACTAGTATGAAGTGTTGCACCAACTCTAGTATGGAGTGTTGATCCATCACTAGTATGGAGTGTTGCACAATCACTGGTATGGAGTATTGCACCATCACTAGTATGGAGTGTTGCACCAACACTAGTATGAAGTGTTGCACCATCTCTATTATGGAGTGTTGCACCATCTCTAGTATGGGCCTATGCACCAATTCTAGTATGGAGTGTTGCACCATCACTAGTATGGACTGTTGCTCCATCACTAGTATGTAGTGTGGCACCTACTCTAGTATGGAGTGTTGCACCATCTCTAGTACGGAGTGTTGCACAATCACTAGTATGCAGTGTTGCAACATCACTAGTATGGAGTGATACACCATCACCAGTATGGAGTGTTGCACCATCACTAGTATGGAGTGTTGCACCATCACTAGTATGGAGTGTCGCATCAACTTTAGTATGGAGTGTTGCACCATCATTAGTATGGAGTGTTGCACCATCACTAGTATGGAGTGTTGCACCATCACTAGTATGGAGTGTTGCACCAACTCTAGGATGGAGTGTTGCACCATCACTAGTATGGATTGTTGCACCATCACTAGTACGAAGTGTTTCAGCATCACTAGTATGGCGTGTTGCACCATCACTAGTATGGAGTGTTGCACCAACTCTAGTATGGAGTGTTGCTCCATCATTGGTATGGAGTGTTGCACCATCACTATTATGGAGTGTTCCACCATCACTAGTATGGAGTGTTGAGCAAAATCTAGTATGGAGTGTTGCACCATCACTAGTATGGAGTGTTGCACCAACTCTAGTATGGAGTGCTGGACCAACTCTAGTATGGAGTGTTGCACCAATTCAAGTATGGAGTGTTGCACCATCACTAGTATGGAGTGTTGCACCTTCACTAGAATGGAGTGTTGCACCAACTCTAGTATGGAGTGTTGCACCATCAATAGTATGGAGTGTTGCACCAACTCTAGTATGGAGTGTTGCAGCCACTCTAGTATGGAGTGTTGCACCAACTCTAGTAGGGAGTGTTGCACCATCACTGGTATGGAGTGTTGCACCAACTCTAGGATGGAGTGTTGCACCATCAATAGTATGGAGTGTTGCACCATCACTAGTATGGAATGTTTCAGCATCACTAGTATGGAGTGTTACACCATCACTAGTATGGAGTGTTGCACCAACTCTAGTATGGAGTGTTGCACCAACTCTAGTATGGAGTGTTGCACCATCTCTAGTATGGGCCTTTGCACCAATTCTAGTATGGAGTGTTGCACCATCACTAGTATGGACTGTTGCTCCATCACTAGTATGTAGTGTGGCACCTACTCTAGTATGGAGTGTTGCACCATCTCTAGTACGGAGTGTTGCACAATCACTAGTATGCAGTGTTAAACAATCACTAGTATGGAGTGATACACCATCACCAGTATGGAGTGTTGCACCATCACTAGTATGGAGTGTTGCACCATCACTAGTATGGAGTGTCGCATCAACTTTAGTATGGAGTCTTGCACCATCATTAGTATGGAGTGTTGCACCGTCACTAGTATGGAGTGTTGCACCATCACTAGTATGGAGTGTTGCACCAACTCGAGGATGGAGTGTTGCACCATCACTAGTATGGATTGTTGCACCATCACTAGTACGAAGTGTTTCAGCATCACTAGTATGGAGCGTTGCACCATCACTATTCTGGAGTGTTGCACCAACTCTAGTATGGAGTGTTGCTCCATCATTGGTATGGAGTGTTGCACCATCACTATTATGGAGTGTTCCACCATCACTAGTATGGAGTGTTGAGCAAAATCTAGTATGGAGTGTTGCACCATCACTAGTATGGAGTGTTGCACCAACTCTAGTATGGAGTTTTGGACCAACTCTAGTATGGAGTGTTGCACCAATTTAAGTATGGAGTGTTGCATCATCACTAGTATGGAGTGTTGCACCATCATTGGTATGGAGTGTTGCACCAACTCTAGTATGGAGTGTTGCACCATCATTAGTATGGAGTGTTGCACCAACTCTAGTATGGAGTGTTGCAGCCACTCTAGTATGGAGTGTTGCACCAACTCTAGTAGGGAGTGTTGCACCATCACTAATATGGAGTGTGGCACCAACTCTAGGATGGAGTGTTGCACCATCAATAGTATGGAGTGTTGCACCATCACTAGTATGGAATGTTTCAGCATCACTAGTATGGAGTGTTACACCATCACTAGTATGGAGTGTTGCACCAACTCTAGTATGGAGTGTTGCACCAACTCTAGTATGGAGTGTTGCACCATCTCTAGTATGGAGTTTTGCAAGATTTCCAGTATGGAGTGTTGCACCATCACTAGTATGGACTGTTGCTCCATCACTAGTATGTAGTGTGGCACCTACTCTAGTATGGAGTGTTGCACCATCTCTAGTACGGAGTGTTGCACAATCACTAGTATGCAGTGTTAAACAATCACTAGTATGGAGTGATACACCATCACCAGTATGGAGTGTTGCACCATCACTAGTATGGAGTGTTGCACCATCACTAGTATGGAGTGTCGCATCAACTTTAGTATGGAGTCTTGCACCATCATTAGTATGGAGTGTTGCACCGTCACTAGTATGGAGTGTTGCACCATCACTAGTATGGAGTGTTGCACCAACTCGAGGATGGAGTGTTGCACCATCACTAGTATGGATTGTTGCACCATCACTAGTACGAAGTGTTTCAGCATCACTAGTATGGAGCGTTGCACCATCACTTTTCTGGAGTGTTGCACCAACTCTAGTATGGAGTGTTGCTCCATCATTGGTATGGAGTGTTGCACCATCACTATTATGGAGTGTTCCACCATCACTAGTATGGAGTGTTGAACAAAATCTAGTATGGAGTGTTGCACCATCACTAGTATGGAGTGTTGCACCAACTCTAGTATGGAGTTTTGGACCAACTCTAGTATGGAGTGTTGCACCAATTTAAGTATGGAGTGTTGCATCATCACTAGTATGGAGTGTTGCACCATCATTAGTATGGAGTGTTGCACCAACTCTAGTATGGAGTGTTGCACCATCATTAGTATGGAGTGTTGCACCAACTCTAGTATGGAGTGTTGCAGCCACTCTAGTATGGAGTGTTGCACCAACTCTAGTAGGGAGTGTTGCACCATCACTAATATGGAGTGTGGCACCAACTCTAGGATGGAGTGTTGCACCATCAATAGTATGGAGTGTTGCACCATCACTAGTATGGAATGTTTCAGCATCACTAGTATGGAGTGTTACATCATCACTAGTATGGAGTGTTGCACCAACTCTAGTATGGAGTGTTGCACCAACTCTAGTATGGAGTGTTGCACCATCTCTAGTATGGGCCTTTGCACCAATTCTAGTATGGAGTGTTGCACCATCACTAGTATGGACTGTTGCTCCATCACTAGTATGTAGTGTGGCACCTACTCTAGTATGGAGTGTTGCACTATCTCTAGTACGGAGTGTTGCACAATCACTAGTATGCAGTGTTAAACAATCACTAGTATGGAGTGATACACCATCACCAGTATGGAGTGTTGCACCATCACTAGTATGGAGTGTTGCACCATCACTAGTATGGAGTGTCGCATCAACTTTAGTATGGAGTGTTGCACCATCATTAGTATGGAGTGTTGCACCGTCACTAGTATGGAGTGTTGCACCATCACTAGTATGGAGTGTTGCACCAACTCAAGGATGGAGTGTTGCACCATCACTAGTATGGAGTGTTGCACCATCACTAGTACGAAGTGTTTCAGCATCACTAGTATGGAGCGTTGCACCATCACTATTCTGGAGTGTTGCACCAACTCTAGTATGGAGTGTTGCTCCATCATTGGTATGGAGTGTTGCACCATCACTATTATGGAGTGTTCCACCATCACTAGTATGGAGTGTTGAACAAAATCTAGTATGGAGTGTTGCACCATCACCAGTATGGAGTGTTGCACCAACTCTAGTATGGAGTGCTGGTCCAACTCTAGTATGGAGTGTTGCACCAATTCAAGTATGGAGTGTTGTACCATCACTAGTATGGAGTGTTGCACCATCATTAGTATGGAGTGTTGCACCAACTCTAGTATGGAGTGTTGCACCATCATTAGTATGGAGTGTTGCACCAACTCTAGTATGGAGTGTTGCAGCCACTCTAGTATGGAGTGTTGCACCAACTCTAGTAGGGAGTGTTGCACCATCACTAATATGGAGTGTGGCACCAACTCTAGGATGGAGTGTTGCACCATCAATAGTATGGAGTGTTGCACCATCACTAGTATGGAATGTTTCAGCATCACTAGTATGGAGTGTTACACCATCACTAGTATGGAGTGTTGCACCAACTCTAGTATGGAGTGTTGCACCAACTCTAGTATGGAGTGTTGCACCATCACTAGTATGGAGTGATGCTCCATCTCTATTATGGAGTGTTTCACCATCACTTGTATTGAGTGTTGCACCGTCATTTGTATGGAGTGTTGCACCATCACTAGTATGGAGAGTTGCACCATCAAAAGTATGGAGTGTTGCACCAACTCAAGTATGGAGTGTTGCACCAACTCTAGTATGGAGTGTTGCTCCATCTCAAGTATGGAGTGTTGCACCATCACTAGGATGGAGTGTTGCACCATCACTAGTATGGAGTGTTGCACCAACACTAGTATGAAGTGTTGCACCAACTCTAGTATGGAGTGTTGATCCATCACTAGTATGGAGTGTTGCACAGTCACTGGTATGGAGTATTGCACCATCACTATTCTGGAGTGTTGCACCTACTCTAGTATGGTGTGTTGCACCATCTCTATTATGGAGTGTTGCACCAACTCTAGTATGGGCTGTTGCAACAACTCTAGTATGGAGTGTTGCACCATCACTAGTATGGACTGTTGCTCCATCACTAGTATGAAGTGTGGCACCAACTCTAGTATGTAGTGTTGCACCAATTCAAGTATGGAGTGTTGCACCATCACTAGTATGGAGTGTTGCACCATCACTAGTATTGAGTGTTGCACCAGCTCAAGTATGGAGTGTTGCACCAAGTCTACTATGGAGTGTTGCACCAACTCTAGTATGGAGTGTTCAACAATCACTAGTATGCAGTGTTAAACCATCACTAGTATGGAGTGATACACCATCACCAGTATGGAGTGTTGCACCATCACTAGTATGGAGTGTTGCACCATCACTAGTATGGAGTGTCGCATCAACTTTAGTAAGGAGTCTTGCACCATCATTAGTATGGAGTGTTGCACCGTCACTAGTATGGAGTGTTGCACCATCACTAGTATGGAGTGTTGCACCAACTCGAGGATGGAGTGTTGCACCATCACTAGTATGGGGTGTTGCACCATCACTAGTACGAAGTGTTTCAGCATCACTAGTATGGAGCGTTGCACCATCACTATTCTGGAGTGTTGCACCAACTCTAGTATGGAGTGTTTCTCCATCATTGGTATGGAGTGTTGCACCATCACTATTATGGAGTGTTCCACCATCACTAGTATGGAGTGTTGAACAAAATCTAGTATGGAGTGTTGCACCATCACTAGAATGGAGTGTTGCACCAACTCTAGTATGGAGTTTTGGACCAACTCTAGTATGGAGTGTTGCACCAATTCAAGTATGGAGTGTTGCATCATCACTAGTATGGAGTGTTGCACCATCATTAGTATGGAGTGTTGCACCAACTCTAGTATGGAGTGTTGCACCATCATTAGTATGGAGTGTTGCACCAACTCTAGTATGGAGTGTTGCAGCCACTCTAGTATGGAGTGTTGCACCAACTCTAGTAGGGAGTGTTGCACCATCACTAATATGGAGTGTGGCACCAACTCTAGGATGGAGTGTTGCACCATCAATAGTATGGAGTGTTGCACCATCACTAGTATGGAATGTTTCAGCATCACTAGTATGGAGTGTTACACCATCACTAGTATGGAGTGTTGCACCAACTCTAGTATGGAGTGTTGCACCAACTCTAGTATGGAGTGTTGCACCATCACTAGTATGGAGTGATGCTCCATCTCTATTATGGAGTGTTTCACCATCACTAGTATAGAGTGTTGCACCGTCATTTGTATGGAGTGTTGCACCATCACTAGTATGGAGAGTTGCACCATCAAAAGTATGGAGTGTTTCACCAACTCAAGTATGGAGTGTTGCACCAACTCGAGTATGGAGTGTTGCTCCATCTCAAGTATGGAGTGTTGCACCATCACTAGGATGGAGTGTTGCACCATCACTAGTATGGAGTGTTGCACCAACACTAGTATGAAGTGTTGCACCAACTCTAGTATGGAGTGTTGATCCATCACTAGTATGGAGTGTTTAACAATCACTGGTATGGAGTATTGCACCATCACTAGTATGGAGTGTTGCACCAACTCTAGTATGGTGTGTTGCACCATCTCTATTATGGAGTGTTGCACCAACTCTAGTATGGGCTTTAGGCACCAACTCTAGTATGGAGTGTTGCACCATCACTAGTATGGACTGTTGCTCCATCACTAGTATGAAGTGTTGCACCAACTCTAGTATGTAGTGTTGCACCAATTCAAGTATGGAGTGTTGCACCATCACTAGTATGGAGTGTTGCACCATCACTAGTATTGAGTGTTGCACCAGCTCAAGTATGGAGTGTTGCACCAACTCTACTATGGAGTGTTGCACCAACTCTAGTATGGAGTGTTGCACCAACTCTAGTATGGTGTGTTGCACCATCAATAATGTGGAGTGTTGCACCAACTCTAGTATGGAGTGTTGCAGCATCAATATTATGGAGTGTTGCTCCCTCTCTAGTATGGAGTGTTGCTCCATCACTACTGTGGAGTGTTGCACCATCACTAGTATGGAGTGT